>NW_004524670.1:9067069-9105765 GCF_000260255.1 Octodon degus | reverse complement strand
TCTCCCCCTCTCCTCCCTCTCTCCTTCTCTCCTTCTCCCTCTCCCTCTCCCTTTTTATCTCTCTCTCCCCTCCCCCCTCTCCTCTCTTCCCATACCCCCCCATCTCTATCTCTGTCTGTCTCTCTTTGCTATGGCTTAAACCTGTGTGGGGGCCACAATCAGCACACACTCGGTTAGTGAATAAACACGTCCAGCTCATACCTGCTTAAGCTCAGCCTTCAAAGCCTGTGTCATAACTCTTCTCTCTCCATACTGGATTGTATCTCCACTCAGGCCACCTAGGTTAGCACTAAACTATTCTTTTATAGCGGGGCTCTACACTCCCGGGTCCCCTCACTGTGCTTGTCATTTATTTGTATCCATTCCACATATTTTTCTTGCACACCTCAGAACTTAATGGTCCTCCACGGAGCCCTCTCCTCTGCTTACCCTTCTAGAACATTTAACCTTGGATGCCCTAGTTTCCTTCCTTTATAAGCCAGCAGCACCGTAGCTAGGTAGCCAGGAAGCCTTAGTCATTCTTAGCTGCTTTACTGGAGGAAAAAGTGCCCAGAGCCCAGGAAAATGTGGCCTCCTCTTTGAGAACAGCTGGAGAGAGGCGCTGGCTGATGAAGGGTGATTGCAGCTAATGGAGCAGCGACTGTGGCCCCAGTGGGGGTGGGGAAGCCCCCGTTCCAGGCTGTTGCCTCCTTAGCAGGATCCTGCATGAGTGTATTGTCCCTTATGGTACAGTTGTCCAAGAACAGCCCCATAAAGGAAGTATTTTCCAAAGATAATAGGCCCCGTTTGGAGACAGTAGCGGGCTCCCAGTCCCCACAGGTGTACGTAGGCACCGAGGGAACAAGCCCCACAGGGCTGCTGCAGCCGTGGCTTGACCCCACTACATGGCCCGCAGCTGTTCCAGACTCCTGGTTCCGTGATTGCCTCCCTCCCTCCTTCCTGAGCTCCAGCTCCTTTTGCCACCTTTATTTCAATGATTTTTTTTTTTCTAGACAGAGTCCTAGCGTCTTCTTTTGAAGATTTAATGATTTTCCCAGCCATAGACCTTTAAAACACAAAATGGTGAGGGGGAAATGGAACATAGATGAATAAACCCCACCAGTCTTAGATAAGACTCAGGGCTTCTTGCTTGTGACCCAAGACCCATGCGCTTCTCCAGAGCAAGGTCCAGCTCTCTTTTCCAATCCCTCTTGGGTCCACATCCCAGTGTCCTGACCCTGGAAACCTGCTTGCAGAAGGAATGCCCAGCGAGTTGGAGGAAGGGACGGCTCACTCCTGCAGGAGAGAACCAGCCAGCGCAGGGCCCTCGGTGCCGTGCACACTGCTCTGTGGTGTGAGGAGTCAGAGAAGCCTCTTTGCCACTCACTGTGAGTCTGGTTTTGGTGAAAGTTGAAAGCTCCCCAAACTGTCCTAACTTTCTCCTTTTCCTTTACAGCAAGCAACCCCGTGATAGCTGCGCAGCTCTGGTGAGTGCTGCCCAGACTCTGGAGTGCCTCGCTCCTGATGACCATGTTTGTTTGTTTTATTGACTTTTTTCTTAAGACAATTAAGTCAGAATGAGTCACCTGATTTTTTTTTTTTTCCTTTTTCTGCCTGCCCACCTATACTTTCCTCCTGGTTTTCAATAAGTACACAACAGAATGTTCCAAGACAGTTTGTTTTTCTGGAAAACACAGCTGCTCTGTTTGAGTAATATTGTGCTTTGTGTAGTGTGACAGTGGATGATAAGGGTGATAAATGTGTATGGCTCGCAGGGCCAACAGCGTGTCAGGCGGTGATGGGGAAGGAAGGCCATGCTCCTGAGCACCGGCTAGAGGACAGCAGGTGCTGGGTGTGCACTATGTCACACAGGTGTGACATTCTTTCGTGTCTGAAATTCCTGCAGGAGAAAAAGTGAAATCTCCAGCGCAAGAGCCAGCAAACTTTCTGGAAATGGCCAGATGGGAAAGGCTTCTGACTCTGCAGGCTGTGCTGTCCCCTCTCCAGCTGTTCAGCTCTGCTGGTGTAGCACTAAAGCAGCTGTGGACAATACGAAAATGAATGAACATGGCTGCATCCCAATAAAATTTTATTCACAAATACCAGCAGGCCAGATTTGCCCCAAGAGGGGGAAAGGCTCTTATCTTGCCTGTGCACTGCAGTCACCTGGTGACCTCTGACGCGTCCCACTCGCCCGGGCCATACCTGGGCCACGCACATCAGCTCTGGATGGGCCTGGAATGTCGACTTCTGGTTTTCAGAGCTCCCCTCGGGAGCCTATTGTGCAGCTGGTGGGAGCACCGCCACCCTTCCTGGCATATGCCCCTGTCTCTCTGTGCAGTTACTGCTTTTCCTGGGTAAATTTGGACCTGTTGGCTGTCCTACAAGAGAACTACAGATTTGAGTAGTTCAGGCCTTGGTCTGATCTCCAGGTACTGGCAGGTCACCGACTCACCCTAGGCTGCTGGGGAAGATGGACTGAGATGCACACTTTCAGCTAAGAAGTTGACCGGTGGCATGTGGTGGTACAGGGTGTCTCAGGAGTCTCCCTGCCAGCACTAGCTTTGCTCTGACCCACCTCTAGGAACTTTTGCCTTCTTGGGGACTCCCCTTTTCTCATTTCTGATCAAGAAGATAGGGATAGATCATTGTTTCCCCAACATTTCTAGTCTTTAATTTCCACACACCAGAAGAAGCCCAACATACTGTAGAAGCCAAGGTAACGAAAGTGAATCTAGCCAGGGTTATAGCTTAGTGGCATAAGTGCCACCTGCCTGGTAAGCACAAAGCCGCAAGTTCAATCCCTGGTATAGCAAAAAAAGAAAAAAAAAAGTGCATTTATTTTCAAGGAAGTTGAGTGGAAAGGAAGACTCAGCCCTTTGGCCAGTCCCACCCAGAGGCACCTTCAAGGCACCTCAGCTTCTGGAGAACTGGACCAGCCTCTCCTGTCTCCACCGGGAGCTCAGCCTGTCTCTCTGGTTCCACGCTGTGGTGGCAGTGCTGTTCTGCCAGGGGCCTTGCCTCTGAGTTTTGTGCATTCCAGACATCTAGAGAATAACTCCCTGGTACTGCTGAACCGCTGTCTCTGTCCTGCTGGGAGGAAGTGGTAGTGTGCGTGTCACCTGTGTTAGCTGGAGGCTGCAGGTGTGCCCTGTGTCTAGGATCCGCAGTATTGGCACCTTCGTTAGCCAGGCACGTGTCTTACTCTTCTTAGCAGTTTGCAAGCTATAGTTTCTCTCCTTTGCTCTTTTAGAAGTGATTGCTTTGTTTGTTTGTATTTGCCTAATAAAAGGGCATTTTCCTCTTAGCATCTAGTGGTTGGGAATGAAAACAAATGCAGTACAGCCTTTAGGAACAGTTGAGCTAATCACTGCCTCGCCGCAGCTGTTGGGTTGCTTGTGGCAGCCTGTGGGACCCTTGGGATGAGCAAGATTGCTGTGGGAGGCCTGTATGCAACCGTGCTCTGGGCCGCAGAGGTGCTTCTGGAAAAATAGCACCTCCCAGAACATCTAAGCCACCAGATGAACATCTAAGTCGCCACCTAGCTTGGCAAGTCCTGGCTCTATCCACAACCCGGAACATAGAGCTGTTAGACCCCAGGCAAGCCTCAGTTTCCTCTCACGGCTGCTAAAGCAATAAACCTTGGATTCAAGCCCACCACCCCACTGACAGTGATTGCCCAGTGATGGCCTGGTGTCTGTGAGTTTAACTCACACTAGCCTGTTCTCTCTCCTCTTTTTCCTTTGGGAGAGTAGTTCTACCAAAATAGGACCATTCACAAGGAGCTCTGAGCCTTTCTACAGAACCTTCAAGAGCTAGCTTGGTTGGATGAAAAAAGATAGGCTTTACGATTGAGCAGGTTTTGAGTCCAGATCCCAGCTCTGCCACTGACTAGCTGGGTGACCCTGGGTGGGTTTCCAAAGCCCTGTTAGGCAGCTGTTCCTTTATCTGCAAGACGAGGTGCTAGGAAACATCACTGACCTCCCGCCTTGTGGTGTGTGGATCAAACAGTGACAGATGTGAAGTCCCAGCACAGAGCTCCGTGCGACCACTCCACGGTGCTAGCCACATCAACAGTGGCGCAGCGAAGAGCACGGGCCCCCCGGCTCTCCCCGCAGTGCCTGGTGGCTGGTATGCAGTGCCTGTGAATCTCCAGCGGGAAGACGCTCCACACCCAGGAGGCTCCCTGGCCCCGTGGGGCTGCCAGCTGCTGCTGGGCCGGGTCTGCAGTGGGAGCCAGAAGCACTTGGTTTGCCTATGGAAAGGGGCTCCTCTCTGCCACTAAAGTATCACGTCGCAGCTACGTTGTGAAATATTACCTTGTGTTTGTATGGGTGGGCTTCAAAGTTATGAATGAGAAGGTTACTGTTTGTGACATATATCCAGAATAATGCCATTCTATAAAGCTACAATTTCTTTTTCCTTTTTCTTTTAGCTCTAAAACAAATCCTGAAGTCCATAATTACCAGGTGAGAGCCTGCTTTTACACATCTTAAAGCTTTAAATTTTCCACAATGAGTAGTCTTCAGATTTTGAAGAAATACGACATGTTTTGAAAAAACAGTAAGCAGAGGCCCCTTCCCTCCTGGTTCCCCTGGTCCTCGGAGCTACATGTTTTGTCTCACCTCATCAGGTGACAAGCATCAGGGACATAGACGTAAGTTCCTAGGTGGCAAAGCATTCTCTGAGGGGCATTCAGTGAGCTAGCTTTTCATCCAGTGTGTCCTCGGCCTCGTGAGCCTGAGGCTCTGCAACACGCCTTTAGGAGCGGAGGCTTATGTCAGGTGCTTAGCAATATCGCCCCCTCCTAAGCATCCACAGTGCCCAGTGGGATGGGAACATACTAAGAAATCCCTAAGAATGACACGTGGCTTTCTAATCCAGCATTTCTCAAAATAATTTGTGTAGGGGCTAGGGAGATAGCTCAGTGGTCCAAGCGTCTGCCTGGCAAGCGCAAGAACCTGGGTTCAATCCCCGGTACTGCACCTTATGCCAGCCCCAGAGCCCCAGCCATGCCGTGCTGGCCCTGAAACTGCATGGTGGCACATACCTGTAATCCCAGCACTGGGGAAGCTGAGGCAGAAGGATCACTACGAGTCTGAGAAATAAATAAAGTTTTTAAAAATTAAAAAGAACAGGGATCTGGGAAGATAGCTCAGTGGAATAAGCACTTGCCTGGCAAGCACAAGGACCTGAGTTCAATCCCCAGTTCCACCAAAAAAAAAAAAAAAAAAAATTAAAAAGAATAATTTGTGTATCTAGCCCTCCCCCCATAACACACCAGCCTCGCCTCCTCCCCACCCCCATTAACATCAATGGAGCATCAGTTTCTAAAATCCGCTTTGTAAAACTCATTACCTGCAGAAGGAACATAGGGCTGTTTCCACGGTTGATCTTGCCTTCCATAGGACCACGCTGGCCATTTGCCTGCCCACCCCCTGCCAAAGCTCTTGCAAGCACAGAAGGCCCAGCCTGAGCCCAGGCGCCCCTCCTAAGCCACGGTGGCTGGCACTCTGGCCACTCACAGCCTTCTGTGCCCTGGCTCTGGCTCCTGTGCGTCAGTTTCTTACCGCTCCTCATCATACGCTATCTGTTCCGCTTGCCAAGAGTTGCGTAAGTGTTTTCCCCTGGTTCCTTCCTACTCTTCTTTGCTCATGCCCATCTGTTTGGAATATCTTTGCCGCCTATCTGTACACTAAAATGCCCCTCCTCCTGATCCTCACAGTTGAAAGCTACTGGCCCCAGTATTTTCAAGTCTGCTCCATTAAAACTGTCTGACCAGCGTTTTTAAAAAATGGCTAGTGTTAGGCCTCACCCCTGAAAAAGCGAACAGGAACTAGGAGTGGAACTGGGCCTGGGGTCAGAACACAAAGTGTCCTCATGGGCAGCCAGTTGGAAGACCCTGTGGATGATGTGCTTTCTGTTGCTGCCAGCTTCCGTGTCTGATGACTTGTAGGTTGGGACTGTGTAGTAGTGGTCTTGTCTGTGCTGTAACAAAATACTTGATGCTGGGCACCTTATAAGGTAAAAAGCGCAGTTCATTTAGCTCACACCATTAGGACTTCAAGAGCTTGGTGCTGGCCTCTGCTTAGCTCTGGCGAGACCCTTGTGGAGGATGATATCCCAGAGGCAGGAGCATGTGTGGAGGGAGCGATCGATATCACATGGCAAGACGGGCAGCTAGGGCGAGAGGCAGGGCCAGGCTTGCTAGTGCAGTAGGAACTACCTCCATTTCTTTTAAAGGCAGTGCTTCCAGATCTCTCCCTGCTAGCTCTTCCCATCTTGTATAGCACTGCCCTGGGCCCAGTCCATTCATCCCTGAGAGATAAAACTAATCCAGGCCACAGTAGGACACCTCCTAGCTAGATGTGCGTGTCCGAAAGGCACTCTTCTCCTGGCTCCCAGGGCCCTTCTCTCAGTGGTTGTGCGTGTACGGAAGCCACTTCATTCAGGATTTCACTTTGGAGTCTTACTCTGATTATCCCGGATTTGCCGTCACTGAAGACACTAATTCCTGAGATGAGAGTGAGATCCCAGTGTATGTTACGAGATTTCCAACTTAAGTTTCTGAAGGATTTAGTGATCCCTGACTTCTATACATGAAGCCGCATCCTTGTCGTGCAGAGTTTAGAAATGATTTCTACATTGTAGGGAGCAACAAGAAGTACTTTGACGTTAATAAGAGAAACATCCACTTTCCCCGGCTCCTTGCCTGCCTTGGGTTGTTGAATCTTCTTGCTAACAGACTGTCCTTATTGATGTCTTTGGATGGAACTGGGATGTTGAATGGGAAAGGAAAGGTCATTGATGGGTGATCATTGCTTGAAGGACAGAAAATAAAAATGAAGCAAAGCAGTGTTATTCAGTGCAGTCCCTGCCCTTCCCCTCTCCCCTGCAGGCATGCCGCCTCTGCACCTTCTCTGCCTGTAGTGAGCATTCAGGGCTGCAGAGACTTATCTAGACATTGTTCTTTCCACGTTGTTGCAAACCACGGGTCCTTTGCACTTGGCCAGTCTTAGGAAATTTTGTGCCACACTGTCAAGGTTTGGGAGTAAATTCACTCAGAAGAGACCGTCCTAAGAAATGGCCTGATCATATCAGAATGCTGGGAAGGGCTTTTGAGAAGATGGTGTGGCAGCATTCGTCTTCTTCCCAGCATACAAGGTCAGCCAACTGCAGAGGACGGATGGCTGTGTTCTTGATGAGGACACTATTGGCATTTGAGGAGGGACAGTCCGTCATTGTTTGGGACTATCCCTAGAATGACAGTATGTTTAGCTTCCCTTTTGTCTGTCATAGTGACAGAAAGGCCTGACGTGTATTTCCAGATGTCCCCAGAGGAACATACCTGGCCCAGTTGAAAGACCTACCTCAGTTAACATTAAAAGTGTTGACAGTTGAGAGTGTGACAAAATTACCACAGGAGTTGGAGGAAGACTCTGAAATCACCTTCCTCCAGCCATGTTTGTAAGGTTGCTGGCTCTCTATGATGAGTCTAATTTGGGTGACTTTAAAGAGAGAAAAGACCAGTGGGTCCTATTATAGGTTATTTTTCTTTCCTTGAGGACCTGATGCATGGACCCTCATTTGGGGTCTTGCTGGATGACCTAGAAGCCTGGGGCAGTTTGGCTTTGGACAAACTATGGAAATTGCAGGTTTCTGTATCCCCTAAAAGGGATGAATAAGAATACATTGTGTCAGGGTGATTCTGAAGCGCTGGTCAGCTCTCAGATTCTGCAGCTGAGATATTCTCTCCAGCTTCCTTTGCCCTCCAGCCAAAGGTTGCTGACTGGTATCTCTGAAGGGGAAAAAAAATGACTACCAGAATACAGAACAAGCAAAGAGGGCATCTTTTATTTATTTATTTATTTATTTATTTAATGCATTTAGTACCAGGGATATGGGGTCTACAGGGTTTCACTACGTAATTGGACTCGCAGTGATCCTCCTGTTTTCAGCCTCCCAAGCTGCGAGCCCCGGTCTCTGTGCTCTGCCTAAGCAGGCGCTTTAATCCACTGAGCTATCAGGCCAGCCCTGGGAGGGCATCTTAAATCCATGAAAAATGGCTGAACAGAAACACAGAATTTTTGGTGAAAGAACAGGCTACCGCTTATTAACCAAAGCATCAGGAGAAGGAGGAAGAGGAAAAAACGGAAAGATTGGTAGTGACAAGATTGCAATGACTTTAATGTCAGAAGGGCCTCTATTGCCCCTTGGCAAGTTTAGCCTTGAGAAGCCCCACGGCTTTTTGCAGCGTCTGCGGTTGCTGCCCTCTGCAGGCCAGAAGTGGCGAGACAGCCTGCCCCCAAGCCAGGCCCGTCCTAGCGGCACCTTGGCCACTGCTCTGTGTTTTCTCCTCTTCACTGATAGGAAGCTTCTCCCCCACCCTCCTTCCTTCTGTCCATTTGTCCTTCTTCCCTCCCTCACCTGTCTTCATTATATTAGGATAAGTGCTCTGAATGGTTATTCATTTTGTTTTGAATTACATTTTAGGAAAATATCTTTATTGTTTATACCAGGGAAGAAGAAAATAGTTCTCCTTTAGCCCTGCAGCCTCGCGTAGCATCCCCACCCTTCCGTGGGGTACCCAGGCATAACCCTTGCACATGGTTGCCATCATTTTAAGCAACAACAAAATGTTGCTTCTGAGGAGAGAAATCGTCCCCTGCTCTACCTGCCCCTCTGGCGCCTGTTTCCCTGGAGAAGGAATAGGGCCCGTGGTGGACGCGCAGGATCGCCCCTTCCCCGCACATGCTGTCTCCTGGCTTCTGGGCAGCATCCCAGCCCCCCAGCTGCATCCGCGGGGCGGGGGGTGGGGGATGGGGGGAGATGCGATCGCCCTGGGAAAGGCCCGCCCCACCGGGGCTTGGTTACAGCCTTTCTGTTCATATCCCCAGAAAGTGAATGAAGACCATTGAAGCCCACAGGCCGCCGAGTAATCGTGTGTGGTGTTTTATTTCTAGCCTCAGTACCATCCTAGTGTCCACCCCAGCCAGCCCCGGTGGCATCCCCACTCTCCAAATGTCAGGTAAGTGCTCAGAGCTGCCGCAGTTTGGGCTTCAGGAAGTTCTTCTCTCTCTGAGAAGTCCCCACTCTACTCTGCGCTGAACTGGAAACCAACCAGTGGCAGAAAGAGCTCCGGGGGTCGCGGCAGAGGTGAATCATTTGCAAATTGCAGGAAGCCAGCTCAGAGTCTTTGTGCAGTGAAAGTGGATTTTAAAATCATTCTAACCTCAGACATTTTTGGCTTTATATCAGAAATGTTGCTTAAAATTTCAGAGTAACATTTTCCTGCCTCAGAAATTCATTTACTTAAAATGCAGTGAAAGCTTTGTCATGGGGTTTCTTAAAGATTTTTTTCCCCCAAGGATGGGGACAGCATTTGTTTGGGTAATTATGGATCTTTCCCCCATAAACCAAGCTTTTTCTGAAAAAGATAGTCATTAATTTTAGCTTTGTGGTCACCGTCACAACAGCTCTGTGTTACCATTGTTGCTTGAAAACAATATGTAAACAAGAGGGCTTGGCTCTGGCTCTGTAACCCTTATCTATAAAAACAGAAGGATTTGGCCCGAGGGGTGTGGTTTACCAGCCTCTGTCCTAACCTGCAGATCCTTGCTGAAGGAACTAGGTTATCTATCTGTGGTGCCGGTTTTATAATTAATCCTTATAAGTTCCCTGTGGCCGCCTCAGCTCTACCTATAAGATCTGTATCTCAGATCAGTCTTAATTGGCGTTTAAGTGTCCACGTATTTCAGAGCCAGTTGGTGGGTTCAGTTTGCATAAAGGTAAGGCCCTGAGCTCCTTGACAATCAAGGGAGAATCGAGTGGTGGAAGCAAATCTGCGCAGAGGAGTTCAGTGAAAGCTTCTTGGGGATCCTGTATTACAGCAGTACAATTTTATTATTACACACATTATAATATTTGTGTAACTTTTTATTTATTTATTTGTGGTACTGGAAATTGAACTCAGGACCCGGCACTGGCCAGGCAAGCACTTGTTCTACTGAGCTATCTCCCTGGCCCTCATATAACTTTTTAAATCAAGTTTTATTGGAGTGACAGTTTTAGATCTTTTACTATTTTAAAGATAATTTATTTTCCAGAAAGATGGGGTGTTTCTGTTTTTTGGGTTTGTTTTTTTGTTTGTTTGTTTGTTTGTTTGTTTTTAGTACTAGGTATTAAATCTAGGGCCTAACGCATGCTTTCAAGCATTCTACCACTGAGCTATACCCCCAGCCCTGCTTTTTATTTTATCTTGAGATGATCTCGCACAGTTGCCCAGGTTGGCCTTAAACTGGGAATCCTCCTGCCTTGGTCTCCTGAATAACTGGAATTATAGGCATGCACCACCACATAAGGCCAGAAGTTTATTTAATTAACACTGATTCATAAGATTTTATATCGAGCATTGTCTATTCTATTATAGCTTTATTCGGAGGCATGACCTACCCCAACTTTCTCGAGAGTTGTGCTAGAGCCCCGAAGACTAGCAGGTTTAGTGTCCCCTGGGAACTTGTCAGAAGTGCCTGTCTCTGCCCTGCGTCAGAACCTGTGAGGAGGGGCCCACATTTTGTGGATTATCTAGCTCCCCAGAGATGCCCCACGCAAAGAGAGCTCACCTGTCCGACACTTCTGGCAGGTGCTACCCAGAGCGGTCACCTTGCACATTGGTATGATAAAGGAAGCTTTCTGCCTTCTCCTGCACTGCCCCAGACTGACTTGACCCTCTTTTCCAGTCTGGGAAGCTGGTGCTCTGTGTCCAAGTTGTTTGTTTTTGTCTTTTGTTTTTTGTGTCCGAGTTTTTAAAATAGCAAAGTAGCGACTCCATTCACTGCCATGTGTCAGCCACCTCAAGTCATTCTTCCCCGTCCATTTCCCTGCACTTGTGTTGTTTCACTCATTTCTCACTGTTCTTCCATTTTTCCACTAACCATTCACTCTGCAAACAAAACAGGCCATCCTTTCAGGATGACAAGTCGCACTGGAAGGCACCGGCCAGTGGAGAGGACAGCCCTTTTGACTATGTACGCGACCAGAACCAGAAGAACTTGGGCGGGGTGCACAGTGTGACGTACCGGGACAAACTCATGACTGCACTTTGAGAGACCAAAGCGTCTGACTGCTGGTCACCATCGTAGTGTCATTGCCTTCCATGAGAAGCATCTTGGCATCACATGGACGTGCGTGCAAGAGTCTTAAGGAATAGTTCTTCTAAGAGGGGTTGTCAGTGTCCACGTACATACTGGAGGAGAGCTACCGTAGCTATTCATAATTTACTGTTGACCGCATTCTCGATGAAATGAAGGTAGTTAAAGGCTCAGGAATCATTTTGATAATCTGATTTTAAAACTGGAGGAAAAGTCTATATTTATCATCCTGCTACATATCTGGTATTCTTTGTTATTTAAGAGGAGCAAATGAAACCAAAAAAGCTTAGGGAGCTAGCAGGACACACAGTGATATTACAAAGATTGAAACTCCAGCCCCTGCCTCTCTGTGAGTTGGGTGGATCATGTCCCCCTTTATTGGCCTCATTTTTTCACCTTAAAATAATGGATTGGACCACGTGACCTTCAAGGTCCTCCCTGACTCAAAAATTCTGTGATTTATTACAACTTAAATTCTTTTAGGTGAAAGACATACATTCAAACTACTCATTAAGGAAGACTGCAATATCCCCTTCTTTGACACGAGTTTAATAAAGTATATAACTTATTAGATGTTATATAAATACAAGACTTTGACTTTCATATCTTAAAGCAGTTTAGCAACTTGGAATTTCAGCCTTAGTACTAATCATGAATCGCATAGCATCCATTTTGATAGAATTTGCTGCTCAAGTATAATTTTTAATATCTTAATGATTGGTGCTGCTAACTCACGTGATTTCAGAAGACGTCGCTGTAGATACACACTGTCACAACCAGGGGTTGGATTTTACTCTGGCCTTGTTCCCCTGGGAAGCAGCCGAGATGCACTTAGGGCTCAAGTGAGGGCCTGTAGGGTCTGAAGGAGTTTCTGCCAAAGCGTCCTGTAGCAGACGCGGGATGGGCACAGCCCCAGTCTTTTCGTAGAACCAGAAAACAGTGTGTCAGCCTGTAGGGTGAAACTTGGACCAAATTATTTACTTCTCCATTTGACGTCAAGTCAAACAGCTTTTCCTCCTAGTAGGCCTGAGACACTTTTTCTATTAGTGCTTTTATGATATCAGTCTATTGTTGTGCCACCTTTATAGGTATGATTGTAAGTTGGCCCATTTTAAGCTACAAAAATGTATTGGTGTCCTTTGAGATATTTTATTGCTAAAAATCAATCTTGTTTGGAGGAAATGAGCTGTGTCCCCTGCACAGTGGAATTGACCACCTACAAGTTCCCTGAGATCTTTGTTTACAGGTGTATTCCATTTCAGAAAACGTTCCAATCCTCAGTGTGTATGCTACATCCAAATAAATGTGTTCCAAACCTTCTCATCTTCCTGATAACATTTTTACAAGTGTATTTCTGAGGAATAAAGATTATTCTTGCTTTTTTTTTTTGGCCTCCATCTTCATTTTATTGATCGTTGCTTCTGCAGAGAAGTCTCATTTGCAGATGGTCTTGCTCGTGGGACAGTTGGCTTTTGGAAGTCTGAAGATGAGCGTTCTGTCAGGTGGCCTGGGTCAAGAGTAGTTCATCTGGCACAGCGGCCAAGTTGCGTCCTCCCTGGGGCAGCTCTGGTGGAGCCATAGCGCCTGCGCACATGGGCTAGGCAGCACGAAGTGGCGGCGTGGGGCTCCTGATAACAGTCCTGCGGGGAGGGTGGGTGTTCATCTTGGATGCTTTGCTCTTCCTGGCTGGAAAACGTCCCAACCCATGTCTGTGCTTCCTAGAGACTGTATACACCAGTGGTGGCAAACCTGTGGCATGCGTGTTATGTTTTTCTTTAAAAAAAAAAAAAATGTTAGTGTAGAGTTATTTTTTCTAAATGAAAACCTCATTGTCCAGGTTTAATTTCAGTGTTGGTACTTTGTGATAAATAAGTGGGTTTGGGGTTGCAGTTCGATCGCTAAAAGGTTTGCCATCACTGGTATATACTATCAAATACCCTCTATTCGGTATCTTTCTATTTAAAGTAACTTGGATAGATACAGTTGTCTGCAACCAAGACAACTAAGCAGTATGCACAATTAGAGCTTTCTAGTTGTTAAATTAGGTGCACTTTTCATTCCTTAGTGGACCTTTCTCTGTCTACCGCATTTGACAGCCTTGATCTTAACAGCCTTGTCTTGTGCTACTCTGTTAAATGTTGGAGTCTCCCCAGGGTCTTTCCCCTGCCCACTGCTTTTCTCACTTACCGTAGTCTACTGGAGTCTTCTTCTGTCTTGCCCATAGTGCTGTGGACTCTGGCGCTCATCCTCTCTAACTCAGAACAGTTTTCAGACTGACATTTCCATTTGGACATCCTGTGTAAACAAAACTTCACACAGCAAAAATCAAACTTAATCATCTTACCACTTTGCACAAAACCCACAACTTTGCTTTTGCCTGTTTTCTCTCTTGTAACAGTAGTGGGCATCTCTACATCATCCATGGCTCTCTTCCTTTTGCTCCTCATTTTAGCAATCCACAGGCCTTTTCAGCTCTGCATTCTTAGGACTCATATGTAGCCCTTCCCTCCTCTTCTTTCCAACACTGATCTTGTAGAAGCGTTGTTCCCCTTACTAAGAGGTGTCCTTGCTGGTCTCCTTTTCCTCAGTCGACATCTTTCTAAAACATCAACTAATGATGCCTTTTCAATGCTGGGTCCCCCATGGGGTGAAGTCCACAGCCCTCTTTCTGGAATCCTCCCACTTTTTGCATCTGTCCCGTTGCTCTAGCACAGTGGCAGTGGACCTAGGGCCTATGTGCTGGTTTTCTTTTAAGACAAAAGGTGTTAATATATGAGTTTTTTCTAAACTAAAACCTCAGTCTTCAGGTTTAATTGCAGTGTTGGGACTTTGCACTGAAGAAGTGGGTTTAGGGTTGCAGTTCAGGCACCGGTCTCTAGAAGGTTCCCCATCACTGCTCTGGCATATTCAGCTTTCTGTCTCTCACCTTCCTATTTGAAATCCTACAAACCAAAACTGCTCCTAGTTCCTGGCACACACCGCCCCCTGCTATGACTTCTGCTTAGAATCCTGTCACTGTCATCCCTTCCCTCAGCTCCTCATCTGTTAAGCCTCCGCGCAGACGTCATCTCTAGGGACTCTTGACAGCCCCCTCCTCTTCAAGTTGGATTAATTTCTGTGTTCTGTATTTCACTACCACCTCTCCTTCCACCTCCAGAGACAGCAACATTGTACTCACAGCCTCTTTTGTTCACTTCCCGATGCCTGTGAGCTCCTTTAAGTAGCTTTGTGACTTCCTTGCCTTTGTTCCCCAGAGCCACACAGATCGCAGGTGCTTAAGGAGTGTCTACCCAGCAAGTAGATTATTTCATATTCATTCTAAACAAAGTGACCAAAGAGCAAGCAGTAGTCCATCATCCTGGGCTGGTGGGGTCTGGAGGTATCTGAACAACCTCAGCCTCAGACGTTGAGTAAGACGTGAACCCTCTTGTTATTTCTGGTTTAGGCTTAATCATCTGGATATTACTCAGTATGTCAGCTGTGTACTTGTTTGAGACACTGTAATGTTGAGCCAGGCAGGGGACAGCCCCCTGGCATCGGACAGTCCATTACATTGGCATTGACCCAGAGGACAGTATAGTTGTTTAGTAGCCATGTGCTATCCCTCAAGGGGGAAGCCCAGACGTAGTGTTTAGCCGAGCAATAAGTAGTCTGAATTCTGGCTCCAAAGTCTTTGTTAATCTCTGGTTGCTAATGCTTTACCACTAAGCATTCTACAGTCATGATCCTGTTGATCCAATTGCATGAAGATACTATAAGGAGCAAGATTATTCCAGTGAGCAGTTTGGTACATTCAAGTGTAGTAACTAGAACACCTCCCCTCTCTACTAGCAGTCTAGTAACTCCTGTGCACCTCCATCACCGCCACCACCAGTGGTCTGGTAACTTTCCATATCCCTCCATGCACGTACCAGGGGTTATCAACCTTGCCCACACTCGGTGATCCAATTACCCTGTCTACTGCACCCTATTACCCTCCCCCTAATGGTCCAGTAGCCCTCTGCAAACCTCACCACCCTTGCCAATCTGATAACCTGTACACACAGCATTCATTCAACAACAATCCCATTTTCAAAAGAGCAGAGATTGATATCATTTGTTCTCAGCAAATCACTCCTTATTTAAGGTGATCTACTTCCAAAAGCTCATAAAATAGTTTCTTCTGAAGCATTCTCTATCAGCAAAACCAAGCTCGCTGTCCCATAACTAAAAGAATGTAACTTAGTGCATTTGGAAGCTCGGGTACTCCGTTCATGCACTCATGTTCCATGATCTCTCAGAACATCCAACTATGAGATGGTGATGTCATTGGATTGATGCAATTCACATGTTCATATGGGTCAGAGGTCTTAAAAGCACGCCAGGTTAGGAATTACCTTGGCCTTCAAAATCTCCTTGTTTATGTCATTGCTGGGTCTCCCCTTTCCACCGAAAGTGGTTTGCCTTAACAGTAAAGATAGAATAAGGGCAGTTCAGGGGTTCACTTTTGTCTTTCTTGCCTGTTAATATTGCACTATTTGCCACCCTTCCATGTCCATGGCTGTGACCTCCTGGGTCCTGCTCTAAACACAATAAACAACAGAGCTTTTTTCTTGACCTTGACCTTGACCTTTTAACTAGTCCTTTAAAATCTGAGCTCATGAAAGAACTCCCTAAGCAGCCATATTGATCCTTTGGATCAATATTTCTCCAACTAAGTGCTTCATCAATTCCCTGGCTGACCAAGTCTTCCAGATGTCCCAGGTAAATACCCTAAATTGCCTTAGGATGATTTGTTTCTGCCACCTCAGACAAGAGGCCATAGGCAAATACAGAGGCAAGGCATGAAGGGGCAGAAAGTGAGAAAGAAATGACTGCTGAAGTCCCTGGGCATGGAAAATCTGGCCCGTTTTAAGAAGCCCTGAGGATACCTAAAAGGCAAGCGAAGTGAAATTGACATTCAGCTGAGCTTGGGCACAAAAAGAAAATCAATTCTGCAAACAGGCCCACTTTCCCCAAGACTGAAGAAGCAAACATGGCTTGGGCAATTTATTTAAAATGTCAGTTGCTGAACTCTATTTAAGTATTTGAGGGTGAGACCCAAGAAGCTGTGCTTGAACAGTTACCCGCAAGGGAGCTCGAGGTGGGCAGAGGTAGAACCTTGCTTTGGAAAACCACCGCTGCATACTTGGATGTGACTGTTTTAATTGCTCACATTTTCAGTAGAGGCAAAATTTTCTTTTAGTGGAATGAGGTTAAATAAAAAGTAAATGGGCCGGTACTTCATAAGTAGCTAATCTGTGTGTTCCATGTAGCTTTGCTTTCCTTACACCTATGGTGAAGCAGAAGAATGTGAGGATTCTAGTAGCGTCTTCAGATGGTTTCAATTTCACCATCTGCCCCCCTCTCCATCCTGTCCCAGCACATCCGTGTCCTCATTCTGACCTCACTGCACAGGCAAGGCCTCAGGGAATTAACCTCTGGACAAGGTCAGGCTTATGCACACCACCTCCCTGAGGACCTGCATCAGGACTTGAGCCCCTGGCTGAGAAGCCAAGTTGGCAAAAGCAAGATGGACCAATGTTGCAAGCCACATAACAGAGGAACTAGAGGCCACAGTGTGGCACACTGGGTCTACCAGCAAGAGCCCTCCCTCACTCTGGTTAGATAGAGTACAAAGCCTTGGAATCTCGCATCTTTGTATCCGAACTTTGCCATTTCCTAGCCCGTGTGACTTTTGGCCGGTTTTTCCTATTTGTCTCATTTTCTTCATCCTCATAAATCTATGTTGTTGCCATTAGGAGAATGGAATGGCATTATGCATGCAAGGCATTTTGTAGTGACTCTGGCTGGTAGCAATTTTTTTAGAGAGTTTTGAGATGTAAGCCTTTAGGAGCCCATGTACACAGAAATAGGCCAAGGAGAGTCAAAGTCTAGCTCAAGAAACGGTGTATCTCAAAGGTTGATGGGTAAAGATGTGTAGTCTAAGTTTAGCAGTGGAGAGGATGGGCGTAGTTCCAAACAGGAGATCAGATAGAAGAGGGTTAGCACAATACAAAAGACACCTCTCTTTGAAACTGGCAAGGGAAGAGCAGAAACACTGTGGGGATCTTTTGAATGGGGAATAAAAAAAGAAATCAAGATGATATTTCTGTCTGAGAATCCAGGAAATAGCCATCCAGGCGCAATGTGGACAATGCTTGTCCACCTGTAGATGGCAAACCGGACAGTAGGGAGATGGTGAGACTGCTAAGATTCTGTTCTGCTGGTTCAACTGGACTCAAAAGTTTAGAAAATTAAAGCATCTCCTCAGCTCCCCACTTTTCTAACTTGGGGGTTCATCTCAAAGTACAGGAAGATTTGACCTATTAGGAGACTAAGTAGAAAGCAATACAGGAAAGCCTGGTGCTTTTAAAAAAATAAGTAACAGATAGTAGTATAATTTTAAAACAGAAGTGTCTGAGTTTTCCTCCTATTCCCCACCCCCTAGTTCCCTCTGGAGGCAAACATTGTTAGCATTTCTTCTTGTCAGTGTCAAGCTGTTTTTCATATAAACAAGCACATATGTTTATTCAAGGAGTCCATATTCATGTGAATGCAAGCTGTATCCACTCGGGTTACAGTTGCCTGACCTTCTTGTACATTTTACTTTTGCACTTGAACAAATTAATTTGTAAATTCCCTGGAAGTAGAAACATTTGAGCAAAAGTTATATGCATCATCTAATTTGAGCATTGTATTGATGATGACAGTACTGTTATGACTTTACAGGAAGCATTCTCATAGCCTTAGCTAAGTTTTTAAAGAAATCATAAGCCAGATGCATCAGCAAAAATTTCCATTTTAGTTACATTTTTCAAGGAGCAAGATTGCACACTTTTTCATCTTTGTGAATACTCTTATTTGCTGTTTTCTGCGAACCATCTGGAATTTCTGCCTTTAATAGTTGTAATAATGATCAGGCCACTAACTGGGCACCGCTTATCCCAGTTACTCAGGAGGTTGAAGCAGGAGGATCGCAAGTTCGAGGTTTGCCTCTGCAACTAGGACTCAGTCTCAAAAAGATCTGGGGATGCAGCTCCATTATAGAGTATTTGACAAGTGGGAAGCGCTGGGTTCAATCACCTGCAATGCACATGCGCACTATTAACCATGCGCCTTAGCATTTTGGTTGTACCAGGGATTGAACTTAGGACCTTGTGCTTGCCAGGCAAGCACTTATTCTACTGAGCTATCTTCCCAGCCCCTATCTGAGCTGATCTTTTCCAGACACTTTTTGAAAGCAGTTTGCAGAAGTTCCAATGACAACCAGCACAATCCCACCCTGGAGAGCCAGAAGGTGATAGAGGCAACGTAAAAATAGCTACAGCAAAGAAACTTCTTTATTGTAACTATATTTCCTTTTCTTTGCGGGAGTTTATTGAGGACTTCCCAATCAGACTACATAAATATCCACTGCAACACCATGAATTTCTCTGATAGAGTTCACCAAGAAAAAAAAAAAAAAATGGATTTACCTTTAATTACAATTAAATTTCTAATATAGTCTATCTAAAATTGCAGCCTTCTCCCGAGACCCAACAGTGATTTTATTGGAGAAAAGGCTGCAGAATTTAAAATACCAAAATCATTGTAGCTTAGGCAAGCCACTAAAAAGGGTTAGAATAATTAGAGGAACATCCCCGGGGGCTCGTGTTATAAGAAACCTGCAGCAACCTATCTAATCATCCCCTGCTGAACACGAACGGTTTAAACGCTGACTTCTGCAGCTGAGTCCTCAGTAGCGCGCGCTGTTGCTATGCTAACCACCCAGCCAACCTCATTCCCTGGCTGAATAATGGACATTGTACCTATATTAAAGGCAATTAAGCCAACAAGCCCTTAAAATTTGGCCCAGTGTCTGGCCACAGAGGCTAGCGAAGGATGTGTATGACAGAAGCTTCTGAAAAGCCTGCACGAATTAGAGAACAGGGAAGGAGACTCATCTGAGATTTTTAAGCACTAATGAATATCAACATAGATTAACCCTCATCTGTGTCCCCTCAGAAACACAGACCCAGTTTTCTGCTCCAGCTCCAGCTTCAGCCCTGGCCCTAGATCACACTGCTATCTTATAAAATTAGAACATCTAAAATATACCCTTAATGCGTTATCCATTTTATTCATCTAACCTGAACTTTGTGCTGGGATGAATAATACTTTAATTTCATTCATTTGGTGAATTAGGGGATGTCTGGGGACGGGAACCCGCCCAGCTCCTGCCCGCGTCTCCAGTAGCTTAGGGGGCACAGGATGGGAGAGAACTGCCTGTGTAGATGTTATGTGACACTCCAGCAGCTGAGCCTTCACAGCAGGGATTATTTCATCTTTCTGTTCCTTCCCGGCTCCCATATAACACCATTTGGGGCTTCACTTAAAGCTGCCGTTAGAAATGAGTCTGTTCGTGGCGTTGCCCACCTGGGGGAAAAAAAAAGAATCATTTAAAGCAGAGTGGGGGCAGTTAAACACAGAATTGAGATGTCAAAAAATAAAAGGGGAATTGTCAGACTTCTTAGACCTGAATACTGTGAAGGAAAACAACTGTATTTACATCCATTTTTTTTTCCTTTAGTAAGACACGAAAAAGATTAAATAAAATTCTGAGTCATGACCCCTTGAGCAAAAATAAACATATGAAACAGTAATTCTCTAGACTGATCTTGTAATTGATCTGAAATTGCTAATAACCAAGGTCTAACTACAAAATCCTGTAGAACCCCTGCAGGCAGCCCCGTGGCACCTTCCTGGCCCACATGTCTGTATACACGCACGGAATCACGAAGACACGTGCAATGAGAAAGCCACCGTAAAACTCAGCAAGGGAACGTCAAAAGAAAATGAATTTTCTGCCAGAAAAATATCAAGTCCTGCTTGCCCGCTTGCAGCCATTTGTTGAAATCATTTGATTGCAATTACACAGAAGGAAAAATCTAGGCCTGAAGATAAAGACCCATTTCCTGCCTCTGACTCACTTAGGACCCAACTATAACAGAACCTTAGCTCACTGTTCAGATGTGAAATTTTTACTGTTTTCAGAGACTAAATATATAGTTAGAAGCAACTAAGGAATTCATGGCTAGAGTAAAATTTTTATGAGGAGGTGCTTGATAATTACCTAAGGGGAATTAAAATGTAATATACTCAAACTAATTGGACAAATATTTGCTCTACTATTATATTGGCTCTTATGCTTTAATATTGAAAATGATGCCATCTTTGACTCCAGGTAGCTAATAAACTAATTAAAGCAAGAGTGCCCAGGCTAATGTGGAGTCACCTGTCACCTGTGCTAACACTAGAATGAATTTGGAAAGTTGCTTGGAAAATTTATTCAAAGATATCTCATTGCTATTTGTTTCTCAATAAAATTATGGAAAAAAAAAGAAAATTTATTCAAAGAAATAGTGTGGAAAAGTTTCCTTCTGCCAATTGGTCTATATGAAGAAATCTAAACTATATAAAAAAATTTTTTTTCTTCGTTCTGCAAATTGAAGCCAGGGATTGGGCATGCTATATTTTGACCTTTTCAGACAAGACAAAAATTATCATCGCTAGTCTTTTTCTTTTAAGCAAAACGACTAAATTGCTGTAAGAAATCATTCCTAATTAACAGACCTGCCATTCATGTGTCACATTTCTAAGATGCTGATACCATTTTCTTCTCAAACTCATTTAAAAAAAAAAGTTTTTCAAATATATATTCCACAGACTTATTGGCAGAGCATGCACATACTGAGCTCAGGAAGAACTGTTGGTCTGTTCAGTCTCTCCTAAATTAAGATTGAAGTAAGTGATGAGTATCTTAGACACTAAGGTGAGTAAATGTACTTTATCTTTCAGTCAGACATGGCAGGGGTCAAGTGATTTCATTATTCCGTGCTGTATTTCCTGGCATATAAATGCTTAATAAATCTCCAACAGCGTAGGGCCCGGGACCGAAGCGGCTAAGGTGGCTGAGGTCATTGCCAAACAGCAGCACAGCCAAAATCTAAGCAGTGTCATTTAGCTTGAAAGGCAGCCCTAGCTCAAGTTGCTTAGGTTCAAATCTCAGCTCTGCTGTTTACGAGCTCTGTAACTGTGGAAAAGTTAAGTCTTCTTGTGACTGCTTTTGGTCTATAAGAATAAATAACTGTCCTTTCTTCAAATGGCTGTGGTGATTAAGTAAGCTTAACTCTTGGCACAGTGCTACACACTCAGAAGTGCTACCCCACCCCACCCTGCCCCACATCTAAAAACAATGACTTAAGCACTAGCATTCAGTCAGAGGGCAAATTCTGTGCTGAGACTGTATCTGTAAACACACAGTACCTGGGTAGATTCTGATAAGAGAGCACAGTGCAAGAGCCACTGTTCCAGGCGGAGGACTGAATGAATACTGGATGCTTCCTCTGGGCTCCTGTGTGGCTGTCTAGGTGCGGATTCTGCGTGCAGGGCTGCCGTGGGAGTTAAAACATGTGGCAGGAATAGGAGAGAGGGGAAGGTGAGCATGGGCAGCACCTGGCACCTCCTGGCAGAGCAGTTGGGACAAGATGCTGCAGGCTGCGGAGCAAGGATGCCCACCATGTTTACCTAAGCAAAGTGACAAGCTGGTACAGAACTGATGGGCGCATCTCAGCCCCCAGACATTTGGCAGTCTGTTACAGGCAGAGTCTCTGTCACCTTCTTGGTCTGCCTGGCTGGCATTTGGTTGTTTCAAAGGTAGAAGAAACAAATACTGCAGGTATTGCTGTTAAAGCAAGGAAGACTGAGTTAGAAAACAATGCGTTTACGTGAGAAGTCCGAGGAAGAAAGTAGCCCGGACGTCTTAGAATCATTAATATAAAAGGAGTAGAATTCAACATTTAGTCTTCCATGTCCTCTAACCTTTAAAAGATCAGATTAAAAACAAATACCTAAATGAGACTATTTATCATGTGGGCTATAAAGATAGCTCTGATAATCTAAGGGAGGACGACTTTCGCCCGAAGGCCTTTCCAGTAAACCCATGATGGGAAAGTGTTTCAGAAGGAAGAAAGATGTAACTGTAACATCTGATCAAAAACAAAGGGATCCAAAGGTTTCTTCTAAGAACCTTAAGGTTTTCTAGAAGTTAGTTGGAGCAAAATCTTGAGCAGTGGTACACAACCACGTCATAGGCCATGCACAGAGCATGTATTATTTTTGTCTTTTCCAACAAGGAATACATAAGCTGCAGAAGGTAACAAGAACGAAGCAAAGGAAAGTGAAGTTCAAGATAAGAGAGTAGGGAGAAGGTATCTTACTGCTTTGTGATTAGTTCAAGTCTTGCAGGCTCAGGAAAATGCTTTCCTGCATAGTGAGGCAGTTTGCCCTTGTCACTGCTGAGCCAGCATTTGGTGCCCTTTGAAAAACCAGAGTCTTGGGGAAATGCCAGAGGAGAAGAAGGAAGGAGAATGGATTTCAGAAGCCACACTGATAAGCATAGTGGTGATGCCGAGGAAAGTCTGAGGACAGGGTCTTCTTAAGGCATCTGGGAAAGGGAACAGTGTCTAGTAAGGAAGAGCACAGATCTGCTCAGGATTGAGTCATGCTAATCTTCCAAGATTCCTAGAAAGCGAAGACCAGAAGGGCCACAGGGCAAAAGGGAGTTTGTCGGAAAGCCTAGTTTAGTTGGAGATATTCAATATTGAAACACGAGGTAGCCCACAAGCTTCAGAACTAGGGTAAAGATAACTGCTCACACTCAGCACCATTCTGGAGCCTTCACCAGTGTGTAAGCCAAGAAAACAAAGTAAGAGAAACGTACTGGAAAGAAAAGCAAAACTCACACGACTATCTTCTTCAAATTTAAATGAACTCTAATAAGAGTTCAGCAAAGTGGTCAGAATCAGAAATATTCTAAAGTCAGTAGCTCTGCATACATAATCGTTAAAAATTAGGGGAAATGTGACCATCATTAATAACATCTTTTTTTTTTTTTTTTTTTTGTGGAACTGGGGATTGAACTCAGGCCCTTGCACTTGCTAGGGAAGCGCTTATTCCACTGAGGCATCTCCCCAGCCCACGTCTCATTTTCAATTGTGACAAAATTGAAAGATAGGAATGAAGTGAACAGGATATGTTTCATATCTTAGTGGAAAGTTATAAGTTCTGATTGAAGGACGTATAAAAAGTTCTAAACAAATGGAGACAAATATGTTATTTATGGGTACATTCTTTCAAATTATTCCAAAATATTTAATTGTTCAAATCACAATTCCAAGAAGGAATTTTTGGTAGAAATGTGAATTTTAAAGTAACATGGAAGACTAAGTACATGGTACATCCAAAACGAAAACGAGGAAGAGGGAGAAGGAAGAGGGGACGAGAGGTGGGAGGGGAAGAAGAAGGAGAGGAACAAGAAGAGAGGAAACAAGGATGTGGAATAGATTTGTGATGTTAAATATTAAAACCATATATCAAAAGTAATGAAGTCAAACTTCTGGTGGTTCAACAATAGTGGGAAGAGCCCAGAAATAGACTGGCTTATATTATATTTTAGTCTTGAGTAATCCAGAAAACTGCTCTAGGATTTTTTCGTGTGTGTGAGGCAGGGTCTTGCTATGCAGTTCAGACTGTCCTTGAACTCATTACATAGCTCAAGCTGGCCTCAAACTCACTGCAATCCTCCTGCCTGAGCCTCCTGAGTTCAGAGATTATAAGCATGTGTCACCATGCCTGACATGTTCTAGGCATTTCTTACAATGGGAATTTAATGCAAGGGAGTTTGTTATGTAACTAAATAGTGTCGTGAAGCAACTCAAAAATGAGCAACAATTAGAACCTGCTAATAATCACCCCTAGGCCAGAGGGACAGAAAGACAAAGGAAGATGACAGTGTTCTGGCACGTAGGAGCTGGGGTCCTTAGGATAAGGATGAGTAATTCCTTCGGGGGTAGTGAAACAGTTTTCATTTCACTGGGAAAAAAAAAATTATACCTCTGCCTCACAACAGCACCTAAGTTCCTAGTGAGTTCGGAATCCAAATGAGAGAAACGAAGCGTAACACCAGGAAGCTGCTTTGGATGCCTGCGGTGAGCCATGGACAGTCCTCTCACCAACTGGTGCACTTTGTCAGCTCCAGGATGTGGTGCTTGAGGTCCCCTTTGTGGGCAATGCCGGCACAACCTCATCCCCTTCCCCCCACCACCACTCTGACTTATCCTTCCAAACCTCACCTGCTGCAGGCATCATTAGCCCAGGAGCTCTTTGCCTGTGACTCCCCTGCAAGCTGAACTGGGGCTCCTCTCCTGATCAGAGCAGCAGTGAGCTCCTTGAGCCAAAGACAGATCTCACCTGTCCTTACCCCAGGCTTGATGCAGTGCCCAACGTGAGAACTGGCGCCTGAGTGTCCAGTGCACTGAGACTTCATTCTGTGCTCAGGCTGACCTGTGTTAGTTGAGCACGTGCTATGTGCATAGGACTTTTCTTAAGTGGAGGACACAAGAGCATGTGCTGTAGCAGTTTCTGTTCCTCCAGGGCTTACTGTATGGCTGAGAATCATGAGTGCATTCTCAAGGATGTCTCACCCAGTGGGTTCTGAGGAGGACTTGGATTTTCCTGCTGAGCACATTGGCTGCCTTAAATAGCAGCCGAGCCAGATGGGAAGATGCAGCAGATGGGCAGCACTTGGGGCAGCGAGCCGAGAGGTGGGAGTCCTGGATCGCATCCCGGGCTCAGGCTGCGCCCAGCTGTGTGACCTGCTCACCTCGCTCCCCGTCGTGGGCCCATCTGCCGAGTGAGGAGGGCGGACTGGGCGGGTGGCGGATGTCAGCCCTGGCCTTGGGGCAGCTTCAGGCGCAGATGACTGCAGTTGGTCTGGCGGAGAGCTGGGTGTTGACGTTGTTTCCTAATCTTCCCTGGTGATTTTTAAAAATCGACTTTATTGAGAAAGCTCTATCATGCAATTCACCCGTTTAAAGTGTGTGGTTCAGATTTTTTTAATATTTTCACAAAGCTGTGCGAACCGTGACAATAGAATTCAGAAATATTTTTATTCCTCCTAAAAGAAGCTCAGTGCCATTCACAGTCACTCCCTACTCACTTCCTCCCCTCCTTCCAGGTAACAGGTGATCTGTTTTTTGCTTATTCTAAACATTTCCTGTAAACGGACTCACACCACACTTGGCCTCTTCTGCCTGGCTTCCTTCACAGGGAATGGTGCTTCCATGTGTCCTTGTAGCTTCGTCATTGCCGCTGTATGGATGTACCACATTTTGTTTGTCCATGCGCCAGTTGGCGACCATGTGAGTCCCACCTACCTTTTGGTGATTGGAATTGCGCTGCTGTGAGCATTCATGTACGAGCATTTGCATGATTGTGTGTTCTTTTCTCTTGGGTCTGTGTCCAGGAGTGGGATTATTGGGTCATATATTAACTCTGCATAACTCTTTGGGAGAACTGCCAGGGCATTTTCCACATTGGCTGTACCATTTACATTCCACCCAGCAGCATATAGAGGCTCCTGTAGTGGTATAGTTTATCCAGAGTTTAAAGCCACTAACCTGTGGAATATCTATGGGGTTCTGTTTCTAAAACGGTGTGGATTCTTATCCAAAATGAGGGGCCCTGGCCTGATCTCCAAAGCCAGGTCTCCTGGAACTTAGCTGAGGTGTGAAATATATGGACCCGGGTTACTCTGCCTTCTCTTGGAGAAGAACCATGTGCTCCAGCTCCAGACCTCCCTGTGTCCTTGCCCTGAACTGCTCATGTTCTAGAAATACTATGATGCAGTTTGCAGCACATTTTGTCTGAGCACATGTGTTGGGTTGGCTGAGATCCCAGGGTCAGGGAGGGGAGAGGCTCTGGTTGGAGCCTGGATTAGGCAGGGCTGGAGGAGCCCCTGCCAGGACACTGGTTCTGCAGAGATGCACACCGATATAGACAACGAAGTACCTAGCACACAGGCCCAGGAGGAACACAGGCTTCTCCTGAGTGGGAGGCCAAATGGGAGCCAGTCTTCTCCTGAGAAAAAAGAAGAGGAGTGAGTAGACCAGGTTTCATTTGCACTCTGCATTTATTAATAGGGACCATTGCTCACCCCCCCCCCAATGCCATGTGGCACCAGCAGCATCCTTCAGGGTAGCTTGAGCCTAAAATATTAGAATACCGAGTACAGCGGTGAGCGTCAGCAGCCCCATCTTGCATCCCACTTTCCATCTCCCCATCACTTTTCTTAGGCAGAGGCTGAAGCCTGCTTGTCCCTCCTCTGCCACCCTCTCTGAAGCCAGGACCTGCGACCTGTTCTCCAGAAGGCTAGAAGCCTCATGAGCTTCAGTCTCTGGTGAAAGCCAGTGTCCCTGAGGCTCGTGGGATGCTCTGTGCTCTTGGTCCTTCTAGGGTGGACTTGAACTGCTGTGCTGCAGTCAGCAGGGCAGATGTGCACCCTCCATCATGCGTCTATGACTCATGTCATAGAGTCTGTGAAGGGTACTCTCGGGAGTCCACAGGGAGCAATCTCAAGCCATGAGAAATTGCCTAAATGCACCCACCACCCTCTAAGCCCCATGCTAGAAAGTTGGTGATGCTCCCAGTAGGGATGAGCTGAGATCACTCCAAGGCAGTTCTCCTGCCTGCTTGGGAATATTTGCTCTTCTAAAGCCCTTTCACCTAGTAAGATTCCTGAGTTTAATCCCAGACAGCATCTGTGACCATCACCTATTCCTCTTCCCAATTGTCTCTTTCTTAGTTTCCCCCTTATAAGTAGCTATAAAATGAAATCCACACATGCATATTTTACTTGCCAGGTTATTAAATGCAATTTCTTACTCCCTGAAAATATGTATGAATATACACATGTACAGTATGTGTATCTATCACTATCTGTGGCTGTTTGACTCCACATGCTTTTAACTTGGAAAGACGAGCGTGTGACACCCCACGTACCACGTCTGCAGATGCCGCGAGCCCGGCAGCTCCTCGGGATCCTCCACCCTGCACCCTGGGCAGCAAGGAAGGATCAGCAGGAGCTGGCATCAGAGAGTGTCTGTTTGCCATCCTTTCAAAACTATTACTCAGAACCTTCCAAGCTCACTTCCAGCCCTGAACGCGTGCTGGGTCTCCACTACAAGGCGTCTTTCCCTTCAAGCGTCCATGCCTTCACTCATCGCAACCCATCTGCAGCTCAGTTGTGTCCAGGGAGCTCTGGTTCCCCACCTCCCTTTCGCTGTTACTGATATTTCATAGGCATTTGCATTATGTTCTTGTCTAAAATACTCGTAGTTATCTGACCCTCCCCATCTCCATGGCCTCCCTGTCCTGAATCTGGTCAATTTCCCTGTCCTGTTCCTCTTCCTTCTGGTGTTTTTCTGATCTGTCCCTCCTGCCTAGACAAGTTCAGTGCCTGTGCAGACCTGTACTAGGCTCACACAATGAGAAGGAAGGTCAGGGGAAGGCGAGCTGGGGTGTACTCACCTGTGCACCCAGGCAGGGGCATGCTCTCCTCTGAGCACCCTCTCTCTGCACCTCCACAGGTCAAATGTTATTTTTTAAACATATTTGAGGGACAGAAAAATAATGTTCACAAGCTTTGGAGTCCACAAAGCTGCTGTCAAATCCCAGCTTCCTCCTTCCCTCTGTTCCTCCCTCCTTCTCCCTCTTTCCTCCCTTCCTTCTTCCCATCCTTCCTCAAATACTTGTGGAGCTCCTACTATGGATCAAGCAAAGGTCTGCCTATCTATACACTTAGATGATTAAGGTAAAATATTTATCATAGGGCCTGAAGCATAGCCAGATAAATGTTAGGGGGAAAGGATGACTCTCAGATCTGGAAATCTGCCCTGAAGACACCTAGCTGAACTCACATCTCAGAGAGAACAGTGAGGTCTGGTGTCACTGCCCAGGGCTCCTCTGTAAGGCCAGACAGGACACACACTGGAGTTCATTCAGATGTCTTCGCTCCAACTTGGAGCCTCTGCTGCTGCCTCCCTGGGGGATGGACTTCCTGGATATGCTCAGGTGGAAGAGATGGGGCTGGAGTGCATTCCCACAATCATCCTTCCTGTACTTTCTTACACACACACACACACACACACACACACACACACACACACACAACTGTCCTTGAGCAAAGTCTCCAGGAGCCAGTCAGGAAGGATCAGAGTCCAGAGTCCTGCTCTTAAGGCAGGGCAGGGGCAAGCACTGCCTTTTCTTCTGCAGTCAATCCTGCTCCTGCACCAGGGTCTTCTTGGTACCTCCTTCCTGGTGTCCCCAAGTAACAGGCCCACTACCCTGCTGACACCGCTTTGGGACAATCCAGAGAGCAGCTAGCACCCACTCCATGGTGCCCTGTGGCCCACCCAATAACCTGGCACACCTAGCTCATCATGACCAGCCCCAGCTTGTCTTCTCATTCTCACCCCCTGCTGTGACGTCCCCAAACACACCCTTTGCAGGCATCCCGCCCTCCAAACCACTGGTCCTTTGCTCTTGCTGTGCCTTGGGCCAGTGACACCAATTTACCTTTTCTACCTGAAATTCTACACCCTCCAAAGAAGCCAACAGCAAGCTGCTGCTGATCTAGAGCGTGTAGCTGACATGGGAGGGATCCAGCTCCTCAGTCAGTCAGTGCACTCTCTGAACCTTGTGAGGTAAAATAGCTCAGTGACAGTGTCAGCTGGCCCTCTGGCTAGATTTAGGCATCTTCTCTGTCTTTGCACATGGGCCGCATTCCCACAGGTAGTGCTACTTTAGTGCTACTTCTCTGGACCGTAATGACGGGTCGCACGAAGGCTCAATTTCTATCATCCTTATAGCCACAACCAGCATATTCATGATGCCATTGGAATTAGACGGTGTAGCAGCGATGTTAGCAGGAGCTTACTGCTTGTTGGGATGGACAGGAATTTCTCATTTGTAATGTGATATTATGGGATGGCTTTAAATTACCACTTTTTTAGCCTTTCCTCCCACTTAGAGAATGTCTTTTAAAAAATAGAAAGCATTCCATTTCAAAGCTTGGAATTTTTATGGTACAAGGTATACTATCTCTTGTGTATTCAAATTATCACTTTTCTCTCTTTCCATACAAAATGCCTGTGATTCTGTATTTTAAATAGAGCTCTGTGTACTGAACTTAAATCTCTTGGTGTTGGACACTTAGAGGACGTCTTTATACACACAGGACCGGTGAGACAGTTTGCATTCCTAAATCCTGACTTTGTTGCCACCACAGCTACCCACTCCCCTCCCCAGTGCTCAGCCCCTCTGACCGGCTGCCATTTGGCATTGAGGAGAACGGGGGCACGCCATTCCCCCCGAAAGCTTCAGGAAGGCACCACCACCAGCATCACCACCATGCCAACTACGGCTTCGCGCTGACCCTGGAGAACAAGGAGGGGCCTCTGAGATCCCCGAACTCCAACAGCAAGTCCCTTACAAGTGAGTCTGGTGGAGGGGGCGGCATGGGGGTGGGTCCCAGGAAAAGAGTAGCTTCCCTAGCATTCCGGGCGGGTGCATCCTGGGTGGCTTGGAGAGATGCAGCATTGTGCTGGCTACCAGGGTGAACAGACAGGGCTGGATGCATTTGAGCAGGCAGAGGTAGAGATGACAGCTTTCCAGAAAGCTCCAGGCCAGCGGGCTTAGGGGGACAGTTCCCTCCCCACCTTGTTTCTCAGCAGCCCTCTGCTTGCACAGGACTCGGCTCTGGAAAGAGAAAGTCATGGGAACGAGAGGGAGGGAGGGAGGGAGCGAGGTGAATGGCTGGAGCTTCTGCTATCCAATAACAGAAAAACACATTCTGACACCTGCTGCTGAGTGGAAGGTGACATCAGGTAGACCAGGTGGGCCCGGGATGTAGTCCCAGTATGGAGTCATAGGAGTAGAGGCAACAGAAACATTGTAAGCAGTGAGATCAAGTGACATTGTATCTGTTAAATCTAATTAAATATATGGGCTTGGGTTTTGTGATTTTTATTTTAGAAACTCACCTTTCTTGCATTTTACCTGAGAATTTGTCTCTGATTGATCGGGGGGGGGGGACTGGGTTTTTTTTCTTTGATTTGAGCAGGTGCTTAGACTGCTGAGCTATCTCCCCAGCCTCTTTTTCTTTGATTTGAGAGGCACTGAGGTAGAGGTCAGGTCAAGGTGGCTTTGATGCCAGCTCTTGCTGTGCAGCCAGATGCCCTCTCTGATCCTTGATTTTTTTTTTTATCTATGCATAGAATAGAAAGAGGGTATCCAAATGACCACCATGTGGCCTGGTGTTGTGGCACATGCCTGTAATCCTAGCACTTGGGAGGGTGAGATAGGAGGATCAATGTGAGTTTGAGGCCAGCCTGCGTTGTATAGTGAGTTCAGGACCAGCCTGGTCTACAGAGTGAGACCCTGTTTCAAAACAACAACAACAAAATCAAGTAATCCTTCAGCACCAGCGCTGAGTGATTCTCCACTGGCAAACAGGATGAGCTGTACAGCCATCACCTCTGGACCACAGGGAACAATTCTGAGGAGGCTAAAGTCATAACAGGAACTCCTAAGCCATCTGATAAATAAAGAATCAAAATTGTACACCCTCATCTTTGCCCACACTGCCCTTGCTAGGTCCCTGCCTCATCCTTGGTATCTGAATAATTTTCACAGCTTTACACTGGTACACCTGCTCCTATGTGGAATGCATCTAAAAGCTGTTGAATTCAGCTCTGCCACAGAGCTCTGGCCAGATGCCTTACAGCCTGCAGTAGTTCTTTACTGTCCTGGCTAAAGCCCACACTTCGGAACGTGACCACATGCAGATTGGCCTGGCCTGGCTGGGCTGCCACGGTCTCCAGCCACCCCACCCACTCTAGCTACACAGAGCTGTTGTCCTCACACCAGCCGCTGTGCTGGGCCCAGCTCTGCCCTTTACAAGAGCAGTTCCCTTTGCCTGGTTGAACTCTTATCCCTGGGAGCCAGCTCAGATGTGGTTGGTGAAAGTCTGCATCAGCCCTCCACCATTCCAGGAGCTGGAGTTCCTGCTTGCTTGCTCCTGTACAATGAAAACTATTATCACTTTTTATTTGGAATATCTGTGCATGCACTGCCCTTTAGACTAGAATTGCGTCTTATTCCCTCCTTTATTCAGCTCTCCAGATCCCAATTGCAAACAGTACTTAGCACAAGTTTTACTATGTAATGAATATTTAATATTTAATGCATAACAATGAATCCGTGCAAGCTACAGAAAGCAATGGTGGCAAACTAATCCAAAGTAGTACAGGAATCAAAATTGGTGGATTTTATTTTAGAAATATAACATGGCTTTTAAGGGCATATTTATGTGCCTATTAGCCTGAACATTAATCTTTCTAGTTTGCACAGTACCGTTTCATATTCAAAGCCTTTGGACATGAATAACCTCATTTAATATTTGCAGCAGCTCTTAATATTTGTAGGTAAGTGTTTTATTTTATATTTAAAATGACTTTAAAATGACTTAAAGGCTCGGAGAGGTAATGAAACTTAACCAGGGCCACCCCGCTTTATGTGAGGGGAGTTAGGCCTTGACAGTTTGATCTCTCACTTGACACCCTGTTAAGTTAGAGGAGAAGACAGGCAGAAAATGGGCTGGGAGTCAGGCTCTGGCAGTTCCCCTTATTTCCGGTGTCTCTCTGCCCTTTTAATCTTTCTGTACTCATTTCCCTGGCATCACTTTGTAGAACTGAGTCCAGGAGGACCAGCCCTGTTCAGTGAGGCTGCCGCCCATCTGAAGAAGCTGGAACTAGAGACCGTGAAAGCTGCTGGACCCTGGCCTGCTCTGCACATCAACATAAACAAGGTACTAAGGGCTGGATGCTGCAAGGAGCATGGACTTTGTGCTTGTACAAACCTGTGGTTACCTCCCTGGCCAGCCTCCTAAGCCAGGTACTTGTGTCCAGGAGGAATTTTTACTAGTGTTTCCTTTTGTTGTTTGTTTGTTTTTGTTTTTAATTTCTGCTCTGGTTGTCGTCTAGGAGTCAGACTTTACTTACCTTTTTATTGGGAGAATTACACTGGCAGGCATTGCCCAGGACCTCAGCCACCCCTGGATTGGTCTTCTTTCTGTTAATCTCTTGATCTTCAACTTTTCTTCCTCAACACACATAATCAATGGTTGGAATGGGGGCTTAACCAAAGTTTGACAAAATGCAAAGCTTCTCTATAAAGAAACACAGCATATTGTTCAGCACTATGGTAGTTGGCAGTTCCAAGCTCTGAGGTAGTTGGCAATTGCCATGACTATTGGTAGGATATTGAGAGTTAGGGCCTTCCTGGGTGATGACATAGCTGAGACAACTACGGTGATGGGGCATTTTTCTGAAGTTCAAGTTGTAACTTCCTTCTCTCCTTCCTTCACTCTGAGTGGAACAAGGGACTGGGGGTGTCGCTCAGTGGTAAAGTGCTGCCAAGCACGTGCAAAGCCCTGGGCTCAGTCCCCAGAAAGTAGGCTGCAATTCTGTGATTACAGGTAACTGTCACTCTGTCCTAAAACATAAGCAAATGATGCTTAGCATTAATAAAGCTTTCCTTGAACAGATCACTGGGTATCTTGATGCCTTCATTGGAAACTATTGGCTTGGATGCTTTGAAAGGTTTTTCCCAGTCCTAAGAAGAGAGCATCTTCCAATTCTTCTAAGGTTTAATTAACCTCTTATTCTTAATTTAATGGTGAAAAATCATGTTTGCTACCCAATTCCAAAGTTATACCCAAAATTATCACAGGAATTGTAGTCTTATGATTTCAAATGTGTAAACAAGTTGTATCAACAAGCTAAATATGCATGTGATCATGTCTTTATCCCTAAATGGCATCCTCAAAAAGATGGCCCAGTTCCAGCTATCATAAAATGAAAGCCCAATTTCATGTATTTGTGTGTTTTGAAATCTGTATTTCCATAGTGAATAATAGAGTATATTTCTGCAGCTAAAATTGAACATAAAATATAAAATATGGCCATTCAAAAGACAGAAAACACATTATTGGGCCATCCTCCAAGTTGGAACTATGGTCTTATAGTCTCCCATAAAATGCCACTTAAACAAACAAGTAAAAAGTTAATTCATTCAGTGATGGACAAATTTTCCCAATATGCGTTGGCCTTTACCTGAGTCTGTCATATAGTTGAATATTATCGCCTTTGCATTGTCCAGATGGAACAAGAACAAGCCAGTTTGAATTTTATGTCCAAAAAATCAGTTGAGAATTGCTAAATTCAAAGAGGAAAAAGCAATGTTGAATGGCCATTCTTTTCTTATTTTAGCAGCATTTTTAAAGTAGGTTTTCAGTCATCACTGTCAGTATACACTACATTCCCTTAAGCAATTGTCAAAAACCTCAGCTGAGCTTTGCAACTAATTTAATTCCTGGATCCCAGTATATTGCTCCAAAGAAATTAAAGCAAATCAAAAATTAACTCTTCATATATCAATAAAAATGTCCATTTAAGTAGGAAAGAAATATCTAAGTGACTTATAAACGTAAGGTGAATCCCACCCCTTCCAAATAAATAAATGATAAATAAGTTAGTAATTGCCCAAAGGAGAAAACCAAGTCCTTCAGGATAATGCATTTGGTCAAGCGAGCTGGTTCCTGAAATCCAGTTTGACTGTTTAGCAGCATTAGTGCCCTCATATCTGATGGGACTTTTGCTATATTTTCTTTCCTAACCAAAGAAGGTAGTGTAAAAGTGCTATTTATTGGTTTTTGCACTTGAATATCCTAAAAATCTTGTGAAGAAAGACACAGAGAGGTGAAGAGCAGACATTAGGTTGAATGGTTAAGAGCTCTAGCTCGGGAGTTGGTCAACATCCCGGCCTACAGATTGCACCTTCTCTGTGTTCTGGGGCAAATGACTCCTATCTCTGCTTTGTTTTTCTTATCTGTAAAATGGATGTAATAACCTGGTTTCTCTTCAGATCAGACAAACCTTTCATCTTTTATTAAAAGGGAAATAATAATAGTACCTACCTCCCAATGGGATGACAAATGAGATGTAGTGAGGTGTGTGTATGACACATGTGGCCAGTGGCTGGCCCAGAGGAAACTCAAAGTAAATGTTAGCTACCAGGGGCTGGCACACACTAGGCAAGAGCTCTACCACTGAGTTATAGCCCGACCCTTATTGTGTGTTTGGAGACCAGGTCTTACAAAGTTGTCCAAGCTGCTTTCCATTCGCTGGATTATAGGTGAGCCCTGTCACCCCCAGCTTTGTTTTTACCACTACACTGTCACCTTTTTTATAAATCTGAAATTCAAACTCAATATCCCTGCATCTTCCACCTTCTAACAGTGATGCTGGTAGGGAAAAGCCAGGTCTTCTGCCTGTCTGCTGAGCTCTGTTCTACCAGATGCTCCTCTACGTGCTTGAAGGCCCACTGGGAAACTGAATTCTGTGTCCTTTTTTCTTTATTAAATGACGTAGCCAGCCAATTTCCCTATATTTCCTCTATAGCTTTCATAGTATTCCTACAATGGGTCCTGTACCAAGGTGCTCACTAGGACTTTCAATCTAATGAATAAGATTGATTTCAGAACTTGAGGAACTTGAGGGCTTTAGAAGGTTTTATTCTTGCCCTAGTACATGGTGGTACATGTGCCACATTATTTCCTGATATTACCAAATTGACTTCTAGCAATCATATAGTCTTGTGCCTTTGTTATTAAATACATATCTCCTCTGGTAATAACTGTGTATAATCATAATCATCTTCAGTAGGTGTTTATTGGATACTTAGTCTACCTCAAGCCCCATATTTGCGCTGGGATATGCAGTGACCACAAAAATACACTTAGCAATGAGTCATTATTTCCCAAAAGTGGCGTGTGTGTCATCAAAGATGATTTCAGGTTACATGCATGGATGAATTTTTTTCTTTTAATAATTATGTAAATATCATCATGTCTATTGCAATAAATATAATAATTACAGAGCTTATAATTTCAAAGATATTATTCCTTTGAGCGCAACTGATGTAGGAATATGTTATCCCAGGGTAATCTACTTTAACTAGATCACATAAATTTTAGGTATTTGTTCAATTAATATTCAGGAGGTGGTAAAAATAGTGAAGATGCAACCAAATTACTGAAGTCCAAGACATTATCTACAGTATGGTAACAAGGACTAGGGGTTAAGCTCAGTGGTAGAGCATGTTAGCATGCACAAGACATGGGTTCAATTCCCAGCAAAATAAATAAGTGGCAAATATCAGTTCCTTGTTAGACTCACAGTTCATAGCAAGATTTATTGTAAAAACAGCAGTATTTTTCAGTTTGCCCTTTGACTAATCAAGGTGTTAGTTATGGGAGAAATAGCACTGGGCTGGGTGTAAGAAAGCTGAAGGTTGAGGTTCGGCTTCTGGCCCTACTATAAGATTCTGCAACCCTGCTGCTCTTAACCTTCACCTCCACTCCTGATGCATTGTCCCCTGGCCTCCCACGAGCATGGAATGATGCCCGGCGTGTCCTCTGCCGAGAATAGCACAGGCATAGACCTAAGGAGCTAGGGACACACCTTCCTGGTGCCTGTGTCTCTTTAGATCTTTGTGTTACTTACAGTTGTAATTTCTAGGAAAAGTTAATGTGTGTGTGTTTTGTTTTTTCCATCATTTACCATCTGTTGCCTCTCTTTTGTTTTGTGTCAGGCTGAAGAAAAGAAAGTTGCTGAGAAGACACTGCAGACGCCACTGCTGCCTTCCCCAGTGGCGGACCACGTGAAGTGCAACATCCTGAAAGCGCAGCTGGAGAATGCTTCCAGGGCCAGTGCCCAGGTATGCGGCCTAGGGGTTCTGACGCCACTGTACAGGCTCCTTTGCTGCCCAGAGAAGGACTGAGACACTGGTGAGTGGGGCTAGATCTGGAGGCAGGAGCCCACTGCAGTATGTATATCAGCTAAGGTTTGCCTATGAAGACTTAACTGGGATACAGTTATTAATGAGGTAAGTGAAAGAACAGAGAGACAAATGGACAGCAATGGTTCTCATACATTAGCAGGCACAGGAGTCCACAGGAAAGCTGGCCTGTCAGCAGAGACCATCAGCGTGGGCAAATCTGCAGTCCCCTGTCCACAATATGCCACCATAGGTCACATTAAGGGACCTGTAGTAGCAGCCACAGAAAGCACTTACAGTGGAGGAAATAATGATGCCCTGAATGTTAAAATGGCTTAATAATTTCTACTAAGAGCTTGGACTTCTGAGCAAGGGCCCTGTGGCCAGTGCTGTTGTCTCTGAGCTTAATGAGGCACCTCTTAAGGCCACACATTAGCTTTTTATAAGCTCTGAGAAGTTCCATGGGAAAGAAACCTGTTTCACTCTCTTGTGCACCTAAATTGACTGTAGAACTCTTTGTAAAAAAAGCTCCCACTATTGCCTGTGAACCAGTGTCCAAGGGACACATAAATATGTTTTGGGAATCGCTGATTTAGGACAGGATTCTGTGGGGCATGAGGGACTGTTTGTGCAGTAAAGGAGACAGCCCAGGAATTTGTACATGATAGGCAAGCACTGTATCACTGAACCATATCCCTAGCCTTTCTATAATTTTATTTGAAATAGGTCTTGATAAGTTGCCCAGTCTGACCTTAAATTTGTAATCCTCCTACCTCAGCCTCCTGAGTAGCTGGGATTATAGCCATGAGCAACCAACCCTAGCTCCTGGCCTAGTGCTGTATAAAGGCCTTGGTGCACTGACAGGGATTTAAGTGTTAGTCCACTTTTGAACTCATTGCAGGACCAGGATATAAGAGAAGGAAACAGAAGTCCAATGGGCCAACAGCGCTCTCTGTTATTCCTGGCTCTAAAACAGGCTTTGCTCAGGAAGCTGGGCCTGTCTTTGTGTGTGGAACCATGGCAGGCTACCAGTCCAGGGCCCACTGAACCAGATCCTTGGAAGCTTTGCTGAGCATGCACCTAGAGCAAAGACCACACTTGGTGCACTGCAGTGTAGGTGTGAGGCCACAGGCTCCTGCATTTCCCATTGGCCACCAATGTGTGCTCTGCCGGCCCGGCTGGCTGAGTGGGTGTTTCCCACCACCCCCGCCATTCTTTGGGACTCACCAGAGGGAGGAAGACAAGGCTTCTATCAAAATCAAATGATGTAACTCCTCCTAAGCTTGTTATACTGATGTGAAAGGACAGCTTCCAGATTCTTTTGTAAACTGTAAGTACACTGTGAGCATGGAGCTGATTATTATTCTTGATCTGAAATGTGAGTGAGGGATTAAGCTGCGGGTTTTGCTTTTCCCACACCATCCTTTTCTCATACAGACATGAGCTGGCTCATAGCAGGTGCTTAATGAAAATATGAATAGAAAACTTGATTACATTTAGATGAGTGTGTCTTAATTCCCTTCATGGGGAGTGACTCAAGGAAACATTTTTTGATCATTTATCTAAATACCAGAATAAGATTACTATTGCCTGAGTCCTTGATGAATTACGTGTTGTCCACTTCATATGTCTCTATCCTTCAGATGTGGGGGACTTGGAAGAGCTTTTGAATGCCAAGATGCTCAGTTTTTATTCACCCAGCTATTTTTTTTTTCAACAGATAGGAAAAGAGGAATCAACATTTGTAAATATCAATAAGAAGTCAAGTCTTCAGGATGCTAATGTAAGGTCTGTTGCTTCTTGTTTGAATGGGGAAATAATCCACTGTGTTGTCAACATTATCCTCAAAACATTGTGGGGGAGGGGGGAACTGGATGATTGCATCCTAGGAAAAATGGACCCAAGAGAATGTGAGCCCAAAGAAGTCATCTTAAATGACTGCTGCTCAGTCTAGGTTTTAATATTGCTCCTGTTGCACTAACAAGTAACTCCACACTCTGCGTTGTCTCTCAAGCACATAAAACTGACCTTGTGCCTTTAAAGACAGACTCCCCCAGAACCAAGTCCCTGCCCACCCCAGCTTCAGCTGTGGCTGTTCCCTGGGCTCATGGATATGACCCATACTAAGTCCCTTGCCAAGACTGGAACCACTCATGACACTTTGTGACAGCTCCCAGGCCACTCTTCCTCATCTTTGATAGGAGGGAAACCCTTCCTCCCCATCACATGGGCAGCAGACGCTCTCCTTGCCCTGGCCCAAGTGAGTCATAGCCTCTAGGTCACAGCAGCCCTGTCTGCCATTTCCATGGCCTATCAACACCTGCAGAGGATCCCTAGGGTAACATTACCCAGAGGACCACAGCGTCAGGCCTCATTCAGAATGCAGGCTCTTGGGTTCCACACTAGACCTCTCAGATTGTGGGTAGGTGGGGGTGAGGGCGGGGGTAGGGACAGAATCAGCATTTTAATAAGTACTCCAGGGGATCTAGATCTGCTGTCCTTGGGAATTCTTATCCTGATGCCCAAAAGAGAAGCTAACATTTCTCCGTGTCATCTTAAGATTCCCACTCTATGCTCTTGGTGTAAATTTATCTTCCACTTGAGACACATACCCTTTGGGACTTTTCAGAACTTTATTTGAGCTGAAATTTTAGCTCAGTAGTGAGGTACTTGCCTAGCATACACAAGGCCTTGGGCTCCATCCCTGGCGTGGGAGAAAAAGAGAGAGAGAGAGAGAGAGAGAGAGAGAGAGAGAGAGAGAGAGAGAGA
>NW_004524670.1:9032498-9066884 GCF_000260255.1 Octodon degus | reverse complement strand
CAGACACAGTGATCCTCCTGTTCTTAGCCTCCAAGCACTGGGATTGCAGGCGTATGCCACCATGCCCGGTCTCATTTGCCATCTCAGCACACCCTGGTGGTAGGGCCAGCACAGCACACTGGGGATTAAGCCCTGGTTCCTGAGTCTGCCTAAGCAGGTGCTTTAATCCAATGAGTTATCTGGCCAGCCCTCCTGTTTTCCACTCTTGACAAATACCATTACTGCCTATTTCTTACCGAGGACTGAAACCTGGGAATCTGTGTTTTCTCCGGCCTCATCCCATTACCTAATTAATCACCACATCCAATTGATCTGGTTTCCATGTTATCTCCCGCATCCATCCTCCCCCTCTCAGGACCCTCAGCCCTGCCCAGTCCCAGCCTGCATTCTCTTTCTTCCTCAATTAGTGTTTGAATCTCCTCTAAGGTGTTCCTGGTCTCCTCTCACCCAGGCCCTCTACATTTCTCTGAGGACCTTTCTAAAACACAGATCTGATATGCCACTGACCTGCCTAAAACCTTTAAATGCTATGCTGGCCTTCCATGGAAACTCAGTGGCCTAAGGTCCTTGTGACCAGCCCCTGCTTTCTCTGCAGCCCTGAGCCCTTGCTCTTCCCCTGGGACTCCCTGTCAGCAGTCCTGGCGCCTGCCTTCAGCCAGGTCACCACTCTGTCTCTCTGCACCTAGTTAGGAGTGGATTTGTCCACAAAGCTTTCCACTCCTCTAGGCACAGTTAAGCCTCTCTGTGAGCCTGCGTCCTTCCAGATACTTCTCTGGCTTGCACTGGGCTCCCTGCCTGAGGGAGCCACAAGTGGGGCGCGCCCTTCGCCTCCCATTCTTTATTTGCTCATTCCTGTGTTTATGCAACAAACACTTCTTAGGCTTAGACACTAGCCACACACACTTATCATACAATTAGCCCCTGAATAGTACAGAAAATGGAGCTCAGAAGTGTTCACTGACTTGCCTGGGGTCCCTTGCTGGGGCCTTAAATTGTTTAGGTGTGCTGGAAGCTAATTACTGGTTTTTAAAAATGAAATTAGTCAGAACCACTATAAACATGGTAAAGCTTTTCCTTAACACCCCTGTTCTGAATAGGGCCTATCAGTTATCTGGCATAAATGGTTGAGGGGGCCGGGGAGATGGCTTAGTGGAATAAGCGCTTCCCTGGCAAGCGCAAGGGCCTGAGTTCAATCCCTGGTTCCGAAAAAAATAAAAATAAAAATAAATGGTTGAGGAAGGGTAAAAGTAAAATTTGATTTTTGATGTTTAGACATGTACATAGAATTGAAATATATAGCAAGTCCTAAAGGTCTTCTGATCATGCATTTTTCGCATGACATGGACTGTAGTTATTTCTTTAGTCATGTACTCTGTGCTATGTTTAAAACAGCATGGCCACCCAATTATTGGTGAAGCTGAGGTATCCACAGGTTTCCCTTCATCATTTTCCTGACAGAACCTGGTTAAGAACCAAACTATTGTGAATGGGTGGGCGGCTGTTCACAGCCGGGGAGCTTTATTTGGTACCCCAATTATATTTAGGTCCCCACTTGCTATATTGTCTTCTCTATGATCTTTGTTTATTTTTGCCTTTGGATGTCCTGGTCTTTTTAAAATAATTATAATTATTAAAATAAGTAGGGTAGAGAGACAAAGCAATATTGATTTCTTAGCTACCAATGTTATTAAGGTATAAGTTACTGACAAAGCCGACTGTCTTGCCTAAAGAAGACTAAACTCTCTTTGGTGTTGTCCCATTGTTTGGTATGTCTCTAGAAGTCCTATCCCTATTCGCGTGGAAGCTGCCCAGCCAGCTGTGGAAAAGCCAGAAATCAAGCCTCCCCGAGTGAGGAAGTTAACAAGACAATATAGTTTGTGAGTTCTGTACTGCAAGTTTTTCAATTTTCATAACTACAGTAATGCTTTGTGTTTGGTTCTAGGTTTTGAGCCGTTGCCCACACTCCCTTTATTCCCAGGTCAGGTCCCGGTGGGACCATGCCTTTTTTCTTGCAAACACCGCACAGTCAGCATGAGCACTCCTCACTGACTGTGGGGAGCAGACTCCTCAGGGACAGTCATCACCATCCCGTTGCCAGGGGTTGGGAGCTTGGGGTGGCTTCTGGGGTCTTCTCTGTCAGGGTCTCTTACAGGGCTGTGTTCAAGGTGTCAGCAAGGGCTGTGGTCACATCTGAAGCTTTATTCATGCAGTTCCTATTCTTCAAGGGGTGCTGGACCAAAGTCACCCTCTGGCTAGACATCTCTGGCTTTTCCCATTAAGAGAAAACCTATGAGAAGATCCAGAGAAGAGTGTTAGCAAGACAAAATATGAAGTCTTTTATAACCTGATCACAGCAGTAGCATCTCCTCTTTTTGCCACATTCTGTTCATTAGAAGCAAGTCACAAAGTCTAGTTCATACTCAAGGGAAGGAATTCGCGACAGCATTTATGCTAGGATGGGGTTCGCTCCAGGGCACAAACGAGAGCTGTCTCCCATGGCATATTAGTGTAACAGCAGCACGGTCTGTGGACAGAGCCAAAGAGGTTGTATGAGACCAGTGACCATCCAGTGCTGCTTGGCTTAGCTTAAAAAAAAGTTTCCTAGCCTTCCTGAATACTGAACTGCTTTAGGCACTGTCGGGGAACAGGGAAGTGACTTGGAGTTTCCATCCTAAGACTTACAATATATTGTAGGCAACCACAGACTTGTAAATAATTATAATCCCAAGAAGACAGCTAAGTGCTACAGTAACGGCGGTGGTGGTATTTGTTATGGTTGTAGTGCTGATCCCAAAGAGGTTCCCATTTCTTGATCCGGGTTGTGGCCTTGGCAGTGAACCTCAGAGAGCTGTAGGGCACCTCTAGACACGGAGGGCTCTGAAGGTGGACAGGCTTCTGTGAGAGCCATGATTGGTCCACAGCACTCTTGGGAAATGTGTTCTTTGAGCTGCTCTTTCCCCCTCTGTAGAATGGGTCATAGCAAATATCTACCTCTGAGGAACTTTAGGAAGGTTAACATGTGACAGTACAGTTAACGTTCCTGGTAGGGGAGCTGGCCACATCGTGTGCTTCTCTCTCTCTCTCTCTCTCTCTCTCTCTCTCTCTCTCTCTCTCTCTTCCCTAGGACCTGGAAGCTTTTGGGAAAAGGTCAAGTTTAGGGGCTTCCCAGAGTACAAAATGTAGGACAGGGAGCATAACAACAACAGATAAGCTCTCAAACTGCCACCTCATGCCTGCCATTCACACCTTGCGAAAGGAGGACAGGCCCATGTGGAGCTCCTGAGGGATGGACAGCCCACCTTGCTCACCTTAACTTCCAGACCCCGTAGTGGGTTCATGTGTTACCTGCAAAGTCAGAATGAATAGGTTCAAGTAATTATCAATCCTAATGAACTGTATGGAACAAATTAAGTCATGAAAAATCTGCCTCCCACGGGTAAGGCAGGCAGCATTTGCTTTGTTTTATATTTTGAAACTTAGAACATTATCACCCCCTTTGGGCTTGTGATCAGTTTGAAATAATGATGGACTGATAGGTGGCCAGGAAGGAAAGAAAAGTTGTCACCAAACTGGCTCCTTTAAGAAAACCCTTTGTAGGGGCCTATTGAAAGGAGCAGCTCAGGTTTAATTTTTTTCTTCTTTTTAAAATTTTTAACCAATTTTGCATGCATATAAATGTGGTAATCTGAACAACTAGTTTGAAGGCAACAATACCCAATATAACAACCATTGTTTTGTGGTTGCAACCGTCATTTCTGTTTAGTGAAATTCTGTATCATTTCTAATGGTTTTGGTCTTTTTTTTTTTTTTTTACTATTTTTTATTCTCTTTAAAAAAATAATAAGGGGCCAGCCAAATAGCCCACAGATAAAGCGCCTGCTTAGGCAGACACAGGAGCCAGGGGTTTGCTCCCCAGGCCTTCCATGCTGGCCCCGACCCCGGGGCACGCTGAGATAGCGATGGAGATTGGATGTGGTGGTACAGGGTGTAATCCCAGCACTTGGGAGGCTGTAAACAGGAGGATCACTACTAGTCTGATCTTGTAGTGAGACCCTGTAGACCCTGTACTAAATGCAAAATAATAATAATAATAAAATATATAGAATTTGTCTTTTTACTTTTAAAAAAAGAGAGAAAAAAACTTTTTTCTTCTAATTTTTTTATTAATTTTATTGAGAAAGTAATAGCAATGAGACAGTTTCAAAACAGGTTATCTTTTAATTTTTTTAAAAAAACCTTTTTAAGAAAAAGAACTTTTTCTTTTTTCCTTTTTTTTTTGTGGAACTGGGGATTGAACTCAGGCCCTTGCACTTGCCAGAGACGTGCTTATTCCACTGAGCCATCTCTCCAGCTCCAGAACATTTTCTTAAAGAAACTAAAAAAAAAGTTAAAAAATACATTAGAAATGATACAGAATTTTGCTGAATGAAACAATAGGAATTCAACAGTGGTTGTTATAGTGCATATTATTGTCTTCATATTGTTCAGATTACCAGATAAAAGCATGCAAAATTGGTCAAAAAATTGAAAAGAAGAAAAAGAAATTAAACATTAACTGTTCCTTTCAATAAATCAGTAAAAATCAGCGGTAAAGTTGTCCAAGCTATCCTATGTATGTACATATATCTTTTTCCTTCCTTCCTTTTTTTTTTTCCTCTTTTCCCTCATCTCAGTTGTTCCTTCCCTTTGAACAGTGTCTTTCTCTTTCACAGCATCTGTTGGATTTTACTTACTCTTTCAGGTTCTTACTCTGGGGAGACAATACAATGTTTACACAAGCAGGTCTGATTTGTTTCACTTATTATGAATATGGCCTGTGGTTGTATCCATTTACCTATAAAAGCCTCAAGTTTATATTTCTTTGTAGCTTAGTAATACTTCATTGTATAAAAATACCAACCTCTCACGGAAATGTGCGTTTCTTACGCTGCCCCCAAATATTCTACTTTGAAAAATCAAAGAATGATAGCATTTCCCAGTAGTAGAAAATAGCAAAATTAATGGACAGGATTTTTGCAGTGCTGGCCTCCTTGTGGGAAGTCAACGCCGCTGCCCCCCGCCCACATCCCACTACCACATCCAAGCCCTGGGGAAAAGCCCGTGGTACAGGGCTAGACTGCTCCCTCGCTGTGACTTCCTGTCTAGTGACTTTTTCATTCCTCTGTCATATTATTCTGTCAGGAAGGTTCTCAGACCAGAGCTACTTGGTAGCAAAACCAATTGGCCTAGCTCCTTCCCTATAACCGATTTATCGTACTCACAGGAAAGCTGCTATTAGGCCTCAAAAGGGGTCATGGAACCCTTGGCTCAGGGCAGTGGATTCCTAAGAGTCTTGTGTTTACTAGCCCAAGCAAAGCCAGTCAAAATACTATCCTTTGATTTGGAGGTTCCTCACAAAGTTAAATATACACTTACCACAGCACCCAGCAGCGGTACTCCTAGTTAAAATTTCAATCTAAAACAAGTGATATCAGACAGCCAAACAAGCATTGGTCCATCCACATTTCTAGCAGCGTTATTTACAACAGCCAAAAGGTAAAGGAAACCCAAGTGTCTTATCAACAGGTGAAAGGATAAGAAATATGATATATCCATAAGTTGAGAATTTTTCACCATAAAAAAAGGAATTTTGATATGTGCCTCAACATAGTTGATCTTAGGAATGTCAATGTGAGTGAGATAAACCAGACCGAGAAAAGACATATCTTGAGTGGTTCCATATATATGAGGTACCTGGAATAGGTGAATTATGGAGACAGAAAGGGAGACTGCATCAGCAGAGGCTATGGGAGGTGGCCATGAACAATTTTTTTTTTTTTTTTTTTTTTTTTTTTTTTTTTTTTTTTTTTTTTTTTTTAATTTTATTTATTTATGTGTGTATATGTGTGTGTGTGGCCAGCTCAGCCCACCAGGGGGCGGGGCGGGCTGGCATGTGGTGCTGGGGAATTGAACCGTGGTCCCTTTGCTTTGCTAAGCTTATTTTTTTTTAAGTAGGTGCTTTAGACCACTGGGCCATCTCGCCAGCCCGAACAATTATTTTTCAATAACAGTATGTACACAGTTTCTGTTGGGGTTGATGAAAGCTTTTGGGGGATAGTAGTGATAGTTATATAATGTAATGAATGTGTTTAGTACTGTTGTACTGTGCACTTACAAATGGTTAAAATGATAAACATCGTGTTGTATATATATTTTACTGCAATTAAAGAACAGAGCCCTGGCAGGTGATAGAAAGTCCATCTCAGATGTGCTTTAGAAGAAGGTCGTTGTACTGGATTTTGTAAACTGGACATCTGGTGGACATCTGTTTGGGGAGGTGCCAACCCTTCTGACCTCCTGTTCCCCCCAGCCCCCCTGCATGCCCCACAGTGTGTGTATAATTGTAATGAACAGAGCTTCATGTGCTTTTAGCAACCGCAGTGATGAAGACGACCTCCCCCCAGACCTGGCTGAGGCAGTGGGCACGACCACAGCCACAACTACCAATGCCACGACAGCCGCCACACAAGTTACGGTTCCACTGGTGTCTCCCAAGCTCCAGAAAGTCAGCTCACCTCAGAAGTCAGAAGGCAAGGGCCAGCTGTCCCCGGGGGTCAAGGTATGAAACAAAAGTCAGGAGTAGCTGTCCATGCTGGTAGTGTACTATCCATTCAGTGAGTAGCACCAGTGTGTCCATTTCAATTTTGCATACCCAGTTGTGTGTATTCATTAAAAAAAATAACAAAGCATAGTTTTCCTATACCTTGTTCCCAAAATATAAGCCAACCACTAACAAAAGACATAATATGATATAAAACCATGTACTTTGTACTTTAAGAAGAATATAAGGGATGCTTGAGGGCAATTTTGATTTAGAGTATCAGCCTACATAAGCTACTACTCTTCTGTAAAGGTAGAAAAGGAGAAACCACACACACATACATGCCCTTCGGTGGGATAAAAACATGGACATATCCCTATCTCATTCCTTATATAGGATAAGCTGCATTAATAGTTTGAAAGTAGGAAATATTAATATTTGTCAGGTTAAAATTTCAAGAAGTTACCAAAGATGTGAATGAGTGGTGACAAGGGTCTCGTGTAAGACCTTTCTCTTGGTTTTCTGTGAATGACTCTAGCAATTAGTCCACATACAGTCAAACCTAATGCTGAGCAATTGGATATGTGCCAATACAGCACGATGAGAGTATCTTCATGTACTGCCAACATACACTAAAAAATTCTTTTAGAAATTTTAAGAGCTGCTCTGGTTCATGGGACCATAGGAGGAAAGATGTGTGCCTGGGCTAGGGACCCTGAGGTTGAGGTGACAGTGCCAGTTTGTTCCCAGCTGCTGCCGTCACATGCCTTGGGGCTGCTCAGAAGTGAACTTCCAAAGCCCTTGTTTCTGCAGGCCTGTTTTTTCCTCCTAAAAACGAGACGATCTGCTGCCTTGCCAGCTCAGGGCCTAGCAGCGGGTCCAGTAACGGTCCCAGTGCTTAGGCAACCTGCATGCCAGAGCCTCTGCGCCTTCTGGGGCTACAGCTCCTAGCAGCACTGAAAGAGCGACTGTCCAGGTTCATGTCTTGTGTGGGCGAGGCCAGTCTTTCCCCTCTTGTCAGGAATGGATGCAGACCCTGCTGCACCTCCCGGCTGGTGACCAGCCCCAACTGAGCTCTCTGCTGCTCTGTGGGTCACTACCTGGCATCCTCAGTTGTGTCCTACCCTGCCGTAGGATGTCTTCTTACAGCTTTGTCTCAAGCGTGGGCACGGGCTCCTGCCCTATGTCCCACCGCTGGCTAAAACTAGGCTGAAATTTTTCAAACTGAAGGGAGTGGCTGTGGGAGTTCTGAAGGTCGTAGGGCTCCCTCTCCTGGCCATTTTTGTCCTGTGAGCCCTGCAGATGGAGGGTGACAGAGCTGGAGGTTTTCCCCTCCTTCAGAGGGCCTGGAGGCCAGCCATGCAGCTAAACCCCTTGGAGCAGAAGGACAGAATGTTTTCCAAAATAAGTAGTCTCCAGAGGTGCCAGCCAGCCACCATAAGCATCTTTGCCATTATTGTACAGAGCAGTTTAGCTCCAGGAAGCCACTTGTTCCTCCTAAGGGACTCGAAGTCTTTGTTTCCTCTTTCTATGGCTGAAGGACTCTACAACATTTGCCCCCAAAGGACACATCACAGAACACTCAACACATTTAAGAAAAGGTCATTGTAGCTTTAAAAAAGGGCAGACTTGCCCACCCCAAGCCCTGCTTTTACCAATGGAGACATTTTTAAAATGGGGTTCGATCTCAACATTTTGAACAAGGGGAATGTAAGGGGATTGGCCACCTTATGAGATCAGCGGAGAGGTGGGGGAATCTACATTTTCTGGTGAATTCTGCTGTCAACCTAGAGACACCACCAACCACATATGTTTTTGTCTGTGTTCATAGAGCCCCTCTGACCGAGGAGGTGCGTTCACCTTGGAGCCCGGCGATCTTCTCATGGATTTCACTGAAGCTACTCCTCTGGTAAACTTCCTATACTGCTAAAGCTACAAACCATAGAAATGTCTTGGCAATGGGGCAGATGGAGAGGGGCTGCTGTTGGCAAGGTCTTTGCTCTTGTCCTGAGGCTCAGAGACCTGCCATTGTGGAGGGTTCAGGCCCACGGGTCCCCCACCTCTGATTGCCCTGGAGAGAAGGCTGCTTCCTCTTCTCAAAGGGTGCTTACAGGGGCTCTGCCTGCACTTGCCTGCTGTGCCTACAGGGCTTCTTTGTGCTTGGGTCTCCACTTCCTGGCTTCTTGGGCTGTGCGCTGCATGCCCACCCATCTCACAGTCGCTTATGACAATCTGTCTGGCCTCAAACACCAGCTTGATGCCACACCTGGCTTGCCAGGCCCCTCATACCAACAGCCCTCACCCTTCCTCTACGTACGGTTCTCCCTGTAGGGACAGAGGCCTTTGTGGGACTCCCTTCAGATGAGGAGCCCTGTTTAAAGGGCCGAGCGTGGAAGCAGGAGTCACACAGGCAAGTCCTGGCTCCAATCTCTGCTCACCTTCACAGAGCCTTGTCTTTAGAGTCCACTCCCTATCATCTATAAAATAAGGATGTCATTGTCACAGGAGTGTCACAAGGTTTGCATGAGAGAGAACAAGAGAAAAAGAGGCCTTTGAGACTAGAAAGCACCACACACATGTGCACAGTGTTATTATTATTGGATGATGCAAGCGAACTTGGAGACATCTTTGGCTGGACTCAGCCTAATACCTATGTGTACTTGAGTGTGAATTATGGTCTGCTTTGGGCTGAGCATAAATCTCCACTTGGGCTGTGAGTCAAAATGTGAGCCAAGTCAAGCCTATCTCCTGAGTTTACTTCGTGCCTGGTCACATGCCAGGGTCTGAGGGTGGCAGGGCAGCCAGAGACTGGAGGGGAAGTCAGACTGATAAATGGCCAAGAGCATCATGAAAAACTGGAGAGAAAGTGTTTAGGGAGAGACCGGAAATGGGAGTCCCTCCGAGCCAACTTGCTGGAGGCAGAATGTGTGGACAGGAAAGACTGCTGGAAGACTTTCAAGTGAGGACAGATGGGCTGTAGATGCTCCTCCTGGTCATCTGCCTGATGGAATTGTACATCCTTTTCCTGGGGAGAGCTGGTGCAGTCTGAGAGCCTGCGGTAGCACCCTGGGACATGCTCTGTGGGCTGATGGTGGTGACCGCTACCCCAGAATCCTTCAGAATTACATTCTTTGACTACATTCAGAACCTTTTTGTTAGACAAGATTGTTGACAGATGGAAGTGCCCTTTCCAGTAGGATAACCCAGGAAACAAAAGGGCTTCAGAATCATCTCATAACCCCCGGCACAGATCAGGGGACTGAGTTCCAGAGAGAGAAAACCACACAGGAACCGAGCTGGAGCTGGAATGGGCGTCTGGCTCATCTGCCTCACACTGGGCAGACTTGAGCCTCCTCCTTAGCTAACTCACCCCTTTAGAAAAAAGCAGTGCCTAGAGCAGGGCTGTATTTCAGTCTCTCAGAATGGGAAAGTAGAGCAAGGGTGTGGAGAAAGGGGCTCAATGTAGGTGGCTGGGCCTGGTGCTGCCTCGGTATCCCACTTGATATCTCACTGGGGCCTCAAGGCTTTGTAGAATTCTGAGCAATAGTGTGAAGACATCCAATCTAACTGGAGGACAGCATCTCCCTGGAGACCTGAGGGCCTGACGCCTAGGGTACAACCTGAGGACCCCTCGCCTAGGGTACAACCTGAGGACCCCTCGCCTAGTTATAACCTGAGGACCCCTTGACCTAGGGTACAACCTGAGGACCCCTCGCCTAGTTATAACCTGAGGACCCCTTGACCTAGGGTACCATGAGGACCTGTGAAGGCAAAAAGGAAGAAAAAGCTGCATTCTGAGAACCATGTGGGGGAGAACATGTTTGGCAAGAAGCAAGGCCAGTAGGGGAAAATATGTAATTCCGTGAGTCTGACTCATGGGTAGTTTCCAACCTGCTAAGACATGCTGCAATAGATGCCCTAAGACAGCTTATATGAGCTGCTATCGCTGCTAGACCCAATATCTCACCCTGCCTGCAGGAACTGAGGTTAGTCAGGTTTATGATGCCAGGGTTCAAAAGTCTGAACAGGAATTTTCCAGGTGAAGAAAGTGAACCAAGTCATTTTATGGAAAGAGCTCAGGATGAGCAGAGTACCAAGAAAGGGCCTGGTGGTCCAGAGGACTATTGATTTATTCAAGTATTCATGGTGGGTTTTGCAGGAGTGATATAATTTCTTGGAGACTATAGCACTGGGAGTCCAGCTTGGGGATGTAATGAAATTATCTTTTGTTTGGACATCCCAGACTGCAATTAGAAGGAAGAGGCATGTGTCAGGGAGTCAGAGATGTGCAGATGATCCAGGTACAGATGGCTGCCGAAAGCTTGTCCATCCTCTGCTCCCACCCCTTCAGTGATAGAGGACCCCTCGCCTGTTCACTCCCTCTTTCTGGGGTAGTTCTACCATCCCCAGACAGTTCACCTTTAGAGCTGAAGTGGGCTCAGGAGCCTGCACCGCCTAGACCAGGAACATCCACATCCGTGTACTATACCCAGATGTAGTCACTCACTGAAGTTTGCAGGCTCATGGATTCAGAATTTCCACTCCACGATTGGCTCTCTCTGAGGCAGAAATGTGACCTGCCTCCTCCTGCTGTGCCCCGCCTCTGAGTAGCACACTGATCCACTCCTAGACCAATGGTCTGCTCAGGAGTCCCCTTCCTTCCAGTCCTCCTAGAAAGTAGCAGCTCTCTCACAGCGCTATTGGATGCTGAGCAGAGGAGAGAGTGGATTCACAGCCTGGAGATGGGAAACTTGCTTCCAGTCAGGGCTTGTGGGCACCCGGGATCAGTAACTGTGTCTACATCTTCAGGTCAGTGTCCTGCATACAAAAAGAGGCGCTGTAGAGGTCATTCTTTATCTGCCACAGGACAGAGCTGGAACTGGAACAGGCAAGACAGCCCCCATGCCTGGCATGTGCCCAAGACTTGCTTACTTCTTGCATCTGTGTATCAGCAGAACAGTGCCTTAGGACCTCATCCTAAGATGGGGAAACCAAAGTCCTGACAGGGCTGGGCACTTGTCCCAAATCAGAGAGCAGTCAGTGCCAGGCCTAGAACCCAGGCTCTGGACAGTTGTCGTAGCGCCATCCTATAGAACATGACCTGAACTAGGACATTTCACTCTGCCCGTTAGCCCGTACACCACCTGTTAAGCTAACCCGTTCCTCTGGCCTCAGCCCTATGGTCACAGCCCAAGCTTGGGGACATCTCTGTCACCGACCCAGAGCTGCTGAGTGGGGATGAGGCTGTAAAGTGCTCTGGAGCTTGGTCTAAGAGACTCAGCCTGGATTCAGTGCAGGTCCGTGGCCGCCAGCTCTGTGCCTTCAGTGGGCAGCTCCTCTCTGAGCTTCCCATCAGTATTTCCTTCAGAAGGGGAAGCAGCACTTTGGCAGTTACAGCGGCACACACTCGGGAGTCACTAGGGAGGCTGAGGCAGGAGGATTGAAAGCTCAAGGCCAGCTCAGACAACGTAGTGAGACCCTGTCTCAAAAAGCCATATAAATAAAAAATAACTAAACAGGACTCAGAAATTACACTGAGGCAGGTTGTAATAGTTCACATTCCACAGCAGCTATTAGGGGAATGATGGCAGATAGTTCAGTGTTAGAGCCCTTGCCTAGCATGCATAAGACTGTGCATTCAATCCCCAGAACTGCCAAAAAAAGAGGAAGGATAAAAATAATAAAAGAACAGGCACTTACTAGGAAAGAGTCAAAACTTCCTGGGTGATATCGTCACATGGAGAATTACCTCACTCCTTTAAGTGTGCCCCTTCTGGGTCATCCACTCTCGAGTCCATAGGCCCCACCTAGCGCTCTCTCTCCTCCTGGCTGAGATCCCTAAAGCCCTGGCTAGCACAACAGAAGGACAGGGAACTGGAGAGAGCAGAGTAGGACCAGACGTCCCTGCCTTCACCGGGAACATTCCAGCATAGCACCATGAGAAGCAGAGAGTCCCCCTCTTGGCCATTCTCTGTGACCATAAGTTTGTGTTTTTGCGGAACCGGGGATTGAACTCAGGCCCTTGCACTTGCCAGGGAAGAGCTTATTCTACTGAGCTATCTCCCCAGCCCTTGGCCATTCTCTGTGGAGTGGTTTTGAAAGAAGCCCAATCCAAAGCTCCAAGAGTAAGACAAGCCTCAACTGTCGACTGGCATCCCTCGGAAATCAGTCAGAAGATGACTTGAATCTTGTGTATCTTCTTAGCTCTCTAGTGTCCTGCACAACTTTGTATTCTGAAACTCTCCACAGAATCACTTTCCAACCGTTCTCTTGCAGCATCTCCCCCTCCTTTCCCCAAATGTCTTCTTTTCTGATGTCTGACTCTTGGATTGCCCTGAAGCCTTCCACCCTTCACAGCTTGATGCCTGATGACTCCCAGTTCCCGCATCTCACGGCTCATGACCACATGCAAATTTCTCCCTGGGTCACCAGCAGTGGGGCTGGGGATAGTGGGCAAGGACAGGGAGTGGGCAGGTGTGCCAAGGTAGTACCTCTCTGTTGGGAATTCACTGCAGGTATAAATAAGGGACTGCTACAGGGGGGCTTGATGGCCACTGAAGAGGGGATATGGGCAGAGGAAACATTTACACATTAACAGTGTTGACTTGGAGCACAGAGCCCTGTCCCTGCCCACGTCTGTGGCCAGCCTCCCTTCCCAGGTAATGCAGATTATAAACATCTCTACCTTCTCTGTTCTTGACTTTTCTGATCTTCCTAATCCTTATAAACCACTCACCTGACTGCCAAGCAGGACCAGTCAGGATCCAGATCCTTTCTGGTGCATGACAGAGTGAAAAGCGCACACATTAAGGACGACGTTGGCCTGGTCAAAGGGAGGCTGTGTAGGCAGAGGATCAGGCCCTAGGCTGGGGATCACCAGTATGATCCTGTCCTGGTCAACGGCTTAGTGTTTATTTTGAACTTCATTCATCTGAGAGGGCTCGCTCTTGACCTCAAGCCAAGCAGGTTACCCCTTGTGTCTCCCCATGGTCTCATCTATGCTCCCCTGAGCCCATGGAGGTCTGGTGTCATCCACTTGCTGATACACCTAGGACATTCTCGGCTGCTTCTGTGGCCCTTTAGGAAGGATGGGAATCTCCATGCTGCTGGGACATGTGACTCCCGACTGGCTGGCACCCTTCCGCCTGGGGCCCGCTGCCTTCCCTGCTAGGCCTGAGCAGGGGCTCTGGTTCTCACTGCTCTTTGATCCCCGGTTCCCAGCCTAGGTCCACAGAGGAGTCCTGGGTCCTTGCTCACTCCCCACTGCCATCTGTCCCTGCTCTCGTTGCCTGGCTTTCCTCCACTGTCCCCAAAGGAGCAATTTCTTCTTTTATTCAGATGATGAAGAAGCCTTATACTTTTTCATCATTTTTCTATGCCAGGAATCTTTCTGTTCTCGCAAGGAGTCAGATTTTGAGACTCAAAAGCCAAATATCTATCAAAGAACAGATCAGCCTGAATGTAAGTAAGTGCCGAGGAGGAAAGGAAATACCAGAAGCTAAAATGGTATTTCAAAATAATATCAAATTACATATGTCATCTTTTTTCTTGCTCACTTACTAAGAGTTAAAGGCATACACTTACTACGAGTCTAGGGATGCATTTTTGTGTAATTCCACTTAAATGCATGTCTTGTAAGGCCAGAAATGCTAACGTAGTGATCAGCTTTGCTGGGCAAAGCCTTCGGTTATTCATTGTAATCTTCAGGACACATTTTGACCTCTCAGCACGATGGCCATGTGGCTTAGTCATTATGCTAGCGTCTATTTTGTTCATAAAGCACACACTGGTTGCCTGTTGGTATCAGCAGGGACAAAGGCCCCGGAGCCGGGGTTCCCTACTGTAGCCAACTTTAGTCGGAGGCTCTGTGTCCTAGGGGTGGAGTGGGGGGAACTCATCCTGGAAGGCAGAGGGCACTAACCCCCACCCCCTCCCCGGCCAGGCCTGCGGCACTGTGGCAGGGAGGATATCTCCGGAGGACCAGGAAGGACTGGGAGGGAATTTTAAGGCAGCCAGTAAGGCTTAGCTGCAGGTGCCTAATATGGATTCACTTATCTCCAAAGGAGTATTTAGAAATAATCAACAGGAGGATTTGGATCCAGGATTTAGACTTTGCAAATGCCATTTCTGCATCTGTCAGATGTGAATAGCAAAGCAAGACTGTTGTGAAGACCACTGCGAGATAATGGTTGTGAAAGCCCTTTGGAAATTGTCCAGCTTTGCATGATTGTCAAGAGGACAGAGTTAAACCAGCTTGGTGGAGGAAAAGAGGCCTGCAATTTTCTTGATCATTTTTCAGTGCAATTGACTCAGAGGCTGTATTTTTTCTTCCTGCTGCGATGAGACAAACTGTATGAGGAAACTCTCGAACTAAGAGAGGTGTGCCTTTGTTCTCTGGAGTGGATGGTTCCTCCCCGGAATCCAAACTGACCTTGCAATGGCCCCTGTCCTAACATCCAGTTTACCATCCCCATCCTCGCTAGCCCAAGCTGTTGGATTTCTGCTGGGTACGTGGCAGTCCTCACGGTGAGGAAGCCAGAATCTCACAGGGCAGAGTGCTCTTCTCACAGAGCTTGGTGTCTTCTGCTAAGCGGTGAAGTACTCAGTGCTGGGCTCAGGGGAATGGGGGGGTCTGTGTTTGGAACTCAAATAATAAAGAGCCCATAGCAGATGCAATCCTGCACTCTGTTCCTCCCCTGGAAGTATCTCTTCCTGGTGCTCCCTGCCGGCTGTCCACTCACTGTAGCCCCCAGCGGGTGCTCTCTCTTAACAGAGGGTGGGAAGGCACCTGGTGAGGAAGGCAAATGCTCTGTAGTGTGTAGCCAATCTGCATATTGCTTCTATGGCTGATGTTGCTAATTCATGGTGCTCTCCTTCCGGCTTGGCCTGGGCAACGCTTCAGAACCCTAACTGCGCTTGGAGAAGCCACTCCCAGTCCTATGCAGCTGGTGCAGGAGATGACCCATCCGTGCCAGCCCTGGGAAGAGGGTTTGGTGTACTCTTGCTCACATAGTGGAGAAGAGAGATGAGAGCCAAGGAGGAGGAGGAGAGAGGCTGAGAGAGCAGGGTGGTGGGCGGGACCAGCAGCCAGCTGTGCAGAGGCTGCAGGCAGGCTGTGGGCAGAGCTGGTGTGAGAGTAGTCTGGAGTTGCCAGATCCGTCTTGCACTGTGCTATCTTTCTCTCCTTTCCCCTCCCTCTCTCCTCTCTCTCCTCCCTGTCTCACCACCTCCTCCTCCCCTTCTCTCCTCTCCTCGTGAGCAGGCAGAGCCCGCCAGCAGCCCCCACTGTGCCCGCTCTCGCTGCTCTCCTTCACTCTCTCTCCCCATGAAGGAAGAGACCACTGGAGTTTGCATGTACCCTCCAATCAAAACGAGGCTGGTAGGTATCCCGGCAGGGAGAGGGCCTGCCAGGACAGGCGCGGTGGCCAGGAGCACCAGACGTCAGAGGAGCCTGGGACAGGTGCTCTCACTCCACGACATACGGGGAATCTGGGGTCCACCTGGGCCTGGTCAAACTGGGACACAGGCTGTGGTCCCAGCCCTTCAGCCCTAGCTCTCAAGAACCAGGAAGAACTTGTTTCCCAAGACATTTGATGAGCAGATGCTTTTGCCAGTGAGAAATACGTGCTCTGGCACTCTTCAGATGCACTTTCACGTGTCATTTCTGTTGCAAGTCATTTTTAAAATTTTCTTGTACTGCTGTTTATCAACACGATGACATAGTAGGAGTGCTACCCAACAATTTGAAAGGAAGCACCACCTGGCGCAGTATTTCCATTTTTCCATGTCTCCTTCTGTTTATTCACATTCCTGCACGGTTTCACAAGTGACTTCGTACTAGCCATACTGTCTCCTGGTTTTCTCTTTTCACTTGATACCATGTTCTTTCTGTGTTGTTCTTGTTGCCCTGTTTGCAATGACTGCTTGTATTCCATCAAGTGAGAGACCCACCTGAACCAACCCTCCACTGTAAGACAATGTCCTTTGTTTCCAGTGTGTCACTGTTTAAGGAAACACATAAAGCCTTTTATATCAGGATTTCATTTTCTTAGGCTAGACTCTGCTGCGTTCCATAGTGTGGCTTTGGCTTTTGTCCCCTTCTGAAGTGGTTATGCCAACTGCAGTGCCACCAGAAGTCTGTGCATGCTCTGCTGCAGCCTGAGCAGGGCAGGGCGTACCTACTGGGATCTAGTTTTCTTATTTATGGCAGGTAAAAAATTTACAGCAGACTGAGGTTCCTAACTTTCACATGTCTTTAATAGCTATAAGAACCTACTTTCTTTTCTACTGAAGAAGGGTCTGAAAGCTTACCTGTACTTCCTTTTTGCACTGAAATTGGTCTCAGACCACATCAACCTGCTCAGCAAGGCAAGAACATACCATGAGGCTTCACCCAAGGGTTCTTCCAGTGAGGGACCCTTTCTGGCAATTTTGAGATACTTAAAGAGGCTGGAGAGATTTGGGAGAAGGGAAGCAGGATTGGACTGGACTCCTCGGTGCACACTGCAAGGATATTATGGGCCCCCTGTTGGTTGAGACCTCCTCTGGCCATTCATATAACCTTAGCCAATTTAGGTTCAGTCTAATGGGTTTTGCTATCCCTACTTACCCTCCCATTGGAGCAGCAAGAGCGTCCAGGTGCTGTCCTGGGAGCCACAGGTAAAAGCCCCTGAGAGACCCCCTTGGACAGGGGTGGCCTTGGAGTCCTGGCTGCAGCTCTGTGTCTGCACATATCACAATGGCCTTCACCAGAAGCAACCTGCTGGCATTCTGACTTGAAGAAATAAGTCCTTTCATTCCCAATAGCCTCTAAGAAAACAAGGACAAAACAACTATGGAAACCAAGGATCCTTTGGTCCACCACTGCCTGATCAGATGGGGGTCTCCAGTCTCTCCCAATCAGCTCTGTGCTTCAGTTACCCCCAACACTGGGCGCTGCTGAGCACCTTGCTCTTTCCGAAGCCCATGGCGGCAGGATTCTCACATGTGTCCATGGCTTTCCCTTGAGATTTCTCTCTGTCATCTGAGGTGTACAGGGAGTCCAACAACTAATGTACCTGGATAAGGGACTACTTTCTGATTTAATAAACCCAACCTCCTGGTACCCTGACACTGTGATAGACTGTGTCCCGGATGTGGCCTCTTGGCAGCCCCTTGCCTATCCCCATCACTATGGAGAGGCCCTAGGAAGTGGCCCCGAGCACCTCTGATTTCCTTGTTATATGCTCTGTGTGAGGCCCTTTGTAGATCAGGCCTAGGGTGCAGCATGTCTGGAAGGCCCAGGCAGACCCTGGCAAAGGGAGCTTCAGGCAAGGCAAGAGTGCTTGTCTGCCCTGCTGAGCACAGCCCCCAGGTTCAACGCAAATCACAGACCTGCTGCGCCTATGCTGTTGAGAGACGAAGGGCCTCCAAGGCCTTCCAGTGTTCCCCTGCATCGTTCAGTTCTGTGTTAAGGATCTACTGCCAAAGATTTTAAAAACTTTTCTAATCTGAGGATAACCTTTTTGCCTGTATTTTTGTTTTGTTTTGTTTTTTGAAGATAAAAACATTCCCAGCCGATACAGTGAGCCCGTTTCCTGATCCTTTTACCAGTGGGTCACAGTTTACCGTAAGTAGATCCAGAAAGTCTGTGTTCTAAAGCGCTGTTCCTGGGTGGCGGGCTTTGCTGTGGGATGCCAGAGAGCAGTGTCAGCACGTTCTCTCCATCATTTGAATTCTGAGGTTGGGTGGGAAGGCGCTATGGTTTGGGTTCTGCCTAATTCATCGTATTTTACAGGAATGAGATCCACATCAAATTAATGCTTTTAAATTGACAATTCAGTAGCATTTAGTAAACTCACAATGTTGTGCAGTAACTGCCTATTTCAGCACATCCTTGTCACCACAGTGGAAACCTTGTACCTCTCAAGCCATCACTTCCCATTTTCCCTTTGTCCTCAGCCCCTGACAACCATGAATGTATGCTGTCTCTATGGCCTTGTCTAGTCTGGATAGTTCCTATAAATGGTATCATACCATATGAGACCTTTCACATTGGCTTTTTACTTAGCATCACAGTTTGAGGGTTCATCTGCATTGGAGGATAGATCACTTCCTTTTTATAGTGGAATAATATTTGTTTTTTATTAATTTTATTGAGAAACAAATAGCAATGAGACAGTTTCAAAACCAATTAGTAACTATACTTCCGATTTGATTTGAAACTGTCTCAGTGCTATCTGTTTATCAATAAAATTTTGGAAAAAAAACCCAATTAATAGGACAGTTTCAGTAATTAGTACATTGTATATTGTTGACTTTGTAGTAGTATTCATAGTACAAGATGCAGACATGATATCCTGTCCAAATACTATTAGTGCAAATCTTTCTTCTCATTGAATTAAGAGAAAGTAGCTGTATATCTATCCTATTTTGTATATACGGATACAAAATGGTCCTTCATTTATGTCCCCTTTTTTTTATTTAGTTTTGTCAGAGATGGGTATTCCATTGCTATTTAAATATTGTAGGTGCGTGAATTCAGCAAAATAACCCAATATAGTCCAGTAGTCCATAATAGTAATGTGTTATCCATAGGACTGGCAATGTCAGAAGTTGTTGACTTGAGCCTTTTATAGCTCAGCATATTAATATGGCTTTATTTCTTATACCTCATTTTTATACTTTTCTGCTGGCTAGTTGAGACCAAGATAAAGCAAGACCTATATAACAAGAAATGTAACTTTTTAAGTGCCAAGGTCAGTCGAATCCCCTCAGGATCTACCCTTAAACCCCGTACCGCAGTTTGTAGATCCTTTGTCAGTGTCAGCCATGTGCATGAGTTATGGCCATTGCTTGATCAATTTGCTCAGTGGAATAATATTTCATTAAATATGTACACTACAATTTATCTATTACATGACAGTGGGAGTTTGGGTTGTTTCCACTGTCTTAATTGCTTTTTTCTTATTGCTGGGACAAAATACCCGACACCCAAAATTAGGGAACGAAAGGTTTATTTAGGTCACAGTTAATGGAGGTTTCAGTTTACCTGAAACCACCTGGCTGGCTCCAAGGGAAAGTGTCACATGGCAGAGGGCAGCAGTTCATGGCAGCAGAAAACAGCAAAGAGCAAAGGGAGGAGCAGTGGCTGCAGCCGCTAGCAAGCCTCTCCCCCTCCCCTATATGGTATGCAGATTCCCCACCCCAGGATGGGTGCAGCACTCACACCCATAATCCCAGAGGTGGATCATGAATTAATCACAAACCCCAGAGGCCGCCCCAATGATTGCATGAGGCTTTGGGAGAACACCTAGACACAAATCGTAGCATCCGCATTTTGGCTGCTGTGAGCAGCGCTGCAGTGAACACACATGAGCTAATGGTTTTTGAAGATGTCTTTAACTGGTAATAATGATGTGATCCTGGGTAAGTCACTTTACCTGCCTCCAGTGAAAACGATAATCGAACATCTTCCTATCCAGTTGAAGAAAGGACCCTAAAGGACCAAGAACAGGTGGTCTGAGAGCAGGCTTCTTGCTATCACCTTTCTCCAGGTCCCCACCAGCAGCTTTTCTTTAAGCTCTAGAAAATGTTTAAATCTTCTTATAGAAGTAGTTGTAGGTTTTTTTTATCTGCAGAGTGAGTGTATTTGCGGATTTGCCTGCTTCTTTTCCCCTGCTCCGCTCTGCCTGACCTGGAAACTTCTGCAGAAGTGAGCTGTAGAGTGAACTTCTGTAGAGTGAGCTGCTATACAGCATGGAAGTGGGAGACCAGGGTCCTCTTCTCCTCCCTCTTGTTGTCTTCTCCCAGGAGCCAGAGCTTGCAATTTCTATATTCATGTGATTCCTGTGGCTCCTTGTGAAGGGTTTCTGTCCTATCTGGAGGTCTATGAAGCACCTTTTGGATAGCCCTGTGTGCAATGTCATGAGCAGAATGGTGGTCACTCTCTGAGGTGGCTTTGGCTGTGTGGGCAGAGAAGGAATCAGCAGTGACTGATTCAGGTTTCAGAAGACAGAGGTGGAACAGTATCCTGCAGTCCAGGCAGAGGGAAAATGGGTTGCTACAGCAGCCTGTTTATAGGGTCATGAGCTGCTTTCAGCCCCTGGCATTTAACGAGAGGGCAGAGCACCAGAAGCTGGGCTGGGCTGTTAAATGCCATGGCCCTGACACACATCCAGCTTCTTGCAGTTTTGCTGGATACAGCTTCCCAGCTGGAAGCTCCGCTCCATCTCTCCCCGCTGGCCATGGTGGGGCACTCTGGCCTCCTGCCCAGCCTTGGCAGTCCTGTGAGACTCTCAGGGAAGCCCTTCCTGAAAGCAGGGGTCCTGGATGAAGCAGGAAACCACTGTCAGAAATCATGCTGGGTCTTTCAAAAACTAGGAGAGAGTGGCTTGAAGGCAGCTGAAGTGGGGCAGAGGGAACAGCGGAAACCAGAGTTCTGGAGTAGGAGGGGTCATCACACATTCAAGAGACTGAAAAGAAGGCCAGAAGGACTCAAATGCAGAAAGCAAGGGGCCTTGGGTGTGAAAGGAGGAAAGGGACATAGGCAGGGACACACACTGGAGGGGATAAACTATGCCTGGCCATGAAAGCCACAGGAGGGATTCTGATCCATATAGCAAGAGCAATGAGAAGCTTCAAGATCCTTAAGCAGGACAATGAGAGGGCAGACTACTTGAATAGGTCTCTGTGATCACAGTGGGAGAATGTTTAGATCCAGACATACTGGATTTAGGACAATAGTCTGGAAATCTAGGACACTGGCTTCAGGGAGAGAGAAAACAGAGCTTGACCCAGAACAGTTTTGATGGTATAGAGGGACAGATGTACACAAGCAGAGGAGACTTTTAGGATACAATTTAGCAGACTGGTAAAGTGTCGAATGGATGGAGAAGGAGGGTAATAAGTGGCTTCCAGATTTCTCATGCAGAATATGGGTGGACAGCAAGTCTATTCACTGAGATAAGCAAACCAAAGGAAAACTGGATTGGAAGAGATAAGTGTGCCTTGGGCCAACACATGGAAACCAGGAGTGGGCAGTTGGGTCTGAATGTCAGTAACTCAGTAGAGGAAACTAAACAGTGGATAATGGCTAGGGTAACTGACAGCTGAGTGGTTGTAGAAGCCACACTTCTGCCTTCAATTTTCTCACCCCTGCTTGTTGTGGCCTCTTTTCCTTCTTAGCGAGACCAAGACACTTGAACTCGCTGCAGGTTTGGCCTCTCCACCGGCCTACAAAACCCACCACAATCATGGAGAAGTTGAACAGCTCCAGGGAATGCTCCATCAAGATTTTCTGACAGTTGATACAGCATTCACTTTGGTTCTGGTTCCAATAACCAGGCTTCTTGTTTGTCCCTGAGACCAGTCCCTACTTTGTATTCAGGCCTATTAGCTGGATCTCTGCTGATAGTCAGCTATGTATGTTGGTCTGTCGAGGGTGAGGGCTCCTGTCCAGCTTTAGACAGATTTTGGTTCCATGTTGCCACTCCCATGTCTGTCTCTGTGTTACCTGTTTTATTCCACTGAATGTTCATTTATTCACTTATTTATTTATTTACTTACTTAACAAGTATTAAAATGCTGAGTACTTAGGATTGAGATTTAATAAGTAATTTTTATTGCTTTCTCAAGGTCCTTCATAGATGGAACTTCCCCCACTTCAAGTGTATGATGGCGAAAATACACTGACCACTAATAAAGCTTGTGTTCATGCTAAGGCACTTTTACACACCACTGCCTTTGTATCATTGGCACAAACATCCCTCAACAGTGGTGGAGAACCCCAATCTCTACAGTCCATGGAAGTAGCAAAGCGACTTCTTACTTCAGCTGCTGTGGCAGGCAGGCTAGGCAAACCCACCTCTGCTGCACATCTGTCCTGGATAAACAGAGGCCTGGACTCTGTTGCCCTCTTTCTGGGATCCGGATTACTAGAACAGCTGGCTGACCTGTGGAGTGTTGTTAGTAACAGTGGCAGGGGAAGACAGAAAAGAGATGATGCATCGTACAGTGGTTCTTAAATGTTTCAAGACAAATTAAACACAGGACCACCTCACATTTCACTGACTTCCAAGGGGGCAGGCAAGTGTAGCCCTACCACATACCTAGAAGGTGGTGAAACAGAGTGATTTGATGCGCAACTCAGATGACGGCTATAGCCCACCATTTGGGAGGCTCTCTCTGGCACACACGCATGTTAGACAAAGCATGATTCTCCTGCATGTGTGACCGACCTACTGACTTGCAAGAGGCCCTCACCGAGGCAGCATTTCAGCAGAGACCAGAAGGAAGTCAGTGCTTAAGCATTCCTCCATTTCAGGATGGTCAGTTCTCCTTGGCAGGGGCAGTGTAAGACACAAACAAGGACTAATTTCTCAGCAATAGCTTTCAAAGCTCCCACCCTCAAAGATAGAGCCTCTTCCCATTGGTCAAGTCAAAGGCCATTACAGACTAACAGTGTCTGGGATGCTTTCGGTAGTCTTAAGGGCTACTTAGACAGGACAGCTCTCCGGCTGTGTAATCACCAAGAGGGTAATTGCCCATTTGATGATCCAAGTCTCTTCCTTGCAAAGCCAGGTGATACCTCACTCTGCATTTAGTGTCAAGAACTAGCATTTTAAAAATGAAGATATGAATACATAGCTGGTATTAGCAAAAGGATATAAAAACAAACCAAAAAAATGATGCATAGGAAAAATATTATGAGAACATATACTGATGACCACAGTAAGGGATTGCGGACTTTCTTCCTTTATCCACTTATATAGATCCCTTAAGCTTTCTATGTAGAAGGAAGGAGCATATTTTCGTTTGAAATGAAAATGACAGCAAGAAATTCTCTTCTCCAAGTGATGTGTGTGCCCTAGACCAGTAATTCTGAAACCATGTCACGTACCAGAGTTGCCTCAAAGTCTATGAAAACACATTGTTGAGCAGGGCATGGTGACTCACACTTGTAACCCCAGCATTTGGTCTACTCTTTCACTTCTTTTTTTAAATGTATTTAGTACAAGGTCCACATGGTCTCACTACACAGATTAGATTCATAGTGATCCTCCTGTTTTCAGCCTCCCAAGCACTGGGATCACAGGCCTGTACCACCACACCCAGTCTCAGCTGCAGTCTCAGCATGCCGGGGATTGAACCCCCATCCTTGCATCTGCCTAAGCAGGTGCTTTAATCCACTGAGCTATCTGGCTGGCACTAACCCCAGCATTTGGGAGAGTGAGGCAGGAAGATTATGAGTTTGATCCCAGCCTGGGGAATCTTAGCAAGACCCTGTTGCCAAGTAAAATAATAAATAAATGCAAGTCCTGGAGGATGCCACACAGTATGAAGGCCCTGGGTTGAATCCCCAGTACCACATAATTACACATCACCGCTACCACCACTCCCACTCCCCCCCAAAAGAAACACCCATATTGTTGGACTTCCCTAGATATTTTGGGTTCCATGATGGAAACTGAGGTTCACTTGTTTGTTTTGATGTAGGGCCTCACTAAATTGCCCAGGCTGGCATCAAACTTGAGACCTCTTGCCTTAACCTTCTGAGTAATTGTGTTTAGACATGCACTGCAACGCATGGTTGGCATTTGCTTTCTTGCCAAGTTTCAAGATAATGCTAGAGCTGCTAGTACGGAGAACATACTTTGGGTTCCCCAAAGATGGTGCTGTAGTGGTAAAAAATGCCCAGTCATGGAGTCAGCAAACGCTGGCTTTTTAAATTTTAAAGACAAAAATAAAAAAGATACAGAATTTCAAAACAAGATGATAGGAAATTAACAATGGGTATTATATTGCGTATTATTATCTTCAGAGTAGTCATCGATCAGATTACAAGACGTAGGCATGAAGACTGATAAAACAACCTAAGCACTAACTGTTCTTTTCAATGAATGAATAGAAATTAGTTTTTGGGTTTTTTTGACAGAACCGGGGATTGAACTCAGGCCCTTGCCCTTGCCAGGGAAGTTCTTATCCACTGAGCCATCTCCCTGGCCCATGAATAGAAATTAGTAATACAATTATCTTGTGTGTACACAATACAACTATCTTGTATGTACACACACAATATACACACACACACACACACACACACACATACTGGTACAGCCACTATGAAAATCAATGTGGAGATTCCTCAGAAAACTAGAATTAGAGGTTCCTTATGACCCAGCTATTATTTCCCTCCTGGGTATTTTCCCAGAAGAAATGAAAATATCATACCACAGTGACACATGTGCACTTCTGTTTATAGTCACACAATTTGGTGTAGCTAAATCTCGGAAATAACCCGAATGCCCATTAACCAAGGAATGGGTTTTTAAAAATGTGGTATTTTTATTCAAAGGAGTATTACTCTGCTATACAGAAAGATAAACTCAAGGCTGTTCTAGGTAAATGGATGCAACTAGAGACCATTCTCATAAGTCATGCATCCTTAATTTTTCTCTTTTCTTCTTTCTGCTTTCCTTCATCCCCATTATTCTTCCTTTTTGAGCAGTTTCTTTTCCTTTCACAATGTCTATGTATACGTTTTGGGTCTTATTTATTCTTTCAGTTTCTTGTACTCAGGAGATGATACATTGTTTACACGAGCAAATCTGACTTATTTCACTTCTGAGTATAGCCTCTAGTTGTATCCATTTACCTAGAAAAGCCTTGAGTTTATCTTTTTTATAGCTGAATAATACTCTATGGTATAAAAATACCACCTCTCTTTTTATCCATTCCTTGATTAATGGGCATTTGGGTTGTTTATAAGATTTAGCTGTGACAAAATATGCTGCTATAAACATGGGGGCACATGTATCATTGTGGTATGGTGTTTTCATTTCATGTGGGAAAATAATTCCAGAAGAGGAATAGCTGGCTCAAATGGAACCTCTAATCCTAGTTTCCTGAGGAGTCTCCACACTGATTTCTTATTTTTATTTTTATTTATTTACTTTTACCTATTTAGTGCAGGGTCTACAGGGTCTCACTATACAGATTGGACTCATAGTGATCCTCCTGTTTTCAGCCTCCCAAGTGCTGGCATTACAGGCGTGCATCACCACGCTCAGTCTCAATCAACATCTCAGTGTACTCTGGAGGTGAGGCTGGCACTGTATACTGGGGGATCGAACCCTCGGCCCATGCATCTGCCTAAGCAGGCGCTTTAATCCACTGAGCTATCTGACCAGCCGTCCCACTGATTTCCATAGTGGTTGTACCAGTCTGCACTTCCACCAACAGTGAAAAAGTGTCCCTTTTTCCCCACAACCCCATTAGCATTTGTTATTGGTTGATATTTTCATGATAGTCACTCTGTCTGGGGTGAGTCGGAATCTCAGAAACCCTGGTTTTGAATACTTCTTAACACTCACTTTGTCACCTTGGGAAGAAGACAAACTCTAAGCCTCCCTTTCCTTTTCCATGAAGTCAGTCCTAGGATGTACCCTTGAGGATGAATAGTCTTGCACCTCTTAGCATCTTTGTCTGAGTGCTGCATTTGTCTTTCTCTGTGGCACACGTGCAAAGGCTGCATCATACAACTGATGGTGCCTAAGAGGTGATGAATTATGACCTCTTCCTTAAAAGACTGTCAAGACATAATGTATGTGAAGTGCTTAGCATGGTATCTGGTGCAAAGCAAAATGGCAATTGATTTTACTATTATTAAAAAATAACAGGAACTATACAGTGAGGTTTTGAGAGCGACTGACAGAGTGAAAGTGGAACCCAAATTGAGATTGATCTCTTCTTTTCTTCTCCAGGCAGACTTTAGAGACAGTAAATTCCAGTGCTGTCCTGGCCAGTCTTCCCCACTGATCCCAACAGTGGCCCTGAGGCCTTTGACAGAGACTGTCTCCACAGTACAGACCATCTATAATGCCCGGAAGCCTGTTTCTCTGGCAACTAGGTAAGTTAGATTGGCAAGCTCCAGGAGGTCACTGATGATAGGGTTACCCTACACAGGTGTACTGTGTTTGTGACAGTTCTTTCATTTATCTCATCGGTTTTTATGGAAATGTTTACAAGGAGGGGGCTGCGTTCTAGGTGGTAGTAAGCAAAACACAAACTCCTACCCTAACAGAGTTTATACTGTAGCATGTGAGAGGGTGTGTGTGTGTGTGTGTGTGTGTGTGTGTGTGTGTGTGTTAGTGACAAATGCTAAGGACAAAAATAAAACTGATGGGCAAAAGGACCTGCTGGGATGGCCTCATAGAGCAGGTGGCATACACCTGGGTAAAGAGTACACTTGGCAGTGGGGAAAGCCAGTGCTGCGGCTCCGTAGGTGCAGCCTCCCTGAGAAGGTTAAGGAAGAGTATAGGGCATCGTGGTCAGAGCAGTGACAGGAAGGGAGACTGCAGTTGCAGGTTGGAGCGACACTGCATGGGGCCTTGTTGGCCAGAGTAGAGACTTTGGGTTTCTGCTCTGAATGAGATTAATAAATCTGATTTATTTCTTTAAAAATATGCATTTTATACAAGTGTGTGTGTGTGTGTGTGTGTGTGTGTGAATAACAGAAATACGTTTCATAGACATGCTTCTGGTCCTGATGTCCATGAGGTCAGAGGTAACCCCTTAAAGAACCAGTTTTGCTTCATTCAGTTTTATTCATTGACCATAATGCAGTCTTCACTGAGATATCACCTCAGCCTACCTTAAATTCTGGGAGAAACTCCATATGAAGCCAATTTACAGAATGACTTAGAGAAATCTAAACTCTGGATGTCTTTCCATTCATTCAAGAGACTTCTACCATGTGGCTGCTATGTATCTGATCCTTGCTGGCTTGAGGCTTTAGTGATAGAGGATGCGCTCACTCTAATGCTCAGTCTCCTGAGCATTAGAGGCATTTTTTTTAATGCTTAGCATAGCTGAGAGAAGATTTGGTCAGTCTAGGAAATTTTAGGTCTTCGTAATACTAGCTAATGTAAGGGACCCCAAGGACTCTAAAACGGAAAGCCAAGAACTGGACTCAGGAGACCTGGGGATGGTGGCACAGGCCTATAAGCCTAGTACTCTGGAAGTTGAAGCCAGAGAATAACATGTTCATGGCTAGCCCGGGCTACCTGGTGAAATCCAACCTAGACAAACAATTTGAGAGATGATGTTTAAGCTGTCTGCTTCTGTCATTCTGAGGGCCTGTCTCATGTCACTGTTTTCTTTTCAGTGCAGAGACACTCCGGCAGGAACTGGAAAGAGAGAAAATGATGAAAAGACTGTTGATGACCGAACTGTGAAACTCTCCTCTGACCGCCTGGAGGATGGCGTGGTGCCTTCTGTCTGTTCCCTTTCTTCGGGCTCTGTGTGCTCACTTTAGCACAACATACAAATGTCATGTGCTCTGTTTGCCCAGGTCTCCGTGATTAGTGGAAGCCAACTTCTGGCTTGACTATTACTGGAAAAGTTACTTTAGTCTCCTGAGTATTAGAGGGTTTTTTTAATGCTCAGTAAAACTGAGACAAGTTTTGGTAAGTCTAAGAAAAGAAAGAAGGGAAAACAGGGACTCCTGTTCAAAAGCCCCTGTGGTTAACAGATGCAGGGGCTAATATGACGCGGACTCCTTTGCTAACAATCTGAACCATGTGATTTTGTATGATTGAAACTTGCAACCAAGCTTTGACTGATTGTTAAGGAGTCCTTTTTAATGAGATTCTTTACTGCTGGTTTTTCATTTACACTGATAAATACATGGATCTTCTAAAGTCCTTTATTTTTATTCAGACATGAGTAGGTGAGCTAAAAACAAAGTTACATATCACTATGACTTAAAATACTTCAGTTTGACCTGAAATATAATTTAATGTGTGATCTTGTTGGATATAATATTTTCCATGATAAATAGAATTTATCATTGAACCCAAAGTAGGAAATACCAGCTTAAATAGTCTAAAAGTCTTTACAGGGTTAAGATAATTAAACATCAAAATGATTCATTTGGGTGTTCCACAAAGGAAAATTATTTCTAAAGTTGGTTAGTTTATGTTGATAGAACCTTGACCAGATGAAACTTTGTTCTCTTTTTATATAGTTTCGAGAAATGTGTTTTTAAATTTTTATTATGCACTTGATTAACTTTGCAGGAATAAAGGAACCCCCAGCCACTAAATTATTTCCCTAGATTTTTCAATGAACATGCACACATTTTACAAAGTTATGATCCGTGTGTACATTCCGTTTTGTTATATTCTCCACCTAACACTTATCTCCTTATCAAACATCCTGCTCTCACCGATCTAAATGTCTTTATATCCATATGACATGGTTAACATTATTTCTCCCCACTATTAGCAAGTGGAATCATATCTAATTTTTCACTCTTATAAATAGTGCTGCTATGAATGTCTTTGTAAAAAACAAATAGTTCCTTCATTTGGATTATTCCCTTGGGAATATCTCCAAAGGGGGATTACAAGGTCAAAGAGCATGAAGTATTTTATAGCTCTTATTTTATATTGCCAGATTGCTTTCTAGAAAGATCCAATCTCTGGGTTGGAGGACCTTACAGGTCATTGAATTTACTTTCCCCCTTCTGAATGCTTGAATCCCCTCTACAATTTATGATGCCACCAGCAATGTGTAAGAATTTTAATTTACCAATAGCTCTGCCAGTATTGGGTTTTGCCATTTTTATTTATTTTTGCTAGCTGAATAGATGTGTATAGTTGTTCTTGAAAAGTTGTTTTGTTTCGTTAATTACTAGCAAGCCCGAACACCTTTCCATGTGATGATTTACAAGATGTATTTCCCTGTGTGTGAGCTGTCCATCTGTTTCTTATGACCACTTGTTAAGTGGGATTGAGCTCATACATTTGTATCCAAACTGTATTTTTATGTTGTATTGTACAGTTTGCTCTCCTGTCCCTATCCTCACAACTGAATGGTGCCAATAATTTGATACTAATGACTATAAAAAAGTAATGTCTCATTTACTAGCATTGTAAATGAAAGTTATAAGAAAATATTCAGATAACTGAGGAGTAACCCTTTAAGTGCTGATAAAATTTTAATATTTTTTGGAGGGAAATCTTTCTAAAATGTACTATATTACGTACTTCCCTGCCTTAGTAAACACAGTATCCTGGAGAGTATTTAACTGTTTCTTGGTGAGTCATGGTCATCATAGTCATCACCCGTTTTGTACCCTGGTATGGTGCAGTGGTGTCACCAGGAGCTATCAAAATGCACAGGGCTTGGCTTGGCCTAGTGCAGGCTATTGTGATCTTCTCATTGCTGGTCTTTTACTGCTCTCTCTGCTCTATCAGTGGAGCTAAGTGAGGCAACTGTAGCTTTGGGGGCCTTTTACCCTGGTGACCCCAGCTGTACTTTTAAAATGGCTTTAGCTGTTCTTTGTCTTGTGACCATGACACAAAACGTGTTCTTGTACAACATGGGGTTGTCACTTCTTGCCAATCCAGAGCCTCTTCCTCTTCTCAATTGCTTTCTGAGGCATCTGTTCTTCATCTCCTGCTCTCTGATGGAAACCTTCCGGACACAGCCAAAGGTTTTCCAGGGAAGCCAGGATGCCAAGTATTTCATGTGTCAGGTCTGCTTTGCTTCCAGGGAGGAATGCATGGGCTTTTGGGCTGCTGTTTCCAGGAGGCTGTGTCTCCTGCACTTCCCCACCTCCCCTTGGGTTCACAGGTGTTTCTGAAGATTGATGTCACTGGAAATCTGACCACAAACACGTTGGCTGTTATTGTACATGAAAACCCAGTACATTTGGCAGCTCACCTCTAACCAGTAAAATGAAGAGGATTCCATTGTTTCAGCAGTTGTCCTGGTTATTTACCTACTTAAATGTATGATGGGTGCTTGGCATTTTGACCTGAGAAGATGACATTGTACTGGGTAGATTCAGAGTGATTGAAAGGAATTATGCAATTGTTTCACCTTTTTATGTATTAAAACCAAAACCATAGCACCGTAAGGTCACACAACACACACCCAAGGTTCAGGGGGAAGATCAGGCTGCTAACGTAATTAAGGCTGGCCACAAACTTCTGGTGGGCGTGAGGGGTTACTGCGGGGCCTGGGAATCTCCAGGCCACAGGGCTTATAGACCATGGGCCTCACAGAGCATGAGGTTTGAAAAGTCTGGAAACAAAATCCTTGAAGATTCAGGAGATCTCACAAGGATGCATCCAGGAATTGTACCCCAAAATAGTACAGGGATATTGTAATGTCACTGTTATCCTTCTTTCACCATCTCAAACACCACAGCTCTTTAAAATATTCAAATAAAAATCACCATTTTAACCATTTTAAAGTGTGTGCTTCAGTGTTGTCTAGTGTACCCACAATGCTGCGCAGACATCAGCTCTATGTGAGTCCACTGCCGCCCTCATCCTCTGGCAAATACTAATCTAAATTCTGCCCATGGGTTTCTTATTCTAGACATTTCACGTGAATCGAATCATACCATGTGTGGTCTTGTATGATTGGCTTCTTTCGCTTAATGTTCTCAAGGTTCATGCGTGTGGTAGCATGTACCAGAACTTCCTTCATTTTTAGTGGCTGAATAATGTACCATGGTATGGATATACCATGTCTTGTTCATCCATTCACCAGTTGATAGAGATTTGGGTCTCTCCTACATTTAGCTATGGCAAACAATACTGCTATGGACCATCCATGTGCCAGTTTGGGTGTGAGCATATGTTTTCATTTCTCTGAGAATTGTTCACATGTCAACTCTGTTTAACTTTGTGAGGAGCTACCAAGATCACAGCTTTTATTTTTCATGAAATCCAAAGTACAAAATTGCATATACTACTTCGTCAGAGGCATGGGCACATCTGTTACTGGGTAGGCACCAAAATGTAACCCTGGTTTGGGGAAGTTTTAATACCAGAAAAAAAATCTTTGGTTTTTAAAAGAGGAATGACTTGGATGAGAATTGAAAATAAAAGTGCTTTTCTTTTAAAAATGAAAATGATACCAAACTCTACTTCAAATTGGAAAAAAATCACAGTAGATTTTTGCCATCCATCTGTTCATGTCAGTGGGGGCACAGGATCGTCACAGACCTGACATATAACATGTGTGCTGAGCATCGTTTATAATTTATATGTGTGTCTCATGCTAAGGTTTGAACCCTTCAGGGTCTTTTCAAGGCTTAAATCCTGTAAGAAAACACAAAGAATAAGAGCATCCTAAAAGACTGGTTTTTTTTATTTAAAAAAATTTTAAACATTTTATTTATCTATTTACTTATTTATTTAGTATAGGGTCTCACTAAGCAGCTCAGACTTGTAGTGACCCTCCTGTCTCAGCCTCCCCAGTGCTGGGATTACAGGCATGCACCACTACACCCAGTTTTGGTGGTCGGCACTGTGCACGAGGGGTTCCAGGGCCAGCATGGCATGTGGCACCATGGATCAAACCCAGGTCCTCGTGATTTTCAGGCAGGCACTTAGACTGCTGAGCTATCTCCCCAGCCCCTAAAAGACTATTTAAATGGGCCAAAAAGGAGCTTATGAAATTGTAGGAACCAGTTGTATAGGAAATTAGAAACCTGAGTAAGTTTTGAGGCTCAGATGAGACATCCAGGTTTTGAGTGGCCTATAAGCGCTATGAGCCTTCACCTTAGAAAAATCCATACATTACTTATTCTAGTACTTTCACAGAGCCTCACACCACCCTTGAGCCTATCTGTGGCTCCGACCTCCTTCAGGTCCATGGACTCCGGCTCCTTAAACACCAGTAGATAATCAAAATCCATAGATTAAATATCATGTTAGGATATGATTACAAGCCCTCCAATACACAGATAGACAGATGACAGACAGACAGACAGACAGACAGACAGACAAGAGTGAACAGCCATACACTTTTATCAGACCATTTTACCAGGAGGTGAGTAACCTAGTTTGTACTTACCTTCTATTTACTTTCATCACTGTTAGTTGTAATAATTGAAATGAAAAGAATAACAAGGAAAATAATAGGTAATAGCTTCAGTTCTCAAAGGAGGGGATCGATACTGAAATTGGCAGAAATCAGATGCTCTTTTTTTTTATTAGCTTAATATCAGTCCATTTAAAACTATCTTCTTTGGTGAAGGAAAGATGAAGAAAAGAAAGGAAGTTCAGTTTTAAAGAAAGAATTGTGGGTTTTTTGAAGAATTACACATATTTTTTAATGTACCGAATTGGCTTTTAGGTGTATTTTAATTTTAATGTACTGCCAAGCTATGCTCTTGGAAGGAGTTTTGTTTTTGTTAGCTTTTTCAGTCCTGGGCATGGAACACAGGGTTTTTACACTGAGTTACATCTGTATCCCTTCTTAATTTTTTATTTTGAGATAGGGTCTTGGGCTCAAACCTGCCATCCTCCTGCCTCAGCCTCTGAAAGTGCTGGGATTACAGGCATGCACCACAATGTCTAGCTTATTTTAAAAACTAATTATAATTGTCCTTGCCTTTTCCAAACACAATGTATCTGATTTATTTCATGCAACAACTAGTATGTTGGCGGATCTACTGAAGCTCAAGGCTTTCATGAATTACGCTTGGCTCCAGCTGTCCAGTTAACATACATAAACATATTGTCCTTTGGGACAAGGCGCAGTTAGCTGCTGTGCTGGCACACATGCCCTGTGGGTCCCCCAGGACCTCCCCCTGTGCCAACACCAGCCCTCCGGTCTCCCAGACGACTGGGAGAGGTCAAGGTCACTGGTTTTCCTTGGGGGTATTAATGTTATAATTCTAGGTACATTCATGCACACCTTGAGCTCTTCTGATCTTTATTATCTCAATCTTCACCACATCCTGGAGATTATCATAAGCAACTACTGATTACCACTCTGACCTCTAGGTTTGCATTTGGAATCTCTATGCTTTGTTTCCCTTGATAATTATTTTCTTTGCTTATAAAATAAAACAGAAACAAAATCAGATTCAAAATGATGGCTGTCTGGGTGTGGCGGCGCACGCCTGTAATCCCAATACTCCCGAGGCTGAGGCAGGAGGATCAGTGCAAGGTCGAGGCCAGCCTGGACTACCTAGCGAAACCTTGTCAGAAAAAACCAGAAAAAAACCAAAATGCTAGCTGTACAATATCACCATGAAATGTCCCTAACAGAAAGCAGTTTAGCAGTTTGAATGTATTATCATCCCAACAAACGGTCACCATAAGAGAACCCTGGGAACTTGTATATACTCAGTGCTTGGTGTGAATTCCTAGTGGGCTGCGTACACAAAGGAAAGTGAATTGTCAGAGGCGTCAGACAGGGCCTGGGCACGTCAGGCCCAGCTGTGCTTGCTGGGGGCAAACAATAAGCCAGTTGCCCAGTGTCAAAGGGTACGGGTTATGCCTCCGTCCCAGCGACCTTTGGTGACTATAAACCCCAAGAACGGCTTCTAGTTTCCTTTCTGCCTCTGACCACCTCACTGTTCCATCTATGTAGTGGGATCCTGCGACTTAAATGTCTTTCTGTGATGATTCCAGGAAATAAGGGGTCTGGTAAGTTAAGTTTTTTATGGAAAAGAAAAAGTGCAGGCCAAAGTGGAGGTGACAGTTCTGATGTGGTGAATTTGGGGGGAGAGAAGCGCTTCTGAAATGAAAATGCGCCTTGGGATTCTTGAATTTTGGATAAAAATCAACTGCTTTTTTTCGGGGTTCTGGAGTGGGGCTTGAGGCAAGTGACGCTAACAGGCTACCAGGCGATATTGCTGCTGCCGTCCCTGGCCCACCTTTCAGGAGCAGGGAGCAGAAGGACCAACTGCCCCGGAGGCGGCGGGGAGGAGGAGACGCGGGGCGCGGGGGCGGCTGCGGGGCTGCAGCGAGGATGCGCAGAGCGGGCGGAGGCGGCGGCTCCGCGGGCGGCTC
>NW_004524670.1:8986850-9032373 GCF_000260255.1 Octodon degus | reverse complement strand
GCCAGGGCCCGGGCCCCTGGGCGCCGCTGCTGCCGCTGCTGCTGCTGGCGGGGTTCCACACCTGCAGCGCCAGCCCAGCGGATGACGGCGCGGGCCCGGGGGGCCGGGGACCCCGCGGCCGCTCGCGAGGGGACACGGGTGCCGACGAGGCGGTGCCACGCCACGACTCCACCTACGGCACCTTCGCGGGGGAGTTCTACGACCTGCGTTACCTGTCGGAGGAGGGTGAGGCTGCAGAAGGTCGAGGGGCTGCGAGAGGGGAGACCCGCGGGGTGGGGACCGAGGGAGGACGCGAGGGGATAGAGAGGACGATGGTAGAAGCAGCTCAGCCCCCCGCGAGCGTGGAGGAGGGGCTGGAAGAGCTGTAGGCGCCTACTGCCCGCTTTCCACGTGGAAAACTGAGGCACAGAGCCGGAGGTAGTAACCCAATTTCTGCGAAGCCCTGGATAGGGTGTGCTGACCCCCACCCCCAGTTCCCAGTGTGTGGTTTCCATCCTTCCTGCCCGGGAGGAGGCCACCATCTGGTCTGAAGTATGGGAGACCAGGGCAGCTGAGAGAGGAAAAAAAAAAAACAACTTACAGGGAGATGACCTACATTTGCAGCACCCGGCGCTCCACCTTCTTAAGTTTTGTTGGTGCTCACTGCCGGTTATCAGAGCTGGGTCACATCTCCCAGCTCATTTATTAGCTGTCACCACACACAGTATGGTCCTTTTATGAGAGCCACCATTGCTGGGGCCATGTGGGTCCAGCTCCCTGGGGATGTCAGCCACCAGTTTCGCCCCGGAGGGCGTTAGGGTGGCTTCAGGACAAAAGCCAAACTGATTCGGTTCAGAAGAGACAGAGACTCATGTCTTACTTCTGTAACTTGGGGATGTAGAGATTTTCTTTTTCTTCTGCTAAGGGGCATATCCAGGAATCAGTCTGGGAGTTGAAACGTTGATACCTGCTTGGATGTCTCTGCGGGTTAGGATTAGGTTTACCTCTGTACAGCAAACGTTAATACCATCGGCAGGAAAAAACTTTCCCTCTCCAGTAAAGAAATGTAGCAGTAGGGAATACACAACTTGTATGGAGGCTCCCTGGCCTCTGGGGACCCTGGATCTTATTCTGCTTTTTCATAGCAGGTAATTTCATAATCCCAAATGAGTGCTTGAACTCCAGCCATTGAATTCACATTCCAGATAGTGGGAAAAAGAAGGAAGGGCCCTGACTCCTTTATAAGTTTACTCAGAAGTTTCATGCAACTACTTACTTCACATGTGGTCACACATAGGCATAGAGGAGGCTAGAGGGGAGAGACAGAACCTACAGAGGGTGTCCCAGGAGGCAGAGGAAAAGGAAGTGCCAGGAAGCGTCCCGTAGTGCGGTGAGGATGGGTGTGTAGACTTGGGGTGGCCCATGGACCCAGGAGGGGAGATGAACCCTGGCTTCTTCTCTGCAGGGTTCTTCCTTTGCAGGTTCCAGGTAAGTAGGAAACTGAGTTTAGTGAAATTTTTGTTGTATTTGTTTTTGCTTTTGTGGTGTTGGGGGTTGAACACGGGGCCTGCCACGTGCTAGGTAAGTGCTCTACTCCTGAGCTGCACTGCAGCCCCACACTGAGGATTTAAGGAAGAGATGGCCTGATAGTGGAACATCAGAAAAGAGAATTAGAAAAATAGGGGTAGGGGTAGGGATTTCCTTGAGGCCTGGGGAGAGCCCACTGGCCTTTACCTGCCCTGTGCAGAGATTGTTTATCCAATGTCTAGACTGCTCAAGGTCCCCAGATGCAGAAGCTGTGCACCGCGGATTCATGGTCTTTGATCAGTTCCCCGAACCCCGCAGTGTGTTCACTTTTCAAATTTAAATGATGTATTGGGTTCACTACTCTAGTTTTCAGAATCATGAGGCTATCTATCTGCTGTCAGTCTGTGCTACTCGTGCTGATAGTCCCAGCTCAAATGCCACCTCTTTCAAGGAGCCAGCCTGGATTCCCCCACCCCACTAGACAAGGGTATTCTCTCCCAGCCCACTGTTGAGTCCTGCCACAGCCTTTTTGTTTTCTGTACTCAAGAATTTGGATTGGATCTTGGTTCTTGAATATATATCTTTTTCCCTTGAGGTTCTAAACCCAGAATGTAAAACAAATTACCAGTTGATTATGGCCAAATAATGTCTTGCAGATTCTCTGGAAAACAACTGAATTGAATCTTGGCTTATGTTTGTACTGTATCTTCCATGAGTCTAGCTCATTGATGCTAACTTTTCTTCACTGCTTACTATGTGCCAGTGTTTTTCAGGTACTTTACCACATTAATCTTTATAGCACCTCTGTGAATTAGATGCTACTATTATTCACTATTTTATTTTATTTTGCAGAACTGGGGATTGAATGCAGGCCCTTGTGCTTGCCAGGCAAGCACTTATTCTACTGAGCTATCTCCTTGGCTCCTTATTATGCACTCTTTAGAGTTAAGGAAACTGACCCATAGAAAATTAGAATATTTTAGCTAAAGGAACACAGCTAGAAAATAGCAGATAATTTTGTGCATTTGTTAACGGATTTTATGGATAAAATGGTGCAAGGAAGGTGTCCCTTCTACCTAGCGTTGAGAATTCCTGCTGACAAAGTGCCAGAAATAGACTTGGAGGAGAGAATTGCGCATCTTTATGAACAAACTTGAGGAGTTTAGAATTGATATGGTAGGGAGTTAGACACCCTACAGTAGCAGGGTGCTCCTGCAGAAGCTGCAGTCACATGAGTGTGGAGCTGAATACGTCCACTTCATTATAGAGGCTAGTAGAAACAACAATTTAGCCAGTCCAGAAGAAAACTCATGAAGCAGTTTGCAGAGAAGAAGCTGAAGGTATGGCCAGTCTATTTCTGGTAAAAACTCGAAGGAATCAAGTACTAAATTAATACCTGAAGGGTGTGATTCCAGTAGTTAATTAGAAGCAATAAATGGCAAACCAGAAGCCATTAACCGCTCAGTAGAGTATGCAAAACAGGCTCAGGGGACTGCAGGAAAGGAATAGTGAATTAGATGAGAATGGAAACCACAAAACCATATGGAGAACCTCAAAAGTCTACCAAGAACATTACTACTTCTCATGTTACAGAAATATCTCATGGGAGCAGAAGACTAGAGAGAAAAAAATGAATGGAAGAGAAGAAAAGAATTATTTTCAAACACAGAGAAGCCATAGAAAGTTTATAGAGTCTATGTGAAAAGGAAGAGTTTTTATAGTTTTTTTTTTTAACTCCCCAAACCAGTACTATTTAGCTTCCGTCAGGTTTTTATTTTAGAGGGAAAAAAACATAGCATCAAAATAGAAAAAGAAGTGAAGGGAACAAGGCAAATGAAAAAGCCATCAGAAGTGGGAGACCAGACAAAGCTAAGGGGAGGGGAAAGAAAGCCTGTGTATTTGTGTGGTTCATCCTTAGGGCTCAAGACTGAGGAAGTCAGATCAGTGTAGGGGAGACAGTGTAGGGGTGTAGAGTGAGGGGCAGGAAAGGTCTTTTAGAAGTAAAGTAATAGGGGTCAGATTTTTGGTTTAGAAAATGGCACATGGACCTGGAACATGGCTCAGTGGTAATACACTTGCCTAGCATGCCCAAGGCCCTGAGTTCTATCACCAATATCACATACACAAAAAAATGGAACTTGAGAAGTTTGTGTGGGGAAGGGAAGGAACTGGATATTGGAGGTCAAAGGACAGGCTGAGGTATCTGAGGTAGGAAAAACAGGAAGAGACAACTGAGTAAAGTTACCAGGTAGACAAAGGATTAAGGTTTTGTGATTAGGAGACTGGAAGGGTGTTGGGATTGTTCACTGAGACAGCAAATTTAGGAGGAAGAGTGTTGAGGAAGTGAAGACACTTGGAACTGGACACCTGGGGTTGACCTACTTGTGGAATATGGAGCTAGACTTCTCTCCAGACAGGTGAATGAACTGTTGGCCTTTACCAGTGGTACAAATAAAGAACAAAGGCCGAAGATTCCTCAGAATCTGAAGAATCTAGTGGGAAACATATGACATAGTAGGGATACAGATAAATTAATGAAATAGAAACCAAATATTCAGTAAAGATAATTAAGAAAGTCCAAAGTGATTCATTAAAAATATGAGTGAAGTGTACTAGGGTTCAGCAAAGAAATAAATCTATTCAATAGTAGATTTATTTTAAGGATTGGTCCACATGCCTGGCAAGTCCAAAATCTGCAGGCCAGCAAGCTGAAAACCCAGGAATGGACAGTGACAAAGCTCAAATCTAAAGGTACCTATTGCGACCTCGCTGGAGAAAATCATGCTTTTTGTTCTTTTCAGGCCTTTGACTGATTTGGTCCAATCTGTTTAACTCCAAGTCCACCAGTATAAATGTTAGCCTCCTCCAGAAACACCCTCAGAGAGGAACCACCATGATAATCTTTGACCACAAATCTGAGCAGATGAGTCCAAGCTAAATTAACACATAGATTTAACCATCAGAATTTGTTCTGACAAGATTGATCAAAAAAGAAAAACAAAAAGAGAAGACCAATAATATTAGTAGATATAGCAGAGATTAAAAAGCTGATAAATTGTAATGACAAAAGTAGAGGTAACCTGATTTAAAGTGGGGAGTCTCTAAAAGGACATTTCTCCAGAGAAGATGCACTAGTAGCCAAGAGATGCACGAAAATACACTCAGTATCAGTGGCCATTAAAAAACGCAAATCAGAATCACACAGGGCTGAGGGGATAGCTCAGTTGTGAAATGCTTAGCATGTGTGAGGATCTGGATTTGATACCTACGTCACAAAGAAAAAAAAATCATAATGATACACCCCCACACTAAGATGGCTATAATTTTTTTTAGAAAAAGGAAAATTGCAAATGTTAGCAAGGATATGGAGAAATTAGACCTGTCATCCATTGTTGATAAGGATGTAAAATGTTGCAGCTGTTTTGGAAAATAATTTGGCAGTTCCTCAAGAAGTTAAATACAGGGTTAGTGTATGATGCAGCAGTTCTATTCCAGGAGAGTTGAAAATGTATGTTCACACAAAGACTTGCACACAGCAGCTTTATTCGTAATGGAAAAAAAAAATCAGGCTGGGGAGATAGCTCAGCGGTCTAAGTGCCTTACTGGCAGGTGCAAGGACCTGGGTTTGACCCCTGGTATCTCATGTCATGTGGGCCCAGAGCCCTGGGCATGGTGGCTTATGTGCTCCCCAGTGCTGGGTCAGGCTCACTATGAGTCTGACCTGCATAGCAAGACCCTGTACCAAGTAAATAAATAAATAGATCGATAGACAGATAGATAGATAAATACATACATACATACATAGAAAATAATAGCAAAAAATGGAAACAACCCAAATGTCTGTAAATGGATGAATGAATAAAGAAATATGGTCTATTCATAGAATAGAATAATGTATAGACACCAAAAGGATCCAAGCTCTGATACATGGATAAATGTAAAAATATATATATATGCTATCTGAAGGAAACCAGACACAAAAGGTCATATGTTACTCCATTAACATAAAATACACAAAATAGGCAAACTCATATGTTGGCCTTACTGGGAAATTTGATTCAATTCCTGTTCAATTCGGTTCACAACCAGAATCATGGAAAGAATTAAGTTTGGGAACCGAGGTACCATGTAAGTGAATGGAGAGGGATATTTTCATGTCCTTGGAGTAGAGGGTAATGTCTTACAAGACACCCTATAAAGCATCACCAAAAGAAGAAAAATGCTTGTCTTAACACATCAAATTCAAAGATTTGAATCCAAGACGAAAGAGAAATAAAAAACTAAAGTGGTGGCAGACTGGGAGAAAAAATGGCAACATTGGAAGCCCACAGTTTTCTTAAATGCTTACATTTCTTAAATTCTCATGAAAAAGATCAAAACTCAGATAACACACTGGATAAAAAGGCTAGAAATACATGTTGCAGAAGGGAAAATTGACATATTTAAAATGTTGGCTCCACCATTACTCAGGAAAATTCAAAGTAAAATTTGGAAATGATCGTACAAGTACAACCGTGCATGTGGGAAAGCCGTGACAGTCACACACTACTGATGAGACCATACACTGGAATGTTATGCTGAGCACTATCTCATTCACCCCTCAGTGGAATTGAAGATGTGACCTGTCAGTTTGCTTCCTGGGCTTATTAAAACAAAACAATACCTCTTGCCTATGCCAAAAGGAAACATAGGTAAGGAGGCTTGTCTCTTTATTGTTTGACAAAGTAAACACTGGAGGAAACCAAAATGGCTTAACCTGGAAAGATACTTAAGAAAATATGATTATACATCAGGGAATACTATTCAGCCAGGAGTAATAGGAGGTCCTAGATTTACCTATGTAGGTAGATTCTGAAAGGAAAATATTAGACAAAATGAGACTTACTGTATTGTGTCATTTATGCAGATTGGTAACATACATAAACACTTTTTAGGAACACACGCATGAAAATAAACATAGATGGTGAATAGTAAGTTGGGTCAGGCCCTTGTTAGTCTATTCTGCTTGGGTGGGGTATGACCCAGGTCTGGACCTCTGCGCGGCCATGGGCTAGCTCATGTGGTGCATTTGTTAGCTAATGTGGCATGATAGCTCCACTGGCCCAGTGAGGAGCTATGAGAACCTGGATTTTAGATATACATTCTGCTGCCAGCAGTTTTGGCAACTGCCTTACCTCACCTGGTTGTGCTAGAAGCTCGGGATGGTGGTGTGTAGAAGACGAAGGGCTGTTTCCAGTGAGAGCAGGTAGAATTCCGTGCTTCATGGAGGTGAGAACTTCCTTTCAATCCCATGTTGTCTCATTTCCATTGTTACTAATGTGGTAAGTTTATCACAGTAAAACATTGTTTTTCTAAGGTGCGCGTGTCTGTCAGAACACCTTTTATTTTTGTACTGAGGATTAAACTTGGAGCCTCACATGTGCTACACAATATTGCATCACTGAGCAACATCCATAGCTCTTATTTGAGACATTTGCCCTGGCTGGCCTTGAGCTTTGCATCCTCCTGCCTCGCCCTCCCAGGTAGCTGGGATTACAGGGCTGTACCACCACATCTGGCTAGCAAAAGAAGCTTGTTGAAGCAATTTACCACTTGAAATGTGTAGTGCATATGAAACAGAGTAATGAATATTGAATAGCATTATTCTCTAGCCTTCAAAATAACACCTGCTAATAAGCTACAGTCTTGGAAAATACATTGTATATTTGAGAATTAATCCATTCAGTTTATCAGTCATATTCCAGTTAGGAAGACAGTAATTATACTAAGCTTTTTAAACAGGGATGAGCAGCCTAGGGAATTCTATAAGAGTTTGAGGGAGTGAAGAGAGCAACTCAGGAGTTGCAAACTGAAAGGTTTGGGGTTAGCAGAATCTGCAAGCTCGGACAAGGGGCCTCCATAGTTGTGACTGATGGTGGGGAATGGGGCTCTGCCCAGCTGCAGCCCTGTTGAGCTGCGGGAGGAAGCTGGTTCTGAGAGTCTTGCAAAAAGCTGGGGACCTAAGCCAACTTCCACTGCAAGGATGAAGCAGGGTTCCTGAGGATTTAAATATCGGGACAGCAATCTGACAGGAAGGAACAGTCCCCCTTGCCTCCTCCTGTCTCCCTTGAATGCCTTCTGTTGGCATGGCCTCAGCAGCTGGCAAAGGAGGAGGGGTGTGCAAGTACTCAGGCTCGGGAAGGCTGGGTTGTAGCCAGAAGACAAGAATATAGATACCGGCACATGGTATAAACTTACTTTCTACTCAAATTTGAGGGATCATTTAATTTCAGCAAGAATGTAAAATTGCTGTGCAGTATTCTAATACCACATCCCATTAGTGCGCTACAGTTTATTTTGGTACTAATTAGAGTTAATGTGTACTCCACAAGTTAAAGGTCCTGGCCCCCAGCAAGACTGCCCACACCTCAAACCAACCAGCTATGACTGCAGGGGCTTCCTTCCACTCCTGCTGCATGAGTTGCTGGATTGCCTTGTAGAACTCAGGAAAGCAGCATGCTCACAACTGCAGTGTGGGCACGAGGGAGGCAGCCCTGCACCGGCTCACGGAGAGAAGCATAGCGTGAGGACTGGCAGGACCCCGAGGGCAGACTTCATGTGGTCTCTTGTGGAATCATCGTGTCACACTCCCAACATTTCCTGTATTCATCTAGGAAGGCCCACTGAGCTTCAGTGTCCGGAGCTCTTATTAGGTCTTTTGTTTTTTGTTTTTTTTTCTTCAGAACCGGGGATTGAACTCAGGCCCTTGCACTTGCCAGGCAAGTGCTTATTCTACTGAGCTATCTCCCCTGCCCTCAATATGTAGGTTTTCCTTCTTCTTCTTCTTTTTTTTTGGCCAGCTCAGCCCACCCTGAGGGTGGGGCTGGCACAGCATGTGGTGCTGGGGAACTAAATGCGGTCCCCTGTGCCTGCCTAATCTTCCCTTTGTGGGCACTTTTCACCGCTGAGCCATCTCACTGGCCCCAGGCCTTTGTTATTTAGGCATGATGGATTTAATCATTGGCCATGTGGTTGAACCCAGTCTCCTGCCTCCCTTCTCCCAAAGAGGGACAGGCTGCAGGCCCTAAACCTGTAATCACATGATGGGTTTTTCTGGTGACCACTTCCCATTCTGAGTCATTTCATCTCTGCACATTCAGGTGTGATTCAAACAGGTTTTGAGTAACAAAGACCTTCCTATCCAGCAAGCTGGAAGCCCTGAGTTCAACCTATTGTTAAAGGGTTGCACAGGTGCATTTAACAGAATACAAGTTCTCATTCCAAGTTTTAGAAACCTACATGATGATAGAAAATTAGTGCCGGAGAAGCTATTGGCCAGCACTGATACCTTAGTTCAGAACATTTATTTGAGCTTTCTTCTAAAACTTGTTTTTATTTGGAGATTAGATATCTGTTTTGCTTACCCAGCGATTTTTAGTTCTCAGTCCAATTTATAAAACTTAGTAGTAAGACTGATCCAGTGGTAATCACAACTGGCATTTATTCAGTCTAATGCTCTACCACTGAGCTGCACCCCCATGAACTGGCATTTATGGATAGCTATCATATGCCAGTGTATTAGTCTATAAGATAGGAAGTAGTGAGCATGTGTTTGAAATGTGCTTACTTTTCAAAGTAAAAATTACATGCAGTTCATGCTAATCAGGGCCATATGTCCCTTTGTAATTTTAGAAATAGAATGGAAAAATCCTATTATGTACACAAGTGAAAAAAATCTACTATCAAATACACAAATGTGTCATCAGTTTTTTTTTTCTTTGCTTTAGAGCATGGGAAACCTAAGCAAGAAGCAGCATTAAGAGAGATTTTCTCAGTCACCTGCAGAATTAAATACAGAGAGCCCACAGTCATTGCATTCCTGGATAAATACATTGAGAAAGAAAATGTCCTCAGGATTGTGAGACAGAAGAGGAAGAACACACATGAAGATGCTTCACCTAGGTTTGCAGCATTGAAAAGTTGCTCAGTAAATAGTAAGAGCAAAACAAAAACCTCATCCAGAGCCAGATTCAGTCTGTATACTGAAGAGAGTGCAGGTTGTAGTGCAAAATAAGCACAGAACTAGAAAAAGTAATGTGTGTGACCCAGTTACCTAGGGGTGGTGACAGTCATGTCATGTGCTCAAGGTCTGGCATCATAGAGGTACTCTGAAGGCACCAGGTGTGCCAGCAAACTAGCCTAGAGACCCTTTCTTTTCCCTTCCTTTCCTTTCTTTCTTTTTGTTGTTGTTTTGTTTTGTTTTTCTTTGCAGGGATAGGAATTGAACACAGGGCCTTAAGCATACGAAGAACATGCTTTACCATTGAGCTCTATCTCCAATCCCTAATGTATAATAAATCTAATGGAACAAAATAAAACAAAACTTAATTTAAAAAGCATTACAAGTCACAGAATACTTCAAAATCATTGCGAAGAGCACTGTTTTCCTCAAGCTTATTTACATTACCTAATATCTGTAGGTGATTTTATCACTTGACAATCACTTACATATGTAAGTGTCCAGTGCCAAACTTTGTACTTGGAAGAGAACATACATGGGACCTGTGTACGTGCGATTAACAGCCCAGGTGAAAAGGATTTCTGTTATAAACTGAAGCCAGAAGGCAGCCTGTTCTTCAGTATGTAGCTTGGCACATTATGGTGGCCAGTGATCTCATAAGAAATGTACACAGATGTTGGAATTCTCTTTGAGGGCTTTAGAGACATGTGGAAATGCTACTGCTTAAGCAAGATAGCAGATTTGGGAAAGGGAATGGAAAACTCTGTGTACCTAAGTGGAAAAAGTCTACTATCAAGAACATTAGTGTATCATTGTCAGTGTCTTCTTTTTCTTTAGAGCATGGACACTGTATTAAAACTGATTTTAAAACTACCAAGCGACAGTGGTGGTATGGAATTATGCTCCACCCTGTGTCTCCTGTTCCTTGACTGTAAAATGAGAAACAGACCCATCCACTCCCAGATCCTTCCTACGTCTGAATCTGAAGGAGTGAGTCCATGTTCTTCCCTCATGAAGGCTCAATCAGTTAGAATCCTTCTGGAAGTCCCCAAACATTGCTAGACATGTGCCATAGAAAATAGGCGGCACATTCAAGAAAAGCTCCTTGGAAGAGCTGTTGCTGGATCTTCTCACCATTTCTTATTCTTCCTGCCAGGTTACCCTTTCCCCACCGCTCCTCCTGTGGATCCGTTTGCCAAAATCAAAGTAGAAGACTGTGGAAAAACCAAGGGATGCTTTAGGTTTGTAGAACTGCAAGCCGGATAAATTGAAAGCTAACAAATGTGTTTATTTCTCAAGGTAGCATGTAAGTTGCATGCAGCCCACGCTGGTCCAGGGCCCTTGGTCCTTTGTGACTTCAGCAAGGTTACGGCATTTTCTGATGGCTGCTCAGTGTTCTCGCTCAGGCCGCCCTGAAGCCGAGGGCATTCTCGCGCTCTCCATTCCAGGGTGGGGTGCCATTGACACGGGCCTTTCCTCAGCCACTGGCTGTGTGAGGAGGGTTCATGACACGAATGTTGTGAGTTTCAGTGATCCTTGGTTTTAATTTGACTTATATATAATTTTAAGTTTTGTGACATTTTAACTAGGAATTTTGTGATATTTTTAAGTAAAAAGAGTGATACACATTGAATTCACAAAAAAATGTAAATTCTTAACAAATCCCTTTTCCCCCAGAAGATATTCAAAAATAATTCAGTCATGTGAGAAATGCATTCACACATCTGAAGAATGGACTCCAGAGGCAGGGAGAAAATGAAAGCGAAGCATTAATGCAGCCGGCCTTGCAAGCCTGCATGCCTGATGGACAGGCACGAGCAAAGCCCTTGCACCAGGCCTTTTAAACTCCAGCACACAGGAGTCCTTCCTGTTGCTCTTCACGGCCCGGTAGAAAGGGAGGCACAGTCTTTCCCCAGCCATCACCTAATGTTTCATCGCCTCTTTGTAAGATAATTTCCTGGCCTCCCTCCCAATTTAAGTTTGGATTCCTTCATCGTACTCTGTTCTTTACTGTAGAGCTCTCTGGGAAGCCCATGTGCCTGACTAGTGATTTCATGTGACCTTGCAATGTAACTCTTTCTGCTTAGCTTTATCTAGAAGACTCCGCTCTTCTTCTCCCTCCCCCACCATGCCTCCATTCTACAAAGGCTTGTTTACTGTTGCTATCTTTCCCTCAAGGTCCTGTCTACCCAGCCATCCTACAAGTGCATGAACGTTGTCAAGCAGTATTTGCTACTTGGGGTTTAGCTGTTTTGTCTTGAAAATGGGCCACTTTAAGTTTCTTTTTCCTCCAGTAGTAACTGAAGTTTAAGAAACTCTAACGTCATGCCGAGAACATTGGGGTGTAGAGACCTAGATTTGATTGCCATTGCTGCCACAGACTTCCCTAGGCAACCCGGACCAAGCCCTTTCTCTTCTTTGGGCCTCATTTTTTATGTAGATAAAGTAGAACAGATCATTGCTAAGGTCCCTGGGTGAAACTGTATTTTTGAGATCCCAAGAAGCAAAGATTTAATGTTTAATAATATTTCTTAGCATACTCTTCAATGCATAGTAGATGCTCTCCTACTGTATTTAACAAGCGCAAGTGCCAATGTCTCTTCTGATGTATCCTCTAGATACGGCAAGCCAGGCTGTAATGCGGAGACCTGTGACTACTTCCTTAGCTACCGGATAATAGGGGCTGATGTGGAATTTGAGCTGAGTGCAGACACAGATGGCTGGGTAGCAGTTGGATTCTCTTCAGACAAGAAAATGGTAAGATGCAAATCATGCTAGAAACAGGCTTTTCTTTTTTGTTTGTTGTGCTCTTTTACATTGTGAGAGGCAAATGAATTGATCAAAGAGGTATAATTATTATGTTAGTTACATCTCTTTTACTGCAGGTTTAAAAAAAAAAATAAAGCACATACCTATTACCCCAGGTACTCAGGAGGCAGGAATGATTGCAAGTTGGAGACCAGCCTGGACAACTTAGCAAGAATCTGTCTCAAAATAAACATTTTTAAAAGCTTATGCATAGGTTACTTACCTAGCATGTATGAGACCCTGGGTTTAGTCCCAAGTACAAAATAAAATAATAGGGACTGGGGACAAAGCTTAGTCATCTAAGTGCCTACCTGGCAAGCATGAGGACCTGATTTGGCACTGCATGCTATCCTGGCCCCAGAACCCTGGGTGAGCTGTGTCATCCACTAAAACCTAGTGTGATGGCACATACCTACAATCCCAGTGCTAGAGAGGCGGAGACAGGAGGATCACTGTCCTGTACCAAATAAATAAATAAATAAAATAATAAAATCTAGCTTAAGTGGAAAGATTGGTTATCAGAATATAAAGTGGCTTATGGAACTGTAGTTAGATACTGTGTCCATGGTAACGCTGCAGGAAGTACCTCTAGAACTGCACATCTAAAAGCAGAAAGCATTTACAGTATTTCTCGTTCACATGTGTGCCTTGGTTGGGCTCAGCTGTATGTGGTGGCAGTCCATGGTTTGGGTTCCGGTTTTCTCTAGTCAGTCTCGAATATGCTATCAAAGCATGTTCTTTTCATGGAAGAAGAGACATTGAATACCAACTGATTTTTCCCTTTTATTCACACGCTCAACGCTGAGCACGTCTGTGACACAAGTGTGGTGGTTCTTCACTATGTGCCCGCACTTCTCCAATGGACAGCAACGGAGTGTCCTCCAGTTCAGTTCCTTCCTGATAGCATCAGATCCCACTCATTAAGAGTCAGTCTGTCCCTGTGAAACCAAATGGAATGGTTTACCCCCTGATGAGCACAAAGCAGATAAGCACAACCAGGAAATAAGAGTGAAGATGTATTACTTGCAGCAAAAAAGAAAAAGCTCTAGGGATAACTCCCAAAGTAGTGTCTTCTTGAACAAAGAAAACAAGGAGATTTTATTGGGAAATCTTTTGCATATTCAGATGGGACAGATTTGTTATTATATGTAGAAATAGGTACATACATTACATGTTATAACAAATGACTAGTGGGACACCTTTGGGCAGAGAGAGTATTATAAAGAGCAATGTTTAACTTACCTAAAAAGATCAAGTCAGAGTAACTGGCTGGCTCAATCCTCTGAAAGGCCTTAACTGAAACAAAAAACCAACTCTGAAGGAATTTAATGATTCAAAGGGCCAGCACCCTTTACACACATATGCACATGTGTGCACACACATACACACATGTGGGCACAAGCATAAATTATTGTCCCTAAAAGCATGATGAAAAAAATATGGTGGCTATTTAAAATTTAAAAACTTATTGTAGTAAAAGACTTATTGCCATTAATCTCCCTCAAAATTCTCCCCCTTGCTTTTTTTTAATTTTAGGGATGGGTTTACAGGGTGTTCAGGGTCTTACTACTAGATTGGACTCGTACTGATCCGCCAATTTACAGCCTCCTAAGAGCTGGGATTATAGGCGTGTTCATCATGCCCAGTCTCAATTGCTGTCTCTGCGTGCCCCAGGGGCTGGGGGCAGCACTGGCAGGGCAGGACCAGGGATTGAACCCTTGGCCCCTGTGCCTGCTTGCAGGTGCTTTAATCTGCTGAGCTATTTGGCCAGCCCTCCCCCTTGCTTTGATCACATTTACCCCATCATTCTTGCCACTTTCTGAAGGTTATAGAAATCCTCCTTAGAGAGTAGAGTGTCTTTAGTTACACTGTCATGGCTGCCTCTGTGTCCTAAATCAACTCAAAACTATTAGTTTCACAGTCATTTTGACTTTGGGAAAGAGCCAGAAATCATTTGGTGTCATATCTGGTGAAAAAAATTAAATGAGGATGCACTGTGATGTTTTCATTTGACAGAAATTTCCTTAAACTTTTTGAATTAATTCAAGACATTGAGGCTGCTGTGGACAGATGCACATAAAAGAAGCCTCAAGAAGTGCTGCAGAACAGGACAAGGATGTTATTAGTGTGCTCAAAGAAGGAGCTCTATTTTGAAGGAGAGTAATATCAATGTGTCTTTTACTATAATAATTTAAAATATTTGAAAGTTTAAATATTTACTGTATGTTTTGATTATCTCATATCTGCCTGACTTATACTCACTTAAGATGCCAATTGCAAATCAGTTGGGACCTGTGTTTCTGACCAAGTGGGTATAAATCAGGGTTTCTGTATATCCTTCCTTGAGTTTCATTAATTTCCTGGGTTAGCTTGAAGAACTCTATTATTATTATTGTTGCTATCATTAAGGATGTTGCAGATCAACAGCATCTGACCACCACTGAGCTATATCCCCGGCCATAAAATCATTTTTGGTAGGATTTCAAATTACAGAAGTGATGGAATGTGTACTTCTGAGTGAAAAGCTTACAAAACAAAAAATTGGTTTGTTTTTCTTCTGAATCCTTTCCATACCAGGGTGGTGATGATGTCATGGCCTGCGTCCACGATGACAATGGCAGGGTCCGCATACAGCACTTTTACAATGTGGGCCAGTGGGCGAAGGAGATTCAGAGAAATCCTGCCAGAGATGAAGAAGGAGTTTTCGAGAATAATCGCGTCACTTGCAGGTTCAAACGCCCTGTGAATGTCCCCAGAGACGAAACAATTGTTGATCTCCATTTGAGTTGGTATTACCTGTTTGCCTGGGGTCCAGCTATTCAGGGTAAGCTCACACTTCAGCATCTGCCTTGAACAGCCTCCACCGCTGTGCTTGTGTTTGTTATTCATTGGCGTTGCACCATGCACATCAGACAGCCTTAAGCACTCTGAATAATATAAAAGAAAAAAAGAAGGGCTGGTGGTATAGCTCAGTAGACTAAGGGCTTGCTTAGGTAAGCTCAGGGGCCAGTGTTCGATCCCTGGCTCCACATGCCATGCTGGCCCCACCCTCGTGTGCGCTGAGCCAGTGATGGAGTCCAGGCATGGTGGCGCACGCCTGTAATCCCAGAACTTAGGAGGCAGAAATCAGGAGGATCACTACTGTGGGCTGTGTAGTGAGACCCTACACACAGCAAAAAGAGTTATGCCTCCTTTCGACAGAAGATTATAACGAGCTTGTACCCGAGGACAGGTAGCACCCACGAGCAAAGCTAGAGTGTCACAAGGTAGCACGCAATGAGCTATGTGCTTGATGAAACAGGTATTTGCTCTGTGGGGCGTGGGGTGTTCCATTTGCACCATGTTTCCACTTACTCCTTACCACAGCCTGCAAGAGATCTAGATGCTGTGATCTTCCTCTCAGAGACATTAAGGAACTTGTTCAGAGCTATACAACCAATTAAGGGGAGAACTAAAATTCAGTCCTAAGTCTGTTTGACTCCAAAATCAGGAAATACTCTTAACCCCTTAATAGTCCTCAAACAGAAAATCACTGAACAGGGAAATGTTTCTCTGGAGCTTGCAGCAAGTATGTTATCAATGCTCTCTTTAGGACTATTCTGGTGGTCATGCACCCTCCAGATTATTCTACAAGTCTCTCCCTTTACCCCTCCAACATTAATATGCATGAGCGATTCACCGGCTGTATTGTTACCTTGGTCTTCTGCCGGCCTGGGGTGGGGATGGGCTGAACTGTGTATTTCTAGTAAGTTCCTCGCTGACCTGTGGATGACCTCACCTGGGAGGTGAGGTGCTCTGGCATTTCTCCAGCCAAGACTCAGGAACATCGGGAGACCTTTTAGATAAAATCAAGTTACACCATCTTGAGCATTCCTCCTTGCTGAGTAGCCGAGTAGCCTGACCAAGAAGTGAGTTTGGCTTGCAATTCTTAAGCAGGAAACCAAGAAACGCACCCTGCATCCTGCTAATTGCCTCTGCCTTGGCTATGTCCTTAGCAGCTCTTTGTCACTTCATCTGATCGCAGTTTTTGGTGGGTTTCTTGTTCCATCTGTTTTCATTGATTGGTGTGGAGATTGCATAATGGACACCTCCAGATTTTGGACACCTTTCTCATTTGCTGATTAATCAGGGGACTTGCAAAGATACCTTCAGGTAACTTTCTGCGTTCAGGGAAATAAATTATATAAATAAATTAGCCCACAGAAAAGAACTTATTTAAGTTCTGAAATTTGAAATCTTAAAAACCAAAGTTTGAGTACGAGTTCTTGCCCTTCATAGCTATCTAATATTCACCCTACTATCTAAAATCTGAACTTCATTTCCATATATTTAAAGTGGGGATAATAGTCTACTTCATAAGACTATTGAAAGGATTAAATGAAAACAAGTATTTGAAATTGCTTTATAGATCAGAAAGTGCTGTACAACAGCCCATAGTTATTTGTATGGAATGTGTTCTAAGACCCCAGTAGATGCCTGAAACTCTCTGTATATTATTTTTTTTTCCTGTACACAATTTATAAGAAATTAGGGACCAGGTAGATAGCTCAGTAAAATAAGTGCTTGGCTGGCAAGCATAAGGGCCTGAGTTAAATCTGCAGTTTTGCCAAAAGAAGAAAGAAAAAAGAAAAAAAAATTAACAACAATAACTAAGAATAGGACAAATAATAATGATATGATGAGTTAGCATAAATGTGAGCTTTCGTTTTCTCTCTCACAATATATATTGCTCTGTACTGTATTTTTGGGCCCTGACTGACTGTGGAAAAGTGAAACCACTAAAGGTAGACTCGGGCTGGGGAGACAGCTTGGAGGTCTAAGTGCCTGCCCAGCAAGCACAAGGACCCAGGTTCATTCCCTGGTACTACATGCCATGCTGGCCCTTGCAATCCCAGTGCTGGGGAGGCCGAGAAAGGAGGATCACTACCACTCTGAATTGCATAGTGAGACACTGTACCAAATAAACAAATAAAAAGGTAAACTCAATGATAAAGTGGACAACTGCATTTCAGAAGATCATCTTATGTACATCACCTCCTATCCTCACGTCTAAAGTCCTATCCAGTTACGTCTGGCCTTATCTGAGAAGTTTTCTCAAGACTTTGGTTTTCTCCCATTTCCATACACAAAAGCTCCTACCCAGGGTCCAGGCTTGTGTTTTTCTTGTTTCCTGAGTACCCTTCTAGCACCTGTCTACTGGCTAAATTTAACCATTCTCTAACGGTCTCTTTGTGGGGACAAACTTTGTGAGTTCAAGACTGGATTTTCCTCATAGAGCTTGTGTGGTCAGGTCTGGGAGCTCATGTAGATGGCCAGGGAGGTGAGGGAGGTAGGATGAGAGGGCCCTGGGGAGAAGAATCTCTGTACCATCCTGAGGAATGTGTGCTCACAGAGCTGAAACTTTACATGGGAAGTTTGGCAGGGCTTTTCCACCAGAAATTACCTTTAAAACCCCTACTGTAGTCAGGCATGATGGCATATGCTTGTAGTCTCACCATGGGAGACTGAGGCAGGAGGACTATAAGCTTGAGCCTGGCCTGAGCAACTTAGTGAGCCCTTGTATCAAAATTAAGTATAACAAGAGCTGTGGATATAGCTCAGTGTGATGGCCCTGTGTTCAATTCCAAGTAACACACACACACACACACACACACACACACCCCCCTACTCTGAGCCCTAACCATAATGAGGGCCTTGCACTGAATTCACAACCTCATTTTCCTAGAAGTTTCATATGGCTTTTTAAGAGGTCAGGTGCTCCTAATAAACTTTTGCTTATTATGCATCCTTTTAGAGATGCATGGAGATGAGCTTGTGATTTTGCTCATGTTGGCCTCAGACTCCAGTACTCAAGGGATCCTCTCAGCTTAGCCTTCTCAGTAGCGGGGACCACAGATGCACCCTGCCATGCCCTGCTTATTAACTACCTTTTATTTCTTTATTCTTTTTTAAAATTTGATGGGGGTCCTTTGAGCAAACTCAGGGCCATACATATTTTTGGCAAGCCTCTACTACTGAACCCTTAACTGTCTTTTACACATAACCTTTCTATTTGTAACCAGGTCCCCCCCCAAAAAAAGTTCCTTAACCAAAGATTTATTTGATTTCTTAGTTATACTACTTTCTGTGTCATTTATCTCCACTCCACCAGACAGAAATGTGGACCCAGCCCCTCTGGTCTTGCTGGGATAAACTACTTCCTTATGTCCCACAGACTGTGAGGGAGGCTTCCATTTATAAGGGAGCTGCTAATGCCAATGGGAGTTGCTGATGCTGCGTGTGAAAAAGAAAAATTCGAGTAGAAAAAAATGTAGAATTTGCTACTTGAAATAATTTTTTTTTTTTTTTTTTTTTTTTTTTGCGGAACCAGGGATTGAACTCAGATCCTTGCGTTTGCCAGTCAAGTGCTTATCCTCAAGTGCTTATCCTACTGAGCCATCTCCCTGGCCCGAAATAAAAAATTTTTAAAAAATCAAAATATATCTTATCCTTGTGGAATTAAGAATCTGAAACTCACTAGACACATTACAAGTAGGAATTTGTTCAACCCTAAGTAGATGTCTTAAAACTAGGATGCCATGGAAAAACAAATAGCGTGCTGATGTTGGGTGGGGTTGCAGATTAATGAAAACCACTCTGTTTGGATGAAACTAGCTAATTTCTTTGTTCTTCATTATATGCACAATGATAGCAGATTCTGCTAACTAATACCTGATTCCAGATCTTTGCAATCACTATAGATGTGTTCAACACTCAACACTTTTCTTTAGTTTTTCTGTTTGCTTGAATGCTGTTTTAAGTGTATTTTTTCCAACTGCTCTCTCTTCTTCTATCTCGCTTTCTTAAAGGCTCTATCACTCGACATGATATAGACTCGCCACCAGCTTCCGAGCGTGTTGTCAGTATTTACAAGTATGAAGACATTTTTATGCCATCAGCTGCCTATCAGACCTTCTCATCTCCGTTTTGCTTGCTCCTCATTGTTGCTTTGACCTTCTACTTATTGATGGGAACCCCTTGATCTTCAAGGTCAACAGATTGGAAAGCCTTTACTATAAATACAGTTTTCAAGAATAACTGGGATAACTTTAGCTTCTGATAAGTTGTTAAAAAAACAATTCATGATTTTAGGTTTCTAGAAGAAAAAAAACCAGCTTTTTTTTCTAGTTAAAGAGGAAATTTAATATTGATCTTTCTTTAGGGAAGTACTTTAAAGTTTGTAAGCACTTTCAAATGTTTTTGTTTTAATTTGAGCTTTACAGTGTCTCTGTGTGGAAGATGGTATGATTACCATCTTCCTGATCAGACTCCAGATCCAGAGAGGCTGCCTTTCTATGACCTTCCTGTCATGTCAGCCACATAGCAAGGCAGATAGAAAGCTAGGAAAAGAAATCAAGTCTCTGAACGGTCTTTAGTGTCCGTGCTACAGCCCAAGACAGTTACTTTGAGTGTTACTAGGGACAGCCTCCCTGAAGGTCACTTCACAGGCAGCTTTTTGAACAATTCCTGTAGGACACAAATGCTTTGGGATTTTTCCACAGTTGATGGGGGAAACAGGAGAGAGTACAATAATGTGAAAATGGGTTGTATTGATTAAAGTTCTTCTAAATTAGTGCGTAACTATGAGAAAATATGTTTTATAGCTGTTTGGGAAAGTTAGAAACAGAATTGTGTGCATTCCTGAGAATGTAAAATGATCTTAATGATAGAACTATGGGAATTCTTAATAGAATTGAGGCTGTTCTACTACTGTATTATATCTACTAGGGTATTCATATATGATTAGCGACAATTCTGTTGTCAGGGGCTGGGGAGATGGCTCAGTAGAATAAGTGCTTCCCTGGCAAGCACAAGGGCCTGAGTTCAATCCCTGGTTCTGGAAAAAAAAAAAAAATGTTGTCAAAGTCAGCATACATTAAGTATGTGTTGTAACAGACAAATTATCTTAACAAAAATTTAAAGCATTTTAATAACAGCAACATTTTGCAGATTGTAGAGATTTGGAGCAAGAAAAAATTTAACATGAGATGTTTTTGTTTTTTAATTAGAAAATGGGAAAATGGCCTAAAAAGTGAATTCTGCTGGATTTTTTTTGTTTTATTTTGAATGTATTTGATACAGGGCCTCACTATGCAGCTCAGACTTGTAGTGACCCTCCTGTTTTCAGCCTCCTCAGCACTGGGATTACAGGACACATCACCATGCCTGGTCTTAGTGGCCAGCCCAGTGCTCCCTGGGCGTGGGGCCAGCATGGCATGGGGTGCTGGGGATTGAACCCTGGTCCCTGTGCTTGCCTAAGCAGGTTCTTAGCCTGCTGAGTTATCTCTCCGGCACTTCCCCGGGAGTTTTAATTCAAAATGTTTCAGCTTGTAAATAAGACCTGCAGCCAGTATAATTTATGATGATGCCTAGATGTAATGTGTTTCCTCTTTTCCAAGGATCCCAAATGTTTCTTTGCCCCACACATCTGTACTAACAGCCCAGGAGAGGAGAGGTGTCCCCAAGCACAGTTGTGCTGCAAGACATTTCCTTTGTGGTGTTCTAGTGTTCGCTGACATGGCCCAGTTGTTAGCTTCAGCTTTGTGATGAAGCAACACCAGAGCCTGTGATTTCTAAAGCCATCTCCAATATTCACGTCAGAGGTGAAAGTCTCTCTGTGAGTAAACCTTTCACATATTTCTGGGTCTGAACCGAATAAGGAAAACTGTTATGTTCAATGACACTACACAGTTGCCATGTGCTTCCAAGGGTTGTTGGAGAAATACAGATGGAGAGAGAAGAAATGATGTGGAGTGAGCAGGGGACCTGGGGAGGGCTGCAGACTCAAGGTTCAAGTCCACAGTTCCACTTGACTGCCACTGCTCTGCACTAAGCTCTCTGGTCACGGCTGAGCGTGGCCGTGTAGCGTCTTCTTAGTGACTGGCTGGGAGGGAGGATATTGAGTGTACAGGCACTCAAATGTTTTACTCTCAATAGTTGAGCTGTACAGGGGTTAAAACAAAGGAGAGACTTCTACTCCTAGCCAGAAGGGAAGGACTGCATGAGTGGGGTTTCCTTTTGCTTACATTTCAATCACACTACTTAGTTCACTAATCGGACTTTACCAGTTTTGCATATTCATGCTTGGAACTCTCAGTGACTTGTCTTTCCCCTTAGTACAACGCAAATGATTTGCTGAGCTCCAGTATTGTCCCTTCTTCCCCTTCGCCATACCCCAGCAGGACGGAAGGGCTCTCAATACTGCAGATGTTGTGTCTTGTTTTCATTGCTGGGTGTTACACCTGGCACCTTGCGCACGTGCATGCCAGGGAAGCATTTCCCTGCTGGCTCCACCCGAGCCCCAGACCTGCTGCCTCTCAACTCTGCACGTGTTCAGACATTCTCTGCCTTCTGTGTGTGATAAATTGTGATGCCTCTTTCAGGTCGTAGCTTCCTTATTTTGTCCTCCAGTTCCCTGGACTAGGTAGCTTTGGATCCCTGCCCAGAGCACCCAGAGCTTACTGGGATTCCTCGTTAGAATATTTACCGCACTCATATTAATTGCTGGCTTTGTCCTTCCTACTAACTCCTCAGTACAGGGACCATTTCTTGTTGCTCATCTCTATAGCAGGCCTACTCCACAGTAGGTGCTCAGAAAATATTTGTGAAAAAAGTAAATATATATGAAATAAATGAATATATATCATCATGGCAAGATTGTCTGGCTCAGAAGACCTGTATTTCGTAGAAGTTGTCAGACTAGCTAGTTTTTATCTTTTTCCACCTGTGATCAATCCATAAACTTGTCTTTTACCAAACACTGAACTTTGTCTTTTGAAACAAATGGGAAATCATTAGTACCAAGGCCATTTTGCCCTACGGTGAGCATTAGTGGACATTTTAAGACGACAATCATTGTGCAGAAATACACAGAACAGGAGTATGGAATAGCAGTTGATGCCATCTCGGAGAACCATCAATTCATAGACACACTGAAGCTAAAAGTCTGTGAAGTTTGACTTCATTCATTTTTTTCCTAGTACAAAAGAACTTTTTAACTTTACTACTGTACTCCCATTTTATTAGGCGAGTGGCTCCACCAGTGTTTTTGTAAAGCGTGTGACTAGAATGATAATGATAATAACGCCAGTTAGATGTGTTCAGTGCTGCCCTAAGCACATCCCATGGATGAATTCATGTAATTCTCACAACCACAGGATGATTCTATTAATATAATTTCACAGGTGAATGAACTGAGGCTAGTCATTTGACATAAGTTATCAGGACTGGTGAGGATGTTAGAGACCACTCAATAAATCCAGTGCAGCAAAGCTGTAGGAAGGTAACATGATTTCCTACACATTCATGCATCTTCTTGCAAATTCATTAAAATTTTTATTAAGTGGGCCCTACTATCCTTATTCAAATTATTTGTGTGCCTTTTTCTCCCCTTTAGTAATTTATCATGAGTAAGAGGAGTTTTTATATTTGGGGAAAGGGAAATATTTTACTTTCTACCAACTTTCTTTTCTGCTTAAAAACATTTTAATTAATTTATTAGTCGTTCTAGTGCTTTCCATCAGGTTTTTAAAAATAATATGCAGATTGAATAGAAGAATGTATTGTCTCCCTTGAAGGTGACTTGCTGAAAATTTTGGTTCATCTTCTTACCTGAAACCCAATTCCCTGTGTAGTCCATGCTAGTCTTGAAGGCAGATTTGTAAACATGGTTTCAGGCAAACAGTAGGAGCTATATTTCATTATATTGGGCTGGTGTTTGTCATTAAAGAAATTAGAAAGTTTGGACATCTCAAGGATGAATTTCTTTCTTTTTTTTTTTGTAATCAAGGATGAATTTCTAATCCAGATGTTATTGACTACTATTTCTCTCAATAAGTTTACTCTTTATATTCAGGATTTTGTCTTCAGAGAAGTTACCACTGAGGTTGTGTGTCATTCTTAGCTCAAGCCCAGGGGTTGATCAACTTTCTCTGTAAAGAGCCAGATTGTAAATACTTTGGCTTTGTGCTCTGTGTCTCTCAGGTGTTCCACTCTGCTGTAGACAGGACATAAATGAATGAGCATGGCTATATTCCAATAAAGCTAATTGACCCTGAATTTGAATTTCATGTATCAGAAATGATATTTGCAGTTTGATTTTTAAGAGTCATTTTAAAATTGCAAAACCTAACTGGGCGTTAGGTACATGCCTGTAATCCCAGAACTCAGGAGGCTGAGGCAAGAAGATGACTGTGAGTTTGAGGCCAGCCTGGGCTACATAAGTGAGTTCAAGGCCAGCCTGCACTATATAGTGAGACCCTGTCTCAAACCCCACCCCCACCCCTAAACAAAGAAAAAGAAAAAAAAGAAAACCCATCCTTGCCTTGAAGACTGAACAATGACAGGAAGTAGGCTGCATTTGGCTCCTGAACCTGTGGTTTTCCCACACTTACTCTGTCAGGGGCACATGGGTATATCACAATAAGCTGTAAATCATACTGCCAGTAACTTACTCTTGGCCAATTGTAAAAATACCTGAGTTCATAAATACTTTGTATCTATAATACACATAATTGATTTATTATTATAAATAAGTGGCACAATGCCATTCCCATGCACTTCTAGTCTAAGGTATTTTCCAGAGTTGATGCCAAAGGGGTGACAGTAGGGTGCAGAACTGATAAGCCTGAGTTGTGGCATTTGTGAACAGTTTTATTGCTGTACTGCCCTTCATGGTGAGAATGTTGATGTGTCAGAGTAGTTTTCTCCATGTAGAAATTTATCAAAAGATGCCACCCCCATGGGCATTTTACGCTTGGTATGTACAATCCAGTGGTGGGGGACCAGTGCGCTAGGCCAAATGCTGAGGTGTATAGACTTTGTCGTTGTATATATTTGTATATCCTTATTCTGTAAATGGAACTGATTTTGTTCAGTTTGATTATTCCCAGTGTTTATGTATATATATTTGTACATACATGATGGGGTATATGTTTATACATAAATGTGTATATATACACACCCCAGCATTTTAAGGTCTTTGGCAGGATTGTTTCTTTTTTTTTATTTCTTAAACACTTAAAAACCCAAGAGATAAAACATCATGTATATTGCAGGGGAACACGCCCTTGGGTTTATATAACTTAGTCTGTACATGGGGATTCCTGCACCTTTAGTTGAGCCTTGCCTCCTCTGTTGAACATCATGTGAATTGTTAAGAACATATAAAGTGCTGGCATGGTGGCGCACACTTGTAATCCACACTTGGGGATCTGGAGGGTTGCCAAGACTTCACGGGCAGCCTGGGCCAAACAGTGAGTTCAAGGCCAGTCTGAACTACATAGCAAAACTCTTGTCCAAAAAAAAAAAAAAAAAAAAAAAACCATGAAAACTATATAAAGTGTCATCCTTGAATCTGAGTTTTCTGTACTGTTCAGAAGTCATGGCTAATATTGGCCAGGAAATTGGCATGTTAATGGAATCTATATTTACCTTCAAATTGTTCTTCTTTGCCTTTATGTTTAACAAATGACCTGCATATAATTTTCCTTTCTTGAAAATGGTAGCTAGTGTGTGTGATCTTAAATATATCTAGCAACTGAAAATTTATGTGATGCATTAGGCTTTTTCAGTCTTTTAGTGAAAACACACTGATGATTAGTGAATGTTTTCAGTTTTCTTCTACTCTGTTCTATTGTGTGAATAACCATTCAGTTTGATTCTTCTGGAGAGTAATCAATTCTCTAAGGTTTCGGGGTGCTTGGTGGGTGGCATTCACCCAGGTCACTAGAGTCGTTGCTGTTTGGTCACATGGAATGTCCTGATCACATGGAAAAGTTAACACAGCTCCCCACATGCCTTATTCCTACTGACGTGTTGATATGCTGGAACACTCTGGCTCCAGGAGTATTATACTTTTTTGAGACTGTCTATACAATAGTATTTTCTAAGAACTATGCCTTTAAATAGATATTAATGGGTTATATTTGTTTTATAATAATTGTGTACTTAATGTTCAATTGTGATTGATTTTAAGATTATATATAAATGTATATTTATAATCCTGTCTATGTGAATTTTTACTCTAAGGTGTGTGGTACATTACTAATAAAGACATGGATTTCTATTTATGTAAAATAATTATAGCAATATTCCTAAATGCTACCTAAATGATTGTTTTGTCCATTTACCATCATAACTACTTTTATCTCAAGAGAATTATGTTGTAGTCAGAATATATTAACTAGATTTAAACTTTAGAATATAGATTCTCAACATAGTTTGGAATTCTTCCTGTTGATATAATTAAAATTAGTTTATAATTCCTTAATTCCTTTTTCTGTGGTGCATTTTCTCTTTTCCTTGTTTCAGTCTTTTCACTCGTTATGTCTCCCTCAGTTTTCCCTGAATCTCTAGACCCTGGAGAAGTTGACAGCATAGGTTGTGTGACAAAGAGAAAAGTTGTGTTGTTGCAGTCAGGCAAAGATCATCGCAAAGAAGCAGCGTACAAAGCAAACTCATGCTTAGAGCATCCACCTAATCCTTTTTCAGGTGTTATCAGCTAGTTAATTGCACATGGGTAGCTCTCAGGATTTCAGTCAAGAACCATATTGACAACAAAATCCTGTTGTCGTATATGTTGAGAAGAGTAGAGTGTTGTAGAGCTTTGTAGATCATTAGAAGCTGCAGACTGTAGAGGCTGAGCTGCTGGTTCTACTGAAACTAGGTTGCAAAGCTCTTGGAATGGGATGCTATAAAAACAATTAGGCACTACTATATTGTATATTACAGGCATGGCCACAAGCCTCCAAACATTTTGCCCTTATATGCTATTCCAGTTGTTCCCTGTGACACTTATTCTGTGGTATCATCAGTGGGTAGCCTACTGATAAAATGTATCCCCAGCTTCTATTAAACTTAGAGACTTCTTAGGGCTCAGTCCAAGTATTAGGAAAAGGAAATAAACTGTAAGAGAACTGAAATGACATTGACTGAATGGGAAAGTCACCTGCATCCGGAAGCCTTAACTACTCATTCATTCATTTAATAATTATTTATTGAGGATTCTTAGCCATCAATCCTTGCCCTAGACAATTACATACAGAGGATTCTGAGAAGAATTGCTCTAGATTTCTGCCCTCAGTGGGCTCACACCCTGCTTGGGAAGCAGGCATGCATCCCTTTAATAAATACCATGACACTACTTAGTGGTGAATGCCCAGGTACAGTATAAACCAGGTACAGTATAAATTTAGAACAGGGTTCCTACCCTAGCCTGGGACAACCAGGAAAACAGATGATACTGAGGATATGATGAAAGCGGCCCGAGGAGGGGAACTTACACCTGTGAATGCCCACATCAGAAAAACAGAGTAAGTCCAGATAAATATTCTAAAGATACCCCTGAGCATCCTAGAGAAACACAAACAATCCAAATCCAAAGCTAGTACAAGGAAGGAAATTATAAAGATCAAGGGAGAAATTAGCTTGGGAGATAGTGCAGTGGCATACGTGCCTGCCTGGCAAGCACAAGGTTCTGAGTTTGATCCCTGGTATCGGAAAAACAAAACAAAACAAAAGAAGAAATTAATTATGTGTGTCCTGTGCCGTGTCATGTTCTGGGGACACAGAAATGAAGCAAAGCAGTCTATGCTCTCTAGGAGCTCAGCAGGGAACACATACAAAAACCACTGACTTCAACAGCAGTGTGAAGAGTTCAGTGACAGGAGGGGTGAGCAAAGCCCTATGGGAAACTGGATGTGTTAGGTCATACGAATGCTCTTCTAGTTAGTTTCTAGTGCTCTGGCCTTCATCTCTGATAGAGTTCAATTCCTGACTAGAAACTGACACTTGGCCATGCTATTACATTAGCCATTAAAGCAATTTTGAAATATTCACCAGTTTTAGTTTTTTGGATCTTGGAATCATAGTACCATGTTAGGATACTTTGACTTGCTAAATGAGTGCCCCCAACAGAGTTTAGTTAACATTAACTATCTTTCCTTGCCCTGTCCTGTTTGTGTGCATCCCCTGGAAAAAGCTTTTGTTACATAATATGGGGACTTTCTGCTTGTACCTCGAGGGAGAGAGTTTTTGGATGAAGGGCAAAAGTAGTGGTTTGATTTGAATTGCTGAATCATTATGAATTGTAGTATGAATTGCTGAAATCATTATGGTGGTGATCTAACATGGCTAATGCCCTTAAAACAAAAGCCCATCTTCCCAAGACTGCCTCCCCCTTCTTCTCCAACTTAGTCCAGGGTGCAATTTCCTTTCACCCTTCCTGCCAGTTCAGGGAGGGCCCCCAATCAGTTTGTCAGGTATATCTAAACTTCCCCTTCAAACTCCACTCCTAGAAAAAAGCCATAAAAGCTTCAGCCTCCCTTTATTTAACTCCAGAGAATTCCTTATCTCCCCCAAATTCTCTGTGTCCTCCAAGATAATAAAGCCCCTTTCCCTTTTTCCTTCTGCCTGTTTCTTTGCTGTGCCAGGCACCTGAAAAAAACCTATTAGATTTTTGATCCTTCACTGGCCATTTGTATGGCTTTGAGCCCCTGCTGTTAGAGGACCAAGGAACAGAGATGGTAGGAACTATTCATGACAAGGAAGTAGAATATGTTGGGCACAAGTGACCTGAGTTGGGGTGTGGTTAACAAAAGGGCACAGGTTTGGCAAGTCAGGGATGAGGACCTCTTTCTCAGCTCTAAAGGAAACTCAGCTCAGCTTTAGCACGTGGAAGATTAGAAGTCTGGAGACAGATACAGGCACTAGCAATCTAGGATGATTATGAGACTCAGTGGAGCTGTGTTGGGCAACAGGTGACACGGATGGTTGATGGCTGCCTCCTGTCTCTGAGCACATTCGAGGAACTCCCTTTGGGCTCCCTTAGAAAAATGAGGACGTTTTGGGATAGAGACTGAAGCCACATAATATAAATAGAAGCTTAAACTAGTGAAAATGAACACTGCCCATAATTTATTTTTTTCTGCCCATAATTTAGAATCATGATCTCGAAGGCCTGAACAAAATGGGTAAGCCGCAAAGCAAAATCTAGAAACAAAGGAAGCAAAACATTTACTCAGTCAACTTCAAAGATCACCTGAAAAGCTGTGACCTGAAACTTATAACCGAGATGGAAAGGAATTACTTGTCTTTGTCACCAAGACTCAATAAGCAAGAGTTTTTTTTTTTTTTAATCTGAAACCTTCCTTATTTAAAAGAGAAACAAATTTATCTTGAAATTAACATAAAGACTTGTTGAAAACAGAAAGGGATAACATATAGGGTTTCAACACCCATATATTGAGTGCTCAGTAAAGGCTTTTCTCAATATTTTAAAATAAAAATGTTTCGGATATTTTGGGGTAGTAGGCTTGAATCTTAGGAACTTTCCAACTGCTAAACAGAAGTACGCTGCACTCGTTTTTTCGCAGCGACTCTGGCAAGAGCTACCATCTTCATCCCAACAAGGTGGAGGGGACATAGGGTCCTACCTGTGAATCCTGCCCCTGACACTTAGTCGCAGTGTGACCTTGGCCAGGTGCTCAGCGTCCCTTGCCTCGGTTTTCCTGTTTGTGCAATGAGGTTAATAACACACTCGTAGGGTTTTGAGGATGAAATGAGTTAATAGAAGCGAGGCATGTACAACAGGCACTACTTGAGCGCTAGTTAAAATTCTGTCAGATACACTGGAACGAAGTCTTTCCTTCTTTTTTTGATACCGCAAATAGAACTCAGGCCCTTGCGCTTGCCTGGCAGGCGTTGTGACTCTGAGTTACATCCCTGGCCCTCGAAGACTTTAAAAGTGTTTATTAAATGAATCAATGAATCAGTAAAGTACTGTAGAATCCGGGTATTGATTTTTTTTTTTTGAAGTAAGTACTCCCCACAGAATTCTAATGTGCAGCCTTGGTTTTCTGTCTTTGGGGGATCCCACTTCAAGAGAAACTGACTTCAGCCAACAAGGGAAAGGAACTTTTTCTGCTGTCAGCTTCAAAAACTTTTTGCTAAATACCCTGCGGGGACCAATGGGCATAGGGGGTCGGAGGAGCCCCCGCTGAGCCCCCTGGGAGTGGTAGTTTTCTGAGAGTCTCGCACGTGCTTGGCAGCCAGTTTGGAACTACGACTCCCACAAGGCTGCGCGGCGCCGCCCGCCTCTTCGGTACTCCTAGCTGGTTTGCAGGACCGCCTCTCGGCGGCAGCAGAGGCGCGATGGCCGCCCGCGGGGGCCCTTCGGAGGTTCCTAGCTCGCGGGGCTCTCCTCGGCAGGAGCCCCGAGCCTCTCGCGCGGCGGGGCCGAGTAGCGGGGAGACTCCGCGGGCAGCGGCGCTTGCGCTGCGTTTCGACAAGCCCATCAAACAGGCTTTCTACAACACGGGGGCCGTGCTGTTTGTGTGTCTGTGCTGCGGCGCCGCCGTGCTGGTCTACTTCATCCTCGAGGCCTTCCTGCGGCCGCTGCTGTGGGCCGTGCTGTGCGGTACCTTCTTGCACCCTTTCAAGAGCTCGCTGACGCGCCTGGGCCGCCACTGGCTCCAGCGGCTGCACCGCGCGCACACGCCCATCGTCCTGGCCGCGCTGCTGCTGCCGCTGTGCTTCGCCGACTACGGCGTAGAGGCCCTGGGCGAGCAGGCGCTGCGCCGCCGCCGCTTGCTGCTGTTCCTGGGCGCGGGCGGCCCGCTGCTCTACGGCCTCTACTGCCTGGGCAGCTACCTGGGCGTGCAGGTGCTGCTGGCGCACGCGGGCGTGCTCATCTGCCGCGGGCTGGACTACTTCAGCAGCCTGTGGGTGAGTTAGCGGCGGCCCGGGCCCCTCCCTGCACCCCGGGTTCTCTGGGGCGCGGTCCTGCAGCTCCCCTTCGGTGAGGACGTGCGACCCGAAGTGCGCACCTGCCTGCCTGTCTGCGGCGACTGTCACTGTCTGCCCGCCTTCCCGCACCCGGGGAACTTGGCACACTTCCCGAGAGAGGCGGGTACGATTTTGGGACAGCCTCGCCTGCTTTTAGGCCCTTTATAGAGGGACAGCGGAGAAGCCCCAGAACTCGCGTTATTCCTGTTCGGAGGGGGAGGAGTGCTCCGGCCAGAGACTCTAGGCCGACTTGCTTTCCTGCTGATAAGAGAGGCGACTTCTGACCCGGGCAGGACTAGTTAGGGACAAAGAAAAAGAAAGGACCGGCAAACTCAGGTTTCGCAAATCCTGAAACAAAGCTTGCAGGCTGGTGCTACCTCCACTTCAGGTCATTTTAACTTAACAGTAGGTGCGAGGTCCTGTGTGCTGAGCACCCGGGGTTTTCCTCCTCGTGCTCTGAACATTTTTGCGAACTACTTCTGTTACGTGGTAACTGCAGCACATTTTCTTTGGCTCAGCTTGGAATCCAGCAGCAGATTGAGTAGAGTTAGATTTTTTGATGCTTCTATCACCCCGAGTTTATTCCTAGAAAGAAAATCAGGGAGATTTAGGGTTGGAAGAAATTTCATGTAGTATAATCTACTGACACATTTCCTAATTCACACTACATGGGGGTGGGTCGGTTGTTAGAACCGGGTAGTTAGCTTAAGAATGTTGGTCTGAACACTCTGTCCTAGTGCTTGCTGTTGATGGAGTGCAAGGGTAGAGTGTGTTTACTGTGCCTGAGGCCCCAGGTTCTTCCTTAGCACTTTTTTTTTTTTTTTTTTTGAGACAGGAGGATCTCTCTAGCTCAAGCTGGTCCCAAGTTGGTTGTGTACCCCAGGCTGGCCTGGAAGCCTCCATCATCCTGCCTCAGGCTCCCCAGCACTTGGATTAAAGGCATTCACTCCCACATCTGGCTTTAAATAACCATACTATTTAACATAATTTGATTCACTTATTTTGTCAGTGTAATATAGTTCAACATACCTTGACACACTTAAAAGTTGGAGGATAATTCTGCTTACCTGTTCAGCAAGGTTTTGACTTTCCAGAGGTAACTAGAATGTAGAATGATAATTGATCCTGGATCTTCTGTCTTTTGCTCTGTCAATGGCTTCTCAGTTTGTATTTAAGCTGACTGAGTGTGGTGAGGGATTTTTTTCTTTTTAAGAGATGAGCTGCAAGCCCAGTCTTCAATATGTATATAATCATATATGAGCATCCTGTATTTATTGGATCGAAAACAGGACCTTCATGCATGCTCACCCGTGCTCTGCTACTGAGCTACACCGCCAAACTCATGTTTGAGTGTGATTTAATGGAGTTGGTAGAAAGGAAGATAAATGTTTTTTACCCGTTAGGAGCTACATTCTCCCAAGAATCTCACTGCCCCAAAGGCACAGAGCTAGTGCTTGTCTTTCTCCTCTTCCTCTTTCTCCTCTTCCTCCTCTTCCTCCTCCTCCTCCTTCTCTTCTCTCTCTCCCTCCCTCTCTCTCCCTCTCCCTCTCCCTCTCTCCCTCTCCCTTTCCCTCTCCCTCTCTCCTCTCCCTCTCTCCCTCTCCCTCTCCTCCTTCTCCTTCTCCCTCTCCTTCTCCCTCTCCTTCTCTTCTCTTTCTTCTTCTCCTTCTCCTTCCCTCTCTCCCTCTCCCTCTCCTCCTTCTCCTTCTCCCTCTCCTTCTCCCTCTCCTTCTCTCTCTTCCCCCTCCCCCTCTCTCCTCTCTCGTCTCTCTCCTACCTTCCTTCCCTCTCTTCCTTCCTCCAAGAGTCTTGCACATGGAAGGCAAGTGCTCCACCACTGAACTATGCCTGCAGTCCTGTGCTTCACTTTATGAAGCATAGTTGAGTGGTCTTTTATCTTGTTTTACAATTCAGTTCAATGGATTGAATGCCTTTTACACAGAGGGTGCATCACCATGTGTTGTTGAGAACTATAGCATGCCTCTATATCTTCAGAAATTCAGTCTTGTCAAAGTCTCCTAACGTTTGGTACTGTTGCTACTGCCCAAGTATCATATCCATCAAACTGTGGGAAATTACACAGGGAATATCTGCTGCTGTGTATGAATTGTATGTATTTTCAACTGGAGTAAGAAGTTGAGTACAGAGGTAAACTGTCATGGTTAGGGGAAAGAGGCATTTCTGCTGGTATGCTCTCATACTCGGAGACGTGAATTGAGTACTCAGAAGGAAGTATCTGTAGCTCAGTGTGTACAGACTTTTACTGATGGAAGACCCTCCTTTTTGTATTTTATTTGTGGATGTGTGGAAGGGAAGGGCCAAGAATGATGGGGTTGGAGGAAGAAAAGTAAAGCCAATTAATGAGGGTTTTTTTAGGGGGGGCATTCCTGAGCGCTGGACCTGGGGCCCTTTATATGCCAAGCACCTGCACTCACACTTGAGCCAAACTCCCAATTAATGATTTTGGAAAGGCTTGTGACTCAGCTGTTTGCCCACAGTGATAGGAGGGAGGGAAAAGGGAGTGTTTAGAAAAACAAACCAATTATAGAAGTGACCACGAATGGGAAATGAGTAGTAAAAGGCTAAATCAGAGAGTAGAGCCTCTAAGTTGATTTGACTTTGAGGAAAATTAGGTGTAGAATTGGGTTTTGCACAGGTAGAGCATAGAGATGGGCAGCAGCATGGAGTGAGGTGGACTTGGAAAACAGGCGCCCATAGCGGAAAGTGCTGACCAAGCGCTGGGCTGAGGGCAAGCCAGTGGTGTGATGAGGCAGGGCCCGTCGTGTAACTCTTCTCTCTCACTCTCCAGCACATTGGTTGTGTGGAGCCAGGCAGCGCTGCCTGTGACAGAACAGTGGGCTTTAATGCTTTCTGGGCAGCTTGTAGATGTGAGCCTGCTGCTGAAGGGAGGGAGAGAGGAGGATTGTCACTTGGAGGCCTGCCTGCGCTGCATGGAGAGTTCAAGTTCACCTGCAGCTAGTCAGACTTTTTTTTTTCCTCCCCTCAAAAGGAAACAAAACAAAACACAACACACATACACAAACAAACACCAAAAACGAAAAATCTTGTGAAGCAGGAGGAAAGGACTTTATCTTAGGAAACTAATTTAGAGATGGCTGTGTTCGTGATTTCAGTGAATGGTATTCACTGGCTATCTTTATAAGAATTTAAAATAGTATTCTCCAGTATGTTGTGTTTAAAGTTTGTTATTTTTAAAGTGTAAGTTGATTTTTCTTATCAGGAAAAATGTGTCAGAGTTGGACTAAACATCCTTATTCCCCCCAAAGACCTCAGGATTCTAGTTAGCGAGAAACCTAGTCCTTTCTCTTCTCTGTCCTTCTGTCTGTTCAGCTTGCCCAGTCCACTCCCGTGGTGTCCACAGTAGTGGGGCTTTGCTTTGCAAGCGCCTTATTCTTTCTCTTCACCTCACCTCAGCTTACTTCAGCTTTTTTCCTTGACTCCACATTCCTCCTAACACTCCCTCTGCTTACAATTGAAAGGTCCTACTTGTTCTTTTTCAGTAGTTTCAGATATATTGGAATATTGTCCTGACTGAGGAATCCAGACTCCTAAACCATCTGTTCTGCTGACCTCCACGTGACTTAGCCCGTGTGCTCTCCCGTTGTGGAGTTGGGCAAGATAAATCTGACTTTGCCATTTTCTTCTGCTGAGAGTGTTCTAATGTTTTCCCCTTTCATCTTTTTTTTTTTTTTTTTTTTTTTTTTTTTTTTTGGTGGAACCGTGGATTGAGCTCAGGCCCTTGTGCTTGCCAGGCAAGCGCTTATTCTACTGAACCATCTCTCTGGTCCTTTTTTTTTTTTTTTTTTTTTAGAAAAAGTTGAGGGCCTAACCTTCTAAGGTCGATTAAGACTCAGGACATATGAGAACTTGTACTGTAACGTCATGTACCTCGGTAGTGTCCCAAATTTTCTGATCAAGAAGATTATGGGGCCAAAGAGGAAAGTGATCGATGACGTAGAGTGTGCCTAAGGAGAGTCACATGGGGAGAAGACACTCTCTCAGGCTTTCACAGAGAGCACATTGGCCAAGCATTGGCCGTGACTCATCCACATGGCTGCACTGATGAAGGTTCTACAATCTGAGGTACAGGATCTCAGGACAAATCCTGAGGGCATTTCACTGACCTTCTAAGACCAAAAAGCTACAACTCTTGTTGCATAGGTCCTGCTTTACCTTGGTCTTAACCATCCAGTAGAAAAGTATGAAGTCGAAATATAAAAAATAAAGCCATGCTGTTAAGTTGAGCTGTGGGGGACTCAGGTCAATAATTTCTGACATTGCCAGTTAAATATAAGACCCAATGCTATTATGGGCTACTGGACTCTTTTAGAATATTTTGCTGAGTTCACACACCTATAATATTCAATAATGTAACTTAGAAAAAATGGGGTATACCGATGAATGTCCATTTTGTATCTCTGTATTCAAAGAGGTTGGGATAGATATATAGTTGCATTCTCTTAATGAATAGAATGATTTGTTCTAATGGTGTTTGTGAATAGGATCACAAGTCCGCATCTTGTACAGCAATTAACCACTAAGAAGAATATATGCAGTGTATTATTTGTTGAAACTGTCCTTCCGATTTGATTTGAAACTGTCTCATTGCTATCTCTTTGTCAATAAAACTTTGAAAAAAAAAATGGCTTCAAATCCAAAAAAAAAAAAAAAAAAAAAAAAAAAGTTGAGGGCCAGCCAAATGCCGATTAAAGCACCTGCTTAGGCAGACAAGAGGCAAGGGGTTCAATCCCCAGGCCTGCTGTGCCGGCCCCACCTGTGTGGTGCACTGAGACTGCAATTGAGTCTCAGTTGCCTGGGCCTGATGGCGCATACCTGTAATCCCCACACTTGGGAGGCTGTAAACAGGAGGATCACTACAAGTCCGATCTATGCAGTGAGACCCTGTACACCCTGCCCTAAATGGAAAAAAAGAAAAAGTTGAAAATCTGAACAGTTTTTAAAGTAGTAGTAGGTTTGTTTTCCCCATGGTCTCTGATACTGTATTTATAAGAAAGTGTGCAAAAGAAGGGTGGCAGAAAGATCAGAAAACTAACTTGCCTAGTGACCTGGGGCAGACCAAGCTCCTACTCCAGGCCCCTGAACCCTGGTTGTGTAAAGTGAGGGGCTGACTGGACAATGTAAGTTTCCCAGATGTTCTGTCTTCTAGATCACAAGACATCCTTAGGAAACGCACATTAGCTACCCTTTTCTGTCTACTCCAGGCCACTTCTAAACTGTTCTTAGGTTTTCTTCTATGTTCCTGGTAACAGGAGAAGTTTCTGGAGATTAGTGCGATTCACAGTTAAAGATTTTGATTATGAAAATTCTTGACTTACATTGCCATATGGTTGGATTGTCAACGAAGAATATTTTTCAAATTAAAGTTAAGTTGCATTAAAGGAGAGTAAACTATGTGAAGCAGTTGTCTGGTGATGAGGGCTATGTCTCCTTAATTTGGGAGGAAATCTGTTTTATTCTTTCTGGAAAAGACTTGGGAAAGTGCTTTGTAAAAATGCACACGTTTTCCCCATTGATGGGATGACAATAAATAACATAAAGATACAGCCTAAAAAGGCAGAGTCTCTCTTTTATCTATTTACATGTCAAATTTTGTGCAGTCTCATGTAGGGTTTAGCACATTGGTGCTGTAAAATGACTATGGACTATGCATTTTGAGAAAAACACATTGTATTGAAGAAAATACATTTAGGAAGTTATGCCCTTTTATCTAATTGTGGCTTGTTGATTTATGCCTGGAAGAATATTCACACATAAACAGGTTTGCTCAGAGGCTGAACATACATACCTAGTCTACCCAAAAGATGTATACACACTTCAGGAAAAGAAAAATCTTGCATAAATATTTTAATACTACATGTATTAAGAAATCATAAGATTAATGCAAGTTACCTTTGGCTCAAAGTGGTGCCCTTCCTGGCATTTATTGGTACAGTGAACTGTTGCTTGGAAAACCTTGGTCACTGAGGTTGTTGCACATGCATTTTCAGTTTCTCCTCTAAGGGCTGGCAGTGTAGTGGGTTTTCTGTGATATGCATCATCCTCTAGGGTCCCCCATATGAGTTTAACACCATCTGTTGAAAAGACATACTGTTAGTTTCTGAAGTGTATGTACATTTTTTGGTGGGCTCTGTATACATAAAGGTGACTTGTTAGCTCTAGTCTTCTGTGTTAGCAAGAGAATAAGAAACTCCCAAGGTTTTGAGACTAGAAATTGTGTTTTGGGGAGCCTGTGGTTGTAACTTTTTAATTTTTTTTTATTTTTTTGTATTTTAGGGAAGGGAGTACAGGGTGTTCAGGGTCTCACTACTAGATCAGACGTGTAGTGATCCGCCTATTTACAGCCTCCCAAGAGCTGGGATTACAGGCACACGCCATCATGCCTAGTATCCTGGGGTTGTAATGTAAAGGTAGATCACTTGCCTGCCAAGTGTGAGGCCCTGGATTTTTTTACCTAGGACTACAAAACAAAACATAGCTGTATGAAACATGGATATACAAATACTTACTTTTGTTGTTATTTTAAGGAATATTTAGTGATTGCAAAAGCTGACTCAAGTAAAGCTTGCTTCTACAAAAAAGAATTTGAGCAGCCTGGAAGTTTATTTGGTAAAATAAATCATCCCTTTTTGCTGCTAGCATTCCTGCTGTGCACATGTTACTATTGTTAACTAATACCTAACCTTTTAGGCTTATTTCTATGCTCATGTGAACATATAATGTATAGGGTTTCCTTTTTTAAAAAAAACAAACAAAAATGGAATACCATGCATATAATTCTGCACCTTGCTCTTTCATTTATCCTTGTTTATGGACCTTTTTTTCTTTCGATTTTATTTATTTTTTGGAACTTTTTTCTTATTAGTGCTCATAAATAATACTTTTTAAAAAAAACTACTCTTGTCATATAAATGCTTTTTTCTCTGGATAACTTTTAGAAAATATTTTATTTGCCTTTTTTTTTTTTTTTTTTTTTTTTTTTTTTTTTTTGTGGAACTGGGAATTGAACTCAGGCCTTTTTCTACTGAGCCATCTCCCCGGCCCCCATTATTTGCCATTTTGAGATGGGTATTTCTGTGCAGTCTAAGCTGGCCTTGAAATTGCAGCAGTCCTCCCACCTCAGCCTCTTGAGTGCTGGAATTATAGGAGTGCACCACCATGCCAGGTGAGAACATGTTTCTGACACATTTTCTTAGCTTTGATGAATTTATATTAAACATTTTTAACCTTTGGTAATTGTTGAGTATAAACTCTTAAGGGTTTTTATAAATGAGTATATTCTTTGAACTAATATTATTTTCTGATTTACAAAAAATACTCAAAATATTTTTAAACCATAAACCAATCATTTAAAAGTTAGAAATATTTTTCTCTATTTATAAAGATATTACATACCTGTAAAAGAAAATTCACTACTTGTAAAAAAAAAAAGCATAAAGAGGCAAATTACCCTTTAAAATCCAGCCATCCAGAAATAGTTATTTAGGGCTGGTAAGATGGCTTAGTGGTCTAAAGCACCTACTTAGAACAAGCTTAGCAAAGCACAGGGTCCGTGGTTCAATCCCCCAGCACCACATGCCAGCCAGCCCCGCCCCCTGGTGGGCTGAGGTGGCCACACACACACACACACACACACACATAAATAAATAAATTAAAAAAAAAAAGTTATTTAGCATTTTATTGTAGAGTATATTTTTACCGTTATAAACTTGCATATGCATAACTTTATTGTATTTTTTTAGCATTCTCTCTCTCTGTGTCTTTCTGTCTCTCTGTCTCTGTCTTTCTTTCTCTCTCTTTTTCATGTATTTGGTTGTTACAAAGTCTTACTACACAGCTGTGACTTGGGTGGTCCGCCTGCTTTCAGCTTCCCCAGTGCTGGGATTACAGGCGTGTGCCATATGTTGGACTCTGGCCAGCTCAACCTGCCGTTGGGGCAGGGGCAGCGCGGTGTGTGGTGCCAGGGATTGAACTGTGGGTTGTAAACTTGCCTAAGCAGGCGTTTTGGTCCCGTTGAGCTATCTCACCGGCTCCAAGTATGAATTTTTCAAATAACCCTCTATTAAATGACATTTAGGTTGTTACTAGTTTTTTAATATTATGAACTGTAGTGGTGACTAATAATTCTCTGTTTAGTGTGCATACATTCCTGAGAGTAGAACTGAAGAGTATATTTATTAACGAGTTATTTTAAACTAAGATAAGGTAATCTATGATTTTAGATTTACTAGATAAAAATACATGATTCTCTTTAGATGATCAGTTTCTATGAGAGGATCTAAAATATGCAGTCTGTTATTTGTGTCTACCTGCAAGTAATACAGATTCTTGGTTACATATAGTATAGGTAAAACAGAATGAAAGGAAAAAAACCCCTTTGGAGATGGGTTTGAAGAGAAACAGCCTTGAACTTTGAAGGTACGTACATCTTTTCTAGTTTTTCTCTCTGAGAGCAGACTTTCCTACTGTGTCATCCCTAAATTTTGGCCAGCAGTTCAGATACCTTTAGTGAGTTAGATGATTCTATTTTTAGACAGCTATTGTTTGTTAGCAAAGTTTATGCTCCTATTAAGCTGGAATATATGCTTCCTGATTCCCACCTGTTACTGCCGTGTCCGATCACAATACCTAAGTCTCAGGCCTCTTCCACATAACATTTTTGCCAACTACTTGAAGATAGTTATGAAATCTTGATTTTTCCCTTCTCTCTTCCAAGTTAGGCAGCGCTCCCAGCCCTGCTATGTTGGTGTCATATGTTACGATTTCCATTTCTTTGCTCAGCTTGAATTTTATTGCTCGTGTAGTTTGGTAGTGCAGAGTTAATTGAAGTCATCTCTTTACCTGCTAGGAGTATTGTACTTGGTAAATGGGTGCTCCTGCTGTTCTACTCTGATGCATACTGAGCTGAGAAGCCTAGAACCTTCCTCCACTCCCTAGTTGCCTAGTAGAGTAAACTAAATGCATAACTTTGTGTTTCTCTTCAGTAATCTTGTTTGAATTAGCCATTGTTCCAGCTGCAGTATATCTTTGTCATAGGTCACAAAGTTTTTTTTTTTTTTTTTTTCCACTACTCCCAATTTTGTATAATCTGTACATTTGATTAGCTATGTCCTCTAGTCTTTCATCTGAGTTACTGGCTTAGTGTTTAGGACGATGTTTGTACCCCTGTGTGGCATTCCGCTTAAGGCTATCCTTTTACTGAGGATCATTCTTTGTCTCCACCACTTGTAGTTTTCTAAATTGACTGTCTTTTCCCTTGTGGAAATTGAAGTAGCTTTTGCTTCTGTTTTTCTAGCACCACGCTTCTTTAACCAATGTTTAGGAAGGCGGGTGTTCCACCCACAAGCCTAGGTTGACATTTAACTACCTGTGAAATGGAGACAATAATAATACTAATTTCATGAGGTTATCAAGATGAAATTAGTTCATATAATTAAATTATTACAGCAGGGCCTGCACATAATGTTATGTAAGTGTTCTGTTATGCTCAAATCATCTCTGAGTTTCACAGTCAGCTCTCAAATGTTTTGGAATTCCAAGGCTAATTTGTCTTATTCTGCAAGTCTGAACTGTTTACAAGTGGCTGTCATCTTTTGTCCTTGTCTTCAGTTTTGGGGCTTCAGAGCTCTTTAATATTTTGTCTATTAATGGAGTTGCTTGAGTATCGTCTTCACATTAGTTTAGATTTCCAGATATTAGCATGCAAAATTGTCAGAAAGAAGGGGGAAAATATTAGAAGAAATTAAAAAGCAAAAACCAACAAAAGCATTAACTGCTCCTTTTCCAACAAAAGCATTAACTGCTCCTTTTGATAGACCAGCAGAAATCAGCAGTACAATTATCTAAGACATCCTGCATACATACATAAATATGTCTTTCCCTCCCTACCTCCCTCTCCTGTCCTTCTCCTCATCCCAGTTTTTCCTTTGTTTCCTTCCCTTTCACAGTATCTCTTGTATCTTTCAGATTTTATTTATTCTTTCAGGTTGTTACACTAATGAGACAATACGATGTTTGCACATGAAGGTCTGATTTACATCAGTTAAGAGCATGGTCTCTAGTTGTATCCATTTGCCTAAAAAGCCTCAAATTTATCTTTATAGTTGAGTTGTACTCCATTATGTAAAAACACCACATCTTTATCCAGTCCTCAGTTGATGCATTTTGGTTGTTTCCAAGATTTAGCCATGACAAGTTGCATTACTATAAACATAGGTGCACATTTATCGCTGTGGTGTGATGTCTTCAGTTCTTTGAAAAAATACCCAGGAGAGGAATAGCTGGGTTGAATGGGACCCCCCAGTCCTAGCTTTTGAGAAATCTCCATGCTGATTTCAACAGTGATCACACCGGTCTGCACTCTTACCAGCAGTGGAAAAGGGTTAATTTTTCCCCACAGCCCGACCAGCATTTGTTAGTGGATGATTTCTTGATGATAGCCGTTCTTTTTGGGGTGAGATGGAATCTCAGTGTAATTTTAATTTGAGTTTCTCAAATGATGTAGGTTTTTTTTTTTTTTTTTTTTCTTTGTGGTACCACAGATTGAACTCAGGACCTTGCACTTGCTGGGTAAGCGCTTAGTCTACTGAGCTATCTCCCTAGCCCTTTTTTTTAAAATTTAATGGTTGTGAAAATTTTACTACATGAATCATCCATAGTTACTTATTTCCCAGTTTTCAATCTTTTAGGTGATGTCTTTTTTACTGCTCACATTTTGTTGAGTTTCTTTATACTGCAAGCATTTTTAGAAGCTGCCATTGTTTTGTGAAATAAGCTCCAAGCTGAATTCTCCATTCAGAACTCATAACACAGTTTTAAGACCAAAAACTTATTTTTATTGATAGATATGACCATAATATTTGCTTTTTTCCAAAGTTCATGTTCAAGTTGAATGTTGCATTCCTACTAAATGCTTGTTTGGTGCTCAGATTTGCTCTGGATGACATATTGTACCTTTTGTAAATGTCCTATTACGCTACGAGTTCCTGTGCAGACTGCACTGTTTCATTATGATGCTTCTTAAGTGGTACATATTTAACTTAGTATGGGAGGGGGGAGAATTGAAGGAATGCTGGCTGGGTCTTCTATCAAGTTTTGTTATTTCTTCCTCTAGTAATATTTTTTTCAGGCCTGCTCCTTCATCTGGAGCCTGTAACTGTGGGTTAGTGTCTAACCATCCGTTACCTAGATAAACATGGCAAGGGCATACTTCAGATGACTACTTTCTGTCTAGCTTAAAATTTTGTTTCTTTCACAAGAAGAAGCTTAGTTTTAGCTGGGTATAGTGGCTCATGTCTATAATTCTAGGCCTGGGAAGCTGAGGCAGGAGGATCTCAAGTTTTAGCCTGTCCTGAGCAACTTAGCAATTTGGTGGGACCCTGCCTCAAAGGAAAAAAAGTGATAATAATAAGGGCTGGGATTGTAGCTCAGTACAAAGGATCTGGCTTCAATCTACAGTCTTGAAAACAAGCAAAAAAAAAAAAAAAAAACCAAAAAAACAAAACTCATAGAAATCAAGCATTTAAAAAACAAACAAGACTGAGATAACTATTTTAGTCTGATTCATTTTAGAAAGACTTTTCTTCTCCCTGTGCTTTTATAAACATTAATTAATAGAAATTTTAGGAATTCAATCAGATTAGGCTTTTAATTGAATATTTTGAGTGTTTTATGTATAAAATGGGTTTTGAACTTTAGTGTCTTAAAATGGTGTATATTTGTCAAATCTTGCTATATGAAATATCAAATGTCTTTTCATTTCAAAATGATCTAAAGACAGGAGGAGGACATAGACTTGTTCCTTTTAGCACCATCACCCCTTCTCTGTGCTGTGTCCAGAGCACTCATGGAATATAGATTCTTCATAAATGTGGTATAATTCTGTTTTTTATATGTATATATTTTACAGCTTTGTCTATATTTCATTTATTTAAGATCTGGACCTTGGTAGTTGGCTATGTGTTGACTGTTTCATTCAAGTGGAATACAAGTACTGAACGCTACTTGAGAGCAATTTCAATTCCTGTCTGGATTATATTGCTTTTTCATTTAGGTGGGTCACTTCATTTTTTTTTTTTTTTTTTTTTTAAGTCTAGCTTAAGGTTAGCAAAGGTTGACTGTGTATGAAAAAATGAATTCTTTGTAGTATATGTTACATTTAAAATTCTTTAAAATAATCCTTTTAAAAAAGTTAGGCTTTCACTTTTCATCTGTCTTTAGTGAAAATATGCCTTAAAATGTCTATCTTTTAATTATATTATGTGTTTATAAAATAAAATCCTTTAATGCTAAATCTTTCTTAAAAAATGGAGCACACTGGACTGTTTGCTGAATGGCATACATATGAGGAGACAGATAGGCAGTCGGGGTGACGGGGTGTGGCCTGATGTGTCAGGTAGTTAAGGGACTAGAGAAGGTATTTGCTATGGATAAGAGGAAGAAATTAGGGGCCCGGGAGATAGCTCAGCAGCATAAGTGTCTGCCTGGCAAGTGCAAGGTCCAGAGTTTGATCTCCGGTGCTACAAAAAAAGGAGAAGGAGGAGAAGAAGTTGGTACAATAGGGCAAAGAAGAGTTGAGATAAGGATATAGACTATGAAGCTTATTTCTAGCATGTGAAAACCTGTTTTGTGAAAGAGTGCTTTAAACTCTGTAATCATGATGGGGAGATGTCAGAGCTGTGTTTTCCTCGAGACAGATCTCTGCTTAAGACAGGGGTTATCGGAGTCCTTGCTGCCCAGAATAATGACTTCCCTGGTATATGAAACCATCCACTGTTAACTGGTTGGTTGCCAGAACACTGTGTGGCTTTTCAACATGATAACATAGGAGGAACTCTTCTTTCTAAGTTGATGGAAAAATAGGGAATTTGAATTTAAAACTAAAATCCAGTAATAGAGCAGTAGAGCCTAAAGTAGTTTATAGAGCTACTTATTATAAATGAAAAATAATTCATTAAAAATGACTGCTTAGAGTTGCATTGAACAAAGCATCACTCTTTATTGAGTTGGTGTGCTAGAGTTTTATCTGCAAGATCTCATGGGACTCATTTTGAATTTAGGAAAGACAGAGGCATGAGATAGGCAGGTATGTCCACAAAGCTCTAGGCAGACTGAGAAAAATTCATATGGTTAGGATAGAGACCTTAATCCTTGATGACTGTGTAACTTTAATTGGTGCTGCATGCTGAGGAGCATACTTTGAAGCTTTTGCTGTGTGCTCATGGGTCATTGGGTCCTTTCTGTAGAGACTGATCACTCCCCATGGTGTACTCAGAAAACCAAGTCAAGCTCCATGACTTTCAGATCCCTGCCTGATTCTGCACATTCTGGGGTCTAATGGGCAGTTTGGGCTTGGAATAGCCTTAAACTTGGCATATGCTTTAGCTCAGGACTGGATTCCATTACAGGATGAACAGGCTGGCATCTACCTGATCTTCTAGAATGTGGGCTGAAAGCAAGGATCAGTGTGTATCAAGAATATCTGAATGGGGAGCCCTGGGACATAGCTCACTGGTAGAGTGCTTGCCTAGCATGCACAAAGCTCCGAGTTCAGTTTTAAGCAGCCATCTACCCCAACCCACTCTCAAATTGAGATCTCTTCAATGGCATTTTCAAAATTTTTTTCTCTGTAGTAATCTTATACTTAGTATGTATACCAAATTGTTCTGTCAGTCTAATAAACTAAGTCTTAAAAAAAAACAAGTGCTAGGTTTTCATTTCACTAAAAATGTTAATTCTTAATGATTTTCAGCATCCCTGGCTGGCTCATGGAGGATTCCAGTATTCCTGGTTATTGTTTTCCTGATGTCGGTGGGCACCCTCTATGAAAAGCAGAATGAAAAAGAGTCTGCTGGTAAGAAATAGAAATATTCTATGAGTATTTTTCTTAGAAATATTTTGGAGAATGACTATAAAAAGTGTTATGAAATATAGCTTTGAATCTGTCTAATAACCTGTAGTTTCTGAAGAGAAAATAAATTTATGTAAAATATGTTATGCTTTTAGACTTTTTTATTGAGGTGTAATTGATAGTTTTGAGTTATACTGTTATAGGAGATTACTGTTTCCATCAACCATTCTAAATGGCATTTTGTACATTCATAATGTCATGCAACGGTCACCTCAGATCCATGACATTTCAATCAACCCAAGCCAGGCGTGGTGGTGCATGCCTGTAATGACAGTGTTTTAGAGGGGCCAGGGAGGTGGTTCAGAATAAGTGCTTCCCTGGCAAGCGCAAGGGCCTGAGTTCAATCCCCAGTTCCGCAAAAAAAAAAAAAAAAAAAAAAAAGAGCTCCACAGTGCTTAGGAGGCTGAGGCAGGAGGAGCGAAAGTTTAAGCCCAGCTTGGACAGTTTATTTATTTATTTATTTTTTGCAGTACCAGGGATTGAACTCAGGACCTTGAGCTTGCCAAGCAGGCACTTATGCTGCTGAGCTATATCCCTGGCCCCATTGGGCAATTTATTGAGGCTGTGTCCAGTATATAAAATAAAAGGAAGGGGGTAGAGGTGAAACTCCGAGCAAAGGAAAAAAAATCACCCCAATAGGACACTCTGTGTGTTAGTACTTTATTCATTTTTATGGGTGCATGGATAATATCCCTAACCACATTTTGTTTATCCATTCTCAGTTGATGAATGGGTCACTTCTACCTTTGGGCTGTTGTGAGTAGTGCTGCTGTGAACATTCTTAGGAGGATTTGAATACCGTCTTTCCTTTTCTCCCTTACCCCCTTCTCTTTCTCTTCCTTCCCTCCCCTCTCCCATCTCTCTTTGTTCTTTCCCCCTGCCTCTCTCCTCCTTTTCTCTCCCTCTCATCCCCTGTTCTTCCTCCCCTTCTACCTCCCTCCCCTCTGTCCCTTCCTCCCCTCCCTCCCCCCCTCGCTCCCCTCCCTCCCTCCTTTTTTTTCTTTTCAACCAGAACATTTTTCTTGAGTAGTAGGTGAAGTTCTCAAGATAACAGATGCTGCTATGGCTGCGCTTTTGGGTTTGCTCCTTCATGGATACCACTTCTGAATCTGCAGTATCCAAATTTCAGGTGCCGCTTCTGCCCGACAGTATTTGGTAATTTCGCCTTCGCACTCCAGTCATGCTTTCTCTTGTGCTTGCCAGGGTAGCCCCATTTTGTACAGGCCAGCATCTGAAGGTGGGAGGCCTCCGAGCCAGTGGTGGCGCAGTGTGTGCATCTCTGAGGACACTTTCCAAATGATGACACTCGCTTTGTCGTCTCAGTTCTGCTACGGAGACCAAAGAGTTTGCATAGCCATTTTTCTTTGTTTTTTTTTTTTTTTTTTTTTTTTTTTTTTGCGGAACCTGCCCTTGAATTTGAAGTGATCTTTCTGTGTCAG
>NW_004524670.1:8984360-8986750 GCF_000260255.1 Octodon degus | reverse complement strand
TTTTGTTTTTTTTTTTGCGGAACCGGGCATTGAACTCAGGTTCTTGCACTTGCCAGGGAAGCGCTTATTCCACTGAGCCATCTCCCCAGCCCCTCTTTTTTTTTAAGATTGAATTTTATTGATAAATAAGAATTGCACATTATTAACTGGTTACAACATAATGTTTCAAAACAAGTATCCATTTGCAGGTCTTTTGAATACTTACCTAAGAGTGGAATTACTGGATCATGTGGTATTTCTGTGTGTGACTATTTTAGGAACTGCTGCAGTATTTCCACAGCAACTGTACTCTTATATACTCAGCAGCAGAGCATGAGGATTCCATTTTCTCCACAGCCTCCCTAGTGCTCATTATTTTCCATTTTTGGTAACAGCCCATGTAATGGGGGTGAAGTAGTATCTTACTGTGCTTTTTTTTTAGATAAGGTCTTGCAGTGTAGTTCCCACTAGCTTTTTAAACATACTGTGTAGCCCAGGTGGCCTTGAACTCACAATAGTCTTCCTGCCTCAGGCTCCTGAGTCCTTGGATTGCAGGCGTGTGCCACCTGGCATTCTTTGTTTTCTTTTTTCTTTGAGACAGGGTCTTTCTTGCTTTGTAGTTCACACTAGTCCTGAACTCACTATGTACCCCAGGCTTGACCCAGCCCTGGTGTTGTGTTCTGTTCTGTCTTTATTTATTTATGTATTTATTTGGTACAGGGTCTCGCTATGCGACCCAGACTCGTAGTGATCCTCCTGTCTCAGCCTCCCCAGCGCTGGGACCGCATGTGTGCACCACCAGGCCAGCACAGCATGTGGAACTGGATTGAACCTGAGGCCTTGTGCTTGCCAGGCAGGCACTTAGACCACTGAGCTAGCTCCCTGACCCCAGCCCTAGAGTTCTTATTTTGGTTTTGACTTGCACTTTTCTGATGTCAAGTGATAGCATCTTTTCATATGCGTGGTGGTCATTTATTTATCTCTTTGGAGAAATGTCTATTCAGTTTTTTCCTCCTTGAAAGCTTCGATTTTTTGCCTTTCCTTGCGTTTTAGTTTTTATCAATGTTAGAATCATTTGCAAACATTTGCTCCCATTCTCTGTGCTATCTTATTCCTTTTATTTATTCTTTTTATTTTTTGGCTGAACTTGGGATTGAACTCAGGCTCTTGAGCTTGCCAGGCAAGCACTTATTCTACTGAGCTATCTCCCCGGCCCCTCTCTTATTCTTTTTACAAAATTGTATTAGTGCTTGTTGCAGTACATAAGGATTACATTTGCTGGGGGGCTGGTTACTTGGACATAATACTTCTTAATTCTTTTCATCCCCTTCCCTGCCCTTTGCCTTTCTCCATCTCATCCCTTCCCATCAGAGAAAGATCTCTATCTCTGCTTTTTGTTATGTCTGTTATTTTGCACTTTATTTATATTTCAGGTTTTTCATATAAGAGAAACCATGAGATATTTAAGATTGTGATTCGTTTCACTTAACGTTATGGTCTCAAGACGCATCTATTTTTCTACAAATAGCTGAAGCTTATTCTTTGTGGCACAGTAGTAGTTCTTTGTGTACGAGTCCCACGTTTCCTTTATCCATTCATCTGTTGCTGTGCGGGCTGCCTCCGAGAGTTCGCTGTTGCGAGCTGCGCTGCCGTAAACACGACTGTGCATGGCTCACTGTAGTGTGGGTATGATGCTTTCAGGAAGGTAGTTAGAAGGCACAGCTCAGTTCATTATTATTCTCTTGGTATTCTCTTTTTATGTACAGAATTTCTTAGTTTTTTTTTTAATGTATTTGGTTGTTGCAGGATCTCACCACACAGCTGGGACTCTTGGTGATCCCTCCTGCTTTCAGCCTGCCCAGCGCTGGGATTACAGGCATGCACCACCACACCCAGACTCTGGTCCACCACTCAGCCTGCCCTGGGGACGAGAGTGGCGTGGCATGTGTTGCCAGGGATTGAACTGTGGTCCCCGTGGTTGCCTAAGGTTGCCTAAGCAGGCGCTTTAGTCCGCTGAGCTATCTCACTGACCCCCAGAATTTCTTAATTCTGCCAGCATGACAAACCCAGGGATCAAACCCCCAGTCCCTGCGCCTACTTGCAGGCACTTTAATCACTGAGCTATTTAGTCGGCTCTTATATCTTGTGCTTTTGTAAAAAGGTGCAAGATTCGCACCATCTGGCTTTTTCTTTTTTGCGGAACCGGGGATTGAACTCGGGTCCTTGCGCTTGCCAGGGAAGCGCTTATTCCACTGAGCCATCTCCCTGGCCCTATTTATACAATCTGAAGAGAAACCAGATTATGTTGTGCTTTTGTTGTTACATCTAACAAATCATTGCCAAACTGAGGTCATGAATATTTATTACATTTTTTCTGTTTTTTTTTTTTTTTTTTTTTTTTTTTTTTTTTT
>NW_004524670.1:8983221-8983880 GCF_000260255.1 Octodon degus | reverse complement strand
GCTGGCATGTGGTGCTGGGGGATTGAACCGCGGTCCCTGTGCTTTGCTAAGCTTGTTCTAAGTAGATGCTTTAGACCACTGAGCCATCTTACCAGTCCTACATTTTTTCTAAGAAATTTTTTTATTGTTTTTTATAGTTAGGTAATCTATTTTGAATCAATTTTTTGTTTATAGTAAAGTTCTGTTTTCATTGTTTTGCATGCAGATATCCAGTTCTCTAGGGACTATGGTCTCTGTGCCAAAAATAATTTGAACATAGATATATGGGTTTATTTCTGGACTTCTTACTCTGTTTCATTAACCTGTCTATTTGTTCTTGGGCCAGTACATTGTTTTAATCATAGTAGTCTACTAGGTTTTGAAATTGAGGAATGTGAGTTTTACTTTGATCTTTTTTAAGGTTGTTTTGGTTCTTTAGGATCTCTTGTATTTCTATATTTTAGGATCTTCTCTTTTTGCAAGAAAAAAAAAAGATTCAGTATTTTGCTAGGGACTCCATTGAATCTGTAGGTCACTTTGAGGAATATTGTCAGCATGTAAAAAACCCCAAGAAGAGCTGGTGAGATGGCTCAGTGGTCTAAAGCACCTACTTAGAACAAGCTTAGCAAAGCACAGGGACCGGCGGTTCAATCCCCCAGCACCACATGCCAGCCAGCCCC
>NW_004524670.1:8973272-8980614 GCF_000260255.1 Octodon degus | reverse complement strand
CCCAGCACCACATGCCAGCCAGCCCCACCCCCTGGTGGGCTGAGCTGGCCACACACACACACACACACACACACACACACACAAATAAATAAAAAATTTAAAAAACAAAAAACCCAAGAAGACTTGCACTTCATGGCTGTGTTACGTATTTCTGTGTACTTCGTTATACTTTTATGTCTCTTAGCAAAATGTTATGGTTTTCAGGGTATGTGTTATACTTCCTTGGTTTGATTTATTCCATATTATTTTCTAAGATGAACTGAATTGTCCCAGTCACTACGTGTCATTGAGACGCGATGCGGAGTGCCCACAGCTTAGAGGGCAGGTTTCCTTGGACTCACATTTTTAGTCCATGTCCCTTGGCTCTGAGGCAGACATGGAGCAGCAGAGGGGCGCAGCAGTGGAAGCCTGCCTGCAGTCATGGTGGCCAGGACTGGGGGAGGAAAGGGCGGAGGTGAGAGCTGCCCACCTCTCACCAGGCACCCTCCCAACAGCACATGCAACCGGCCCTCGTGAACCAGTTGTACCCCACCGCACCCCAGTGCATGAATCTCTGGGGCTGACATTCAGCTAAACCATACAGGAATGTTTTCTTAATTTCCTCTTTTAATGGAAGCTCTTAATTTCCTTTTTGCATGCATCATTATTACGTATTGTATATAAATACAATTGACTTTCCTATATTGATCTAATGTCTTGCAGTGTTTCTGAATTTGTTAGGTTTAGTGGGTTTTCTTGGTAGATTCCTTGGTATTAACTAATGATGTATTAACTAATGATTTTTATGCCTTTAATATCTGGATCATCCTGAACATTCTCTTTTGAAATCCACATTTAAACTTACTGTGTCTGATCCCCATTCAGTATCAGTGGATATACTCCCACAACATTAGTTTTAGCAAGCTTTGTTTTGTTCTTTGAGACAGAGACTCACTGTATAGTCCAGGTTGGCCTTGAGCTTGTGACCTTCCTGCCTCAGCCTCCTGAGTGCAGGCATTACAGGCATGTGCCACAGCACCTGGCTCAGCTCAGTGTCATTTTATTCTAATCATAAACCTATGGGCAATGAAAGTTGTTAAAAATTAAATTCTTCTTTATTTTACTTGGTAAATGAGCGATGTTTGACAGTTACAAGATTCATTGCATTGGGCTGGTGAGATGGCTCAGTGGTCTAAAGCACCCACTTAGCAAATCACAGGAACCGCGGTTCAATCCCCCAGCACCACATGCCAGCCAGGCCCCCCCCCCCCCGGGTGGGCTGAACTGGCCACACACACACAAAATAAATAAATAAATAGAAAAAAAAGAAGATTCGTTGCATTGATAAATGTAGGATTAGAACTCTCAAATAACCATGTGAAACATAAAAGCCTTAGTTACATATCTCTGGTGGTAGAAAATAAGGAAGATTTTGTTTTATTTTTAATTTCTTTGCTCAACCTATCTTCCTCCTCATAACTTTTCCACTCCCTACGGTAGTTATGTGTCAGAACAGTGAATTTCCTCTTGAGCAAGTGGTAGAGAAAACTTGGTGGCTTCCACTTTTTGCTCTGGACAATGTTACTGGTTTTTTTTTTTTTTTTTTAATTTCCACTACTTTTAACTGATTCCAGCAGCTCTGCTTAGCTCTTACAAGACCCTTCCACTGGGATGGCTTTCCCTTATGTGTGCTGTGGTGCTGGGCTAAGTCTAGTCAGCCCTTTGAATCTGTAGGTTCCATGTTCATGATTCAAGCAACTAAGATCTAAAGCATTAAGGGCGGTGAGGAGGCGTGTGTCTCCTGAATATCCACAGCTGTTTTCTTGTTAGCATTCCCTGAATAGTGCAGTTTAACATCTATTTACTTAACATTGACAGTGTACTAGATACTAGTAATCTAGAGAGATGTAAAGTTTTTGGGAGGACTTACCATACATGGATTATGCGTAAACACTGTCATTTTATAGAAGGGACTTGAGCATCTTCCAATTTTAATATTGATGAAGGCAACTAGTGACCTGTGGACTGAAGGACAACAGTACTTTAATCCAAGCGTACCAATGATGTGGGTGTAAACTAAGGGTTTCAGGTGAAATTTTTTTTTAAGGGTTCAAATTGTGATCATCTAATAAGGGTAACCTAGAAAACCATGAGAACAAGAATTCTGCGACTGAGTATCAATTTTGGGAAAAAGACCAAGGTCAGTTATTATTAACCATACCCAGATAAGCTGTGTGTGGGTATCCAAACCAGATTTTTGTTTTCTTTTTTCTTTCTTTTTTTTTTTTTTTTTAATTCTTGACTATTTTCAGGAAGGATGGCAAGAGCATACTTGGAAATGTTTATTGTTTTGATTTACCCTTGTAGCATTGCTTTACAATAGATTATTCTTGATCTAGGATACTTTTCTGGACTTCTAGTCTAAATACATCTAAATTTCTTCTTTCTCCCAGTATTGAGGATTGAATGTAGGCAGAGCTTTCAGTCTGAGCTATGTCCTATCTATTTATTTTTGAGGGCCTGGAGAGATAGCTCAGTAGAATAAGAGCTTGCCTGGCAAGTGCAAGGTCCTGAGTTCAGTCCCTGGTACCGCAAAAAAATAAATAAATAAAAATAAAATAAATACTCTATTTTTGTGCCAGGTTTTTGTTAAGGCTAGGGTTGAATCTATGAACCTCTTGCCTCAGCCTCCTAGAGTGTGGGGTTATAAGCATGTGTCACTATGCCTTTCTAAATCTTTTAAATATATCTTCTTTGAATTTCTTTTCTTTTGAGAGACTGGGTCACTTTGTATCCCAGACTGGCTTCAAACTCGTGGCCATCTGCCTGCCTGTGCTCCTGAGTGTTGGGATTCTAAGCACGTGCCAGCATGTCCCACCCTATTTTCTTACAATTTCTAATTTTTTAAAAACTTATGCCTCTAGAACCTTATTTTGACTCAAAATTCAAACTGTCCAGCTTATGGTGGGGTGGCCCTTCCATTGTATTTGGTCATCGAGTGGTGACCTAGAAAACCAGCAGAACAAGAATTCTGAGACTTGAGTATTAATTTTGGGGCAAAGATTAAGGTCAGTTATTATTAACCATACCCAGAAAAGTGGTATGTTGGTATCCTCCTGTAGATAAGATGGCCAATTTCCTCCTGTAGATGTCACTATAATATAATTTGGTCCTGGAACACTACAGGTACTGCCATGGCAGTGTATATGGGTCACTGGGTTGCCGAGGCTTGTTGTGTGCCAGTCACCTATGATATCTTTCTCTTTTATTTTTATTTTATTTAAAAAAATATTTGTTTATTTATTTATTTGGTACAGGGTCTTGCTGCATAGCTCAGACTTGTGGTGATCCTCCTGTCTCAGCCTCCCCAGCACTGGGATTACAGGCATGCACCATCTTGCCTGCTTTTGGTGGCCAGCACGGCATGCAGTAGTACTGGGGATCAAACTCGGGTCCTTGTGCTTGCCAGGCAGGCGCTTAAACCTCTGAGCTATCTTCCTCTCCTGTTTCTTATTCCTCTTCCTGTTTCTTATTAACTTTTTAACTTTGAATTGTCTGCTCTCTTTGATGCTTTTTTGCTCCATAGTGTACTACAGTCACAGAATTAGTCCTGTATTGCATCAGCGCTCAACGCAGCGGATATGTGGTTCCTAGACCCAGAAAACTTTGAGTCATTGCTGAGTTAGTGTCCTGGTTCCTTTTGAGCCCAGGGGCCTTCCTCATTGGTTTTCATTTGGACCTAGGAGTTCTTGCATAGTATTTCCTGAAGTCCAAGACAATGTAGGAAAAAAAATGTTTAATTGCTTCCCAAGAGCTAAAAAAATCTTATGTGGTTTTGAATATGCTATCTTTTTAGTCCACCAAAAAAGCAAGAATGAAAAAAATAAAATTTTGTAGACTAGATGCTATCCTTATTTGCAGACCGAGACATTTGATTCCAGAGCTTAGCCGCCTTGCCCACAGTCACACAGGGATAGCTAAAATCTGAGAGCAAGCTTCTCGACCTGAAGCCCAGCGCTCTTTCCCTTTCTCAAGCTCTTTGAGCAAGTCTGGGTCACGGTGGAAAGGTGTCAGCTCTGATCCCTCTTGCGTTCAGATGTAGTTGTCAGCACGTTCCTTGGCCCTGTTGGCTGACTCATCACAGCTATAGGACTGGGCTTCTCTGCCTCTAGAGTCTGTGGCTGTCCCTTGATAGAAACCTGGTGTCTTAGTCCACTTTGTGCTGCTATAACAGAATACCACAGGCCGGCTGATATTTAATGGACAGAAATTTATTGGTTTACTTTTTTTTTTTTATGTATTTGGTACAGGGTCTACAGGATTTCACTACATAGATTGGTATCATAATGATTCTCCTGTTTTCAGCCTCCCAAGTACCGGGATTACAAGCGTGCACCACCACACCCAGTCTCAATTGCTCTCTCTGCACCCTGGGGGCAGGACTGGCACGGCATGACGAGGATCAAACCCTGGCCACTGTGTGGTTGACAGTTTTTTTTTTTTTTTTTTTAAATTTTATTTATGTGTGTGTGTGTGTGTGTGTGTGTGTGGCCAGCTCAGCCCACCAGGGGGTGGGGCTGGCTGGCATGTGGTGCTGGGGGATCGAACTGCGGTCCCTGTGCTTTGTTAAGCTTGTTCTAAGTAGGTGCTTTAGACCACTGAGCCATCTCACCAGCCCCGGTTGACAGTTTTTGAGTCTGAGAAATCTGATATCAAGGAGCTGGCGCCTGTTGAGGAAGTACTTGTGACATTATACAGCAACTCGACACTAGGCACCTCTTAAGATTATTACAATAGCAGTTCAGTTTCACTGTGAGTGTTGGAGGGAACAAACATTCAAAACAAAGCACCTGGAAGGCAGCTTTAGCATGTTCCCTCCCTTGTGAGAGTAAAGGACTACTAGCATAATTATTTCCTGCAGAAGAGGCCCCATTGGCTCCTTAACATGTCATTGTCATTCTATTCAGTTTTTTATTTTATTTTTTTTTAGCAATCCTGAGGTTGGTATTATACTTATTTTACAGGTGAAGAAACTTAGGGTCAGAGAGCTGTGTGCTCTGAGTAGAAGGAATTTCTTCAGAAGCATGGGAAACAGCATCAGCTGTACCTTTAATAGCTTGGACACCAGCCTGAGCAGTACTGGAGGCTCCTGACATCAATAGTCATAAGTGCCCGGAAGTACCTGTGCAGGGAAGGCTCGGTGGTTGACCTTATCTTGTAGCAGAGTTTGTAATATCTGCATGCAAGACTGATCCAGTCAAGCCCAAATTGGTAAGGAGTCTTTTTTTTTTTTTTTTTTTGATGGAACCAGGGATTGAACTCAGATCCTTGCATTAGCCAGTCAAGCACTTATCCTACTGAGCCATTTCCCCGGCCCCTAAGCCCAAATTGGTAAAAAGAAAGGAGCGAACTAAATTTTTTTCATAATTTTTTTGAGAAACAATAGCAATGAGAGTTTCAAAACCGATTAGTAGGACAGATTCAATAATTAATACATTGCATATTGTTATCTTCTTAGTGGTTATTTATAGCACAAGGTGCAGCCATGATATCCTGTCTACAAACGCTATTAGTACAAATCTTTATTCATTGAATTAAGAGAAAGTAGCTGTATATCCTAACTGTTTTGAATATATAGGTACAAAATGGTCCTTCATTTGTATCCCCTTTCTTTGTTTAGGTTGTTTTTTTTTGAACTGGAGATTGAACTCGGGCCCTTGTGCTTGCCAGAGAAGCACTTATTCCACTGAGCCATCTCTCCGGCCCCTCTTTGTTTAGTTTTGTCAGGGATAGGAGCGAACTAAATTTCTCATTCTGCCCCCTATTCCCCAATTATGGTTCTGTTGGATAAGCTGGCCTAGAGAAACTTCTGGTCCATGTCCAGGCCTGAATGAAGTGCCGCTAGAAGGGATGATGGGGGAAATTTATTTTCCACATTAGTGATGGAAACAGAAGTCTTCTTCAAAAGGGAACTTTGCAAGTTAAGGGGAGGCTTAACTTGGTATGCAGTACCTCCTTCCAGCAGGCTTCTTTGGGAGTGTTTTTGGCAACTACCACTATCCCTGTGAAAAACAACAGAGTAGAGCAAGAAATATCTCCTTATTTAGGCTAGTTTCAAAATTTATTTTCAATTATTTGAGAGTTAATCTGCCCATTCTTGAGTTGTGTTCACAGATTTCATTTGAATGTGTCTCCTATCTCTGTGTGTTGGACTCTGAGCTTTTGTCCTGGCCTGTGGCCTGCTTGTTTGCACCTGCATCTATTCCCCGCTTTATGCTGCTCCTGTCTCTGGGAGATAGATACTTAAAACCCTACGTGTTCTTTTCTTTCCTGTTTGTAGTCCTTGAGTCTCAAGATTGTGTTCCGGTATTTCTATGCCTATTTTTATCTGGGACTTTTATTTAATAACATGACCTTGCCTAGGATTATAGTCCTGGCATTCTTCTGTCCAGACCCCGCAGGCCTTTGAAGTGCTGAAGGATACCACTAGGACAGGGGTCACTAACATGGATGTGTGTTTGGTAAGAGCAGTTGCCAGGTCGTCTTATAAATTGATTTTCAAATTTTCTTTGAGTTTTATTTTCCAGCTTTGGTGAAGTTTGAGGCATTTCAAAAATTTGCAAAATCAAATGTACACTAGCTAGAATGATATTGTGTAGTGTTCCTTGATTTAGGTAAGAGTTACTGAATATTTTACACTTCAGAGACATTGGCAAATTGGACAGTTAGTCTTTATTTTAATTGCTTTATTTATTTTTTTTAGAGTCCGGATCTTACTGTGTAGTCTAGGCTGCATGTGAACTCACTGTCCAGCCCAGGCTGGACTCAAACTCACAATGATTTTTCTCCCTCAACTTCCTGAGAGCTAGAAATTCAAGTGTAAGCCACCATGCCGGCCTACATTCTACACTTACTTTATGTTAGTTCTTACCATACTAAATTGTAACTGATAGTTTTATCTTGGCATATGGACCAGTTACCGTATGAGTGTTTAGTGATATAAGTCAAAATGTAGCCAAACTGAACATCTATATTTGTGGAGCAATAAAATGACTTTTTAGTTTTGCAGCTACTGAAAAACCTCCACTTTTCAGGATACTTCGAAAAGTGAGCCACCACTTGAAGTGCTTGTAAAGAGATCTATGTAGTAATTCTGGACCATTCATTAGTCTTTTGTCTTACTAAATTTCTATCAGAAGATTTTTTTCCTTTTTCTTTCTGTTCTGTTGTCCCAGGCTATTCTGTGTTCCCAGCCTTTGCCCTTTTTTTTTTTTTTTTTTTTTTTTTTTTTGTTTTTCAATTTTTGTTTTTGCTTTTTTTTCTGTTTTAGGCCTCTTAATACCCTCTGACACAAAAAGATTGA
>NW_004524670.1:8955169-8973172 GCF_000260255.1 Octodon degus | reverse complement strand
GGATTGAACTCAGGACCTCATGCTTGCCAGGCAGGCACTTAAGCCGCTGAGCTATATCTGCAGCCCCTAGCCTTTGCCCTTGCGTGGGGCCTACCTAGTGTGCCCTCCTTGGGCCCACTAATGAAGATCTAATCTTGTCCTGTCTCTGCTCTGGTCCGTTTGTGCACCTTCCATCTGGCAGCCTTAACATAGCTTTAATGTCGTGTTCTTTTGCATGTTATCTGTCTGAACCTAATCTGGCAGCACATGGGCAGCTTCAGTTCTGTTCCCTGGAGTGGTTCATCAGTGAGCAGGTCCAGTTCTCCTCCTCCTCCTCTTCTCTTGAGGCCAGTCACTTCTCTACATCTTCAGCTAACTATTATATGCCACTCTGTGGTCCTGTTTTGCCTGTAGTTGTGCAGTAACTTACCCTAAACCCACTCTTGGTTCCTGGTAATATGTTCTTCTCCAAACAAGAGTAATAATACTCAAAATGGGGCTTTTATTCACAAGGTAGGAGGCAGGTGAATATCATTAGAACACTTGTAGTGATGACCTTGTTCAGAATCACGTAGCCCTCATGATATCCTCATTGTGATTTTGTATGGTAGCTTTATAAGATGTCACCGGTTGGAGAAAGTGGGTAGAAGGTACACAGGGATTCTGCATCTCCATTTATCTCAATAGAATTTGAGGGGGAGGGGCTTTCAACAGAGGTTGTATAAACTTGTTTAAAACTTGTGTACTTTCCTGCTCTTACGTGGATAAGGACTAAGGACTGTAATATGGTCTTCTGTGTCTAGGACCATCTGGCCTGCCTCTCTGCCCTGTTAATTTGATACCAGTTTGTCACCACTTGTCTGCATTCCAGACACAATGATTCTTCACATATCACGCTCTTTTTACAATTATGCTTTCTTCTTTTACCCAAAGGTTATATTTCATATCTTCTGATTAATTCCATCGTGTCCTCCCCTTATGTGTATCAACTCCATTTTCACTTCTGAGAAGCCATTCATGATTCTCCAGACTGAGGTTTCTTCTTTTAGGAGTTCACAAAATAATGATCCCTTTAGAGCAGTCATAACTTGTTGCCATGCATTTTTTTTTAAATTTTACTTATTTATGTGTGTGTGTGTGTGTGTGTGTGTGTGGCCAGCTCAGCCCACCAGGGGGCGGGGCTGGCTGGCATGTGGTGCTGGGGGATTGAACCGCGGTCCCTGTGCTTTGCTAAGCTTGTTCTAAGTAGGTGCTTGAGACCACTGAGCCATCTCACCAGCCCCGCCATGCATTTTTTATGTTGTCCTTTAATTCATATTTGTCTCTTTCAGGAATTCGCAGGGGGCTGGCTCTTTGTCCCCAGCGTGTGGTACAGTGGGTAATGAACACATGTGACATGATAGACACTGTCTTTCTGTCAGTTCTTGCCCTATTATTGCATTACAATCAACTTGTGAGGTTAAAAAGAAAAAAAAAAATACAGGCGTTACGCTTGAAATTTGTATACCTAGGACCTACCACACACACCAGCATTGAGTTCCCAGATGAGGAAGACCCACAAAAAGCCTTACGCTGTAGAAGTCCGAAAAGGGACATACATTTTTGGCAAACTTTTCTGCAGTTTTCAAGCATTCTTCTTTAGTGAAAGCCCACTGTTCCAATAGTCAGAAGTAACTATTTTTATTCTATTCTTGCTGAGAGCTTAGGATTAAGTTTTATTTGCAGTAGTATGGTAATTCTGCTTTGTTCATTTGCTTTAAGAAGTTATTAAGATGTGTTCTTTTATAGGGGCAGAACTACCAGGGCAAGTAATCTCCATGGCAGCGTCCACTCTGGCGAACCTGGCCATCTCCATCACGGGGTACGAGTCCAGTGGTGAGGACCAGCCCTCCGCCCAGCCTGCAGGTGAGTTGCGTCACGGACGCGTTCTGCGTTCTGTAAAACAACATATAAAGTGCATAGAATCAGGAAGTGAGCTAACATCATAAAATACTGCTTAGTCTTACTGGCCCTTCATTTTTCTCCCTGATTATTTTTTTTTCCTTGTCTTTGATCTCATATTACTTTTTCATATGTTTTATTTCTTGGGTTTCTTATCTTGGTTCTTTTAAAAATACTTTTAAAATTCTTTTATTCTTTTGTAGTATTTTTCTTTTCACAGTCTCCTTCCCATTTTAAGCTTTCCTTATCTTGGTTTCTTATTTTCCATTTCTCTACAACTGTTGGCTCCCCTGGATTATTTTATTTTGTCTCTTTTTATTGCTTTTCTGTTGCTCTCTACCCTGCCTTTTTACAAGGGAACAGCAACCTTTACCCCATTTTTTGGTTGTTTCTTTTGTATTTCCTTTGAAAGTTTGATTTGCATGCTTCACACTATGTATATTGACTATTTCCCTAAAACTCCTCTAGTTGTGTTGTGTATCCTGGTTTTTATAGTTGTAGGCCCCTGTGGGATGCAGCCAGTAGATTTATACCAGCTTTCCATAGAGTTCAAGGAATGTGAATGACTGTCTTGAATTGTGCTGAGGTAGCCATTAGTGCCAGAAGTATTTAGGGTTGGGGAATATTTATAGTGAACTTTTCCTAAAAAAATTGATTTGAGACATGTCTTAAAGGAAGGGATCATCTAGGAGAAAAAAAAGGCATTGGAATAGAGGGAGCGCTTATATTTGCATTTGCATTGTTTCAAAAATGGAAGGAGAGGGGACTGGGGAGATGACTCAGTAGAATAAGTGTGTTTCTGGGTAAGTGCAAGGGCCTGAGTTCAATCCCTGGTTCTGCCAAAAAAAAAAAAAAGAAAAAGGAAAGAGTTTGATCTTTAGGTTATGGAGTTATTCTTATAATATCTGCCACACTGAAAAACATGTACTTTCAATATTAGAAAGATACTCAGCAAAATCAAACAAATATGACCAGCTGGACCTTTATTCTCAGCCCTCAGGGTAGAATGTTCTAGTGAGATAAGCTGACTTAACATTATGTAGGGTGGTATCTCAGCAGTAAAACTTAGAGCTAACCATTTAACATTCAAAGAAACACTAAGGAATTTATGATATAGCACCTAGTGAGCTGCTGTGGGGCTGTTTGAAAATTAGTCATCCATTCAGCAGCCGTTTAGTGTTTGTACTACTCTGTGGGCCAGCAATTCAGTGGGGGGGAGAATAAGACAGACAAGGTCTTAGCCTTGTTTCTTAAGCCAATTTTATTCTGAAGGGAGAAGGTGGAAAAGGGTAAGTAGAACATCATATAGTTCTGTGGAACTGAGTAAAAGATAGGGCAAATAGCCTCCCGTTTATTTGCTATTCATTTCTTTTCTCTTTTTTCTAGACTTTCTGAAATATACTATAGTTTTGTAATTAACTTTAGTTGAATGACAGGCAAAGTATAAGCTTTAGGCTCTTAATTATTTCTATTGTCAAGGTGTGTGTAGAATAATATTCCCTTAAGAGTTATGATTTCAGGGTTGGGGAGATGGCTCAGTGGAATAAGCACTTCCCTGGCAAGCGCAAGGGCCTGAGTTCAATCCCCGGTTCTGAAAAAAAAAAAAGAAAAAAGAAAAAAGAGTTATGATTTCAGATGTATACACTACATCTTGTCAAAACTATAAGTAGAAATAGCAAAACTCTGTAGTGAAGCGTGACAGCTGTTCCGTTGTTAGGACACAGGACTTTATGTGAAACAGTCCAGGATGGTTTCCTTTATTTGAAACTTCCTTACCCCAGCAACCTGTCGTTCATTTGTATCTTATTCAGAGCCAAAGGCATAATTGAACGCCATGGGTGCTTATAACTAGCTGCTCTTGCATTAGCTGAAATGGCCCTGAAAAGACTTGCTTCAGAAAAAATATGCAGATTCACCTCAGGTTCTATTAATAGAGGAAGAGAACCAGGGCAAAGCTCATGGTAGAGTGCTTGCTAGCATGTGTGAAGCCCAGCACCACAAAAACAGGAAAACAACAGTATAGAACTTCTGGTAGACATATATGTTGCTTTACACATTTTGCGTGATTTTTATGGCTTATTATACTTCTTAGCTACTTTTTCTTTATTTTTTTAAATGATGTGTATATACTAGTCACAAAATATTTGAACAGAGTAAAGTGTAAAAATGAAATATTTTGTCTCCCAGCCTTTTCCCCACAAATTTAATTTCTCTAGATGTCAGTGATAATACCCACAAGTTTTGCAATGTGTATGTAAACAGATATAAGCGTTTTTGCCTTTCAACCTAATATGGTATTATGCATTACTTTCAGTACTTTTTGAAGGTTTAGAATGGGGTATTCTGACCTGCCAGTCTGCATTATGTTTCCTGATATGGGCTAATGTGGTGTGTGGTTTTCTTCTTTCCCTTTTCAGAAACCACAGACAAGGGAGAGTCCCCTCCAACACTGTCTACATCTTCATCCTCTTCCCTCTCCTCACCCTCTTCCCCTTCACCTACTCTGGGCAGACAAAGGCCTGAGATTGGAACGTTTCTGAGAAAGAAGAAAACCAGCGACATCTACTTTGTGTCCCTCGTCTGGGCCATCATCGCTGTCCAGATCTGGTTGAACCTGTGGATTGTGCAGTTGCTGCCTGTGCCGATCGCAGGTCACTGTCTGGTCTCATTTACCTCCTGTCTTCAAAGATTTTTTATTTTTACTTTTAGATTTTAATATTTGAATTTTATTATTTATAGAAAAATTATATATTTGCAATTAAGTTACTAAAAGCATTCTGGAAATTTTATTATGACTCTTCAATATCTTACCTTTAAGCTGTGCTGATAGAGCATATCTGTAATCCCAGCACTTTGGGGAGCTGAGGCAGGGGCAGCTCATGTTTGAGCCTAGCCAGGACAACTTAGCAAGACTATCGTAAAATAAAAAATAATTTTAAAAGGGCTAGAGATATAGGTCAGTGAGATAGCTGTGAGTTCATTCTCCAGTGCAGAAAGAAAGTATCCACTTGTAAGCTTTAAGATGTATTTAGCCTCCTATAATTTCATATGGAGTTGAGGTTGATAGCTCCACATATAGGTGACTGCCCTCATCCATGATCCTCTGATGGAGAATGTTTGCAGTATGGTCTGGGTTTTGAGATTTATGATGGAACTTTGAGAGCTGCTCTTGGGGAAGCACCTTTAACATTACAGTTTAAAAAAAATTATGTATTTTTATTTATTTATTTTATTTATTTTTTATAACATTGCGTTTTTAATCCAAAGCAGATGTAGGCTTTGTGATATATGTATGTAAAGTCTTGAATTGTGTTTGTCAGAATAATTATATTACACACACACACACACACACACATATATACCCTGTGTACTATCAAGGGAATCATGGTTTTCCATAAATTATTCAGTCAGTTCCTTGTACCATAATACTGTACCGTGACTTTTTAAGGCCTCCTCTATTATGTTGAGTTTTGCAGAAGCTGTCTTCTAAGGCTGGCAAGAATGAGATCTATGGGGCCGGGAAGATGGCTCAGTGGAATACATGCTTCCCTGGCAAGTGCAGGAGCCTGAGTTCAATCCCCAGTTCCACAAAAAAAAAAAAAAAAGAATGAGGTCTGACCCAGGTGTCTTATAGGGGCAGTTGATTTTCATACTTCCCAGTTATTTGTACTTGCTTCTTATTGCAGTCAAGTCGGTGCCAAACACATCAAGATTTCAGTGGAAAAAAAAAAAAGCTTTTTAGGGCCAGGGAGATGGCTCAGTAGAATAAGCGCTCCCCTGAGAAGCACAAGGGCTTGAGTTCAATCCCCAGTTCCGCCAAAAAAAAAAAAAGAAAAAACTTCAGTGGAGGCTGTAAATCCTGCCATCTACATACCTTCTAAATTTACTGGTCCTTATCTCCTGTGTCAGGAATTTTCATGATTTAATTATAATTTGATTTCTTATAATTTGATTTCTTTGGAGACATGTTTTCTACCATGTGAGCAAGTCTAAACATTTTTGCCCGTTTACTTTTTACATCATTAGTTTTCAACACACAGTACTGGTTAAATTGGCCAGTTAATTAGCCATCATTTTAAACATTTACTTTGACTAGAGCACTGTATAGTGCCTGTCCGCAGGGAACATACAGTGTAAGTGGTTAAGTTGTACTGCTGCTTACAAACAGAGCTTCTGGCAGGCATTTGTAACAAGAGCGTTGTAATGAAGCAAGTCACAGAAACACCATGGCCATGCTTTTGTTAGGGAGCTTACAGAAATCAAATTCTTCTGTATTGTTTTTGCCAGATGATTTCTTCATGCTGGCAAATCATGTACTGGTTTCTGTGGGAATTCACTTTTCTTTAAAGTTGGTTAGCAGGAGTTAAGGTGCTCCTAGTCTTATCATAACCACTGGTCAACAAAGGAATTTGACTTGGCTTTGGGAAGACAGACTATGAACAAGGTGACCCTGAAATGCCTTCTCTAGCCCTTAATACCATGGCTTCTTCTAGAAACCTAAGAGCTTTTTTAGGGATTTAAAAATGCCAATGCAGGAATTATTTTACTGGGAAATAATACTGAGCTTAGGATTCAAGATAGTAAACAAATAAACCTGAAGGTTATAAAGTCAAGGTTAAGGATGCAAATTCCTGGAGTTGGAGGTTTTGTAATGGGTGTGACCAATGATCTTGGTCCAAACTCCAAATAGATCCACAACCCTTTCCTGACTCCTCCACCTTCTTGGTGGACTTTAAAGATTTTTTTAAAAAATTCTTTTTCTTTTTTTTTTTTAATGTATTTGGTATAGGGTCTCACTAAGTAGCTTGGACTTGTAGTGATTCTCCTGTTTTCAGCCTCCCCAGCGCTGGGATGGCAGCTGTGCGCCACCATGCCCAGTCTCTGGATGGCTCGGTGCGCCTGGAGTCGGGGCCTGCGTGGCCTGTGGTGCCAGGGATCAAACCCGGTCCCTGTGCTTGCCTAACCAAACATTTTGTTTGCTGAGCTATCTTGCCGGCCCCTTAGTGGACTTTACTAGGACTCTGAAGCCCTACTTGATGGGCTACTACAACTGCCCACCTCCAGGGGGAGACATCTTCATTGTGGTCTTATGCCACCTATTGTTCTCTTTGGCTTCTCTAGCCTGTTTTTCTTTTCGATGTGCACAGCTAGAGGTCTCGTCTTACCTGCTATCTGATGCTTTTCCTTGTTCCTTGGGTCCCTGTTTAGGCACCTAATGCCGAATCCTGTGCAACTCTCAAAGTTCAAGGGGTGAGGAAGGTGAGAGGATAAAGAAGGAAAAACTGAGGCCAGATGGAGCCCTTGTCTTCTGATGGGAAACGAAATGGAGCAGGAGGGCAGGAGGGGCAGGGGAGGAGGAGGAGGGTGTTTGTACAGTAGGGAGGTTGAATGTCACATGAAACCCTTCCACCTAATACAGCTTGCCTCTGGGCCCAGTGTTCTCCAGACTAGAGCAGCTTGTTCGTGTGACTTGCCTCAGGACTGGCCTTGCTCTCGCCCCATTTCCTGGTTGGTCTCTAGCTGCAGCTGCTCCCCTCAGTCTTGCAGCCTGGCCCTGACTTTGTGCTGTCCCACAGTGCACAGCCTCGGGGACCCTTGGAGCAGTCCTCTTGCACTTTGCTGGCTTCTGTGCTGTATCCCAGTCTGTTGAGATGACAAAGCAGTATCAAGCAAAGAAGTGGGAACATGGCTGGAAATGAGGCCTCGAAGTGGTGTCAAACATGACACTCTTCTGGCCTCAAAATGTCAAGTATCTGAGGAAAAGAACAAAATTTGGGAAGACCAGCTGTAGTAGCCAAGGAGATTAGGAAATGCCAAGGGTTAGTTTTCTTTACTCTGGAAGGGGAAATGCTTGAGGGCCCTTGTGTCACTGACACTGTCATGCTGAGAGTATGTTATGCTTGTGGGGGCTGTCAAGCCATCCCTGCCTGCTCCAGGGTTTCAGACTCCACAAAGAAGACAGTTCCTGGGTAGTGGGCATGGTGTGAGAAGTAGCAGGCCAGTTCCAGCCTGAGTTCCTCCCTTGTTTCCCTTTATGACAGCAGTCTTTATTTTAATACTATTTTTAATATTTTGCCAAGGAAATTAAGACACCTTTTTATGTTATGCCTTTCCAATCTGTATTTTGTGTGTATACATTACGTATATATAGATCTATGTCTTTCCTTTATAGTCTGGATAATCAAGAAGCTTGTGATTCACTTTGGCGTTGTGGACTTCCTGGAGAAGCGCTGCCGCGTGTGGTGGCAGGTAATCGAGCAATTCCTGAAGGAGCGGCAGGAGGCTTTAGCGCCGTGGCCAATCATTGGGCTGGGGAAATTCCTGTTAAAAGTTGACAGCAAGGTATTGAAGTTTTTCAGTTGGGTATTTTTAAGAATTTGGGCTGCTTTAACAGAGTTCATGTGTTTTTGAGATATTTCACTCTGTAGTAAATAGTGTTTGTTTTGTGTATGTTGATAATACATTTAATATCTAGTTTTATGATGAAATTTTGAAGTTTAGAATTAAGGGTTCACATAAGATGGGATGTTCTCAACTTAAATAAGTATTGGGTGTTTTTCCTCTTAAAAATGGGAGAAAAGAATGTTATGGAACATTTATTTTGATTCCATTTTTATTAGGACCAAATTGAAATCCAGAGAGGTTAAGTGACTTGCCTGAAGTTTTCTACCTTGGTAGTGGTTCAGCTCCAGGAATGTTTTTGGAGTGATTTCTGTTTGTCAGATATTGTGCTAAGGTCAGTGAAAAGACCAGACGAACCACAGAAAACCAGATAAAGAAGCTGTGTTTAGTGGACAGGCGATCTGTGAAAACCCACAGGTTTAGTGGTTAGGATCTGGTGTCAGGTCCTTGTTCAGCTGCTTGCCAGCTGCCTTGCAACCTTGGGGAGGTGGCGTACCTTTTCTGTGTCTTAGTTTCCTTGTCAGTGAGGTGAGTATCCGGGCACCTGCCTCACAGGATGATGGTGCGAGTGAAGTGAGGGAGTCCAGTAATATCTCTGCATTAATGCCTGGTATGCAGCAAGCACCGGAAGGTGTTAGCTGTTATAGTTTAGGAAAAGTACATACGGAGTACAGCAGGAGCACTAAACAGGAAGTGACTTTGGTGGATAAGGCACTGGAAAGGGGATTTTTTTTTCCAGAACCAGGGATTGAACTCAGGCCCTTGTGCTTGCCAGGCAAGCACTTATTCTACTGAGCTATCTCCCTGGCCCCTGGAAAGGGCATTTTGCAGAGGAAGTGGTACCCAGGCAGAGTGTAGTGAGGAGTGTATTAGTCAGATATGGCAAGATCAATAGGTGGGCAGTGCAGAGGCGGAAGTGCTATGCTTGTGGACACGCAGGTTATTTTAACTTTTTGGATTATTAAAGCTTGTTATTTCAATCATTGTTTATTTCTGAAGGTGTACTAGATTATCTTGATTTAAAAATTTTGTTAATGCTTTATGATTTTCTCCCTTGATTTTCCTGACAGTTTCCTTCTCACGCTCAGTGACCTTCTTTTCTTTTCATACTATTATTGCATTCTCTAATGATATTCCACTGTTCTTATCTTGTCTTTCTCACCCCCTGTCCTCAAGCTCTGGCACTGGCTAAATAAGAAGGTAAATGAGCACACAGATGTTTGGTTTTTACTACTGAATTCTCTAACCTGCTTCTCCTGCCCCCAGGATCTCCCTTTGTACTGTTTCCCTATGTCAAATTAAGCTTTTTTTTTTTTTTTTCTTCCTGAAGTTCTAATTATAAGCTATGGAAGGTTGTGAAAGAAAATATTGTCAGAGTATAATTGGCTAAAACCTCGACAGAACCTATTTAGGATACAAATAGTATCTCCTTGCTCAAGTGTTCGTGAGTTCTGTTGCATGGTCCTTCTGTCCACTGTAATGCTTTCCTGCCTTTTCTGCTCAGTAAGGAGGCTGTTAATCTCCTCTGCTGTGTGAAAGCAGAGGTAGGTGATAGTTACTTGGAAAGAAAACTTGTTTTCTATAAATGACACACATTTTTAAAACTGATGGATGTGAAATATTTGTGTGATTCTGTTTGTTTGCATCTCTTTTAAAATAAGTGGTATTGCAGAAGTATACTGTTAGCTTAAAGATTGTAGTCATGCCTGTGACATCAGATATCATGTGTTTTTCAAGGCACAAGGTTTTTGAAATTTCTGGTAGCAGGTTCCCATGATTGACATAGAGTTGTAGGAGGAACATTTCAGACGACTTTAGGAAGGCTGAGCCAGATGCATGAGGAATGCTGGACCTTTGCTGTAAAGTCCACGTACAGTAGCGTTTGAATTAATGTCAGTGTGTCCTTAGGACAGGAAGGCATGCCATCATTTACATATATTGCATTTAAACATTAAAAAAAAAAAACAAAAACTATAAAAGTCTTCAGTAAAAACATAACAGACCTTAAGAAAGATGTGTGTTTTTTTGGTACTTGGGACTAAATCCAAGATCTTTGGACTGAACCAAATCCCTGGGCCTTTTTTTATTTTGAGACAAAGTCTTGCCAAATTGCCCAGGCTTAAATTTGGATTCTTGTCTCAGCCTCTGAGTGTTGGGATTATGGGTGTGGACCAGCATTCCAGGCTGAGACATGGTACTTCTTGAAAATAAATCAGAATCAGATGTGTGTGTGTGTGTGTGTGTGTGTGTGTGTGTGTGTAATTGAACTTAGGACCTCACATCTGTCAGACAGGTGCTGAGCCACTGAGCTAAATCCTCAGCCCCTTTGTTAGTACCAGGAATCAAACTCAGAACCTTACATTAGTCAGGCAGGTGCTTATGCCACTGAGCTATATCTATCTTTAGAGTTTTCTTTCTTTTTTAAAAAAAAATTTATGTATTTGGTATGGGGTCTCACTATGCAGCTCGGACTTGAAATGATCCTCCTTTTTCAGCCTCCCTAGCACTAGGATTATAGGAATGCGCCACCATGCCCAGTTTTGGTGGCGGGCTCAGTGCACCTGGAGCCAGGGCTAGAGTAACATGTGGTACCGGGGATCAAACCCAGGTCCTTGCCCTTGCATAGGTGGGCACTTCGACCATAGAGCTGTGTATGCAGCCCCAGACTTTTTTTTTTTTTTTTTTTTTTTTTTTTTTTTTTTTTTGAGACAGTTTGATTGCTGGGCCTGAACTTGCAGTGATTTTCCTCCTGCCTTCTGAATGCTGGAATTACATGTGTGTGTCACCACACCTGGCTGGAAACATACTTTGGAAGAGAGTTAGGCTTGCTTTCTTTTTCTTCTGTTGAAGTGGAGGAAAGAGGAGACTTGAAAATTCCTGAAGTTTAAATTTTGAGTTGAAAATAAGTGGTGTGTTCTGTCCAGCACTCTCCACTGTTTCCCCATCCACATACACATGGGTGTATATACTTCTCTTCCCTGTAGGACTCATATGAGTAATTAAGTTTCATCTTTGGCAAATTATGTACAAAAATAAGTCGCACAGAGCAAAGTAGATGATTTTGTATGTTTCTCTCATTTGTGTGTGTTGAAATGAAATTGTCCTCAAGATAGGAAGGAGAATGAATTCAGGAGGTTCAGATTGATCCCTCCTTACTTTGACTGAATGAGTTAGATGACCTGATTTGTGAGCCTCATTTGTAGCTGGATACTTGAGGTGATTTCATATTCCTAAAAGATGAAGTAACATTTTTTTTTTTGTAGTGCTTTGAAGCACATATAAAACTTTGGTGTAGTGTAGGAGTAACTGCTTGAAATTCTGAGTGTTTCCGGAAAGCATATAAATAAGTTGAGAGCTATTTTATTACATTCAAATCTGGGTCAAAAAGACTTGCGAAGTTGGGTAATTTACGTTGGTCATGTAAAACATTCAAGTGGAGAGAATTAGGAAATCGGTCATAAGAGTACACATCTTACGTTTCATTGAAATCGAACCCTTCTCAGGCCTTATTTTATTTATTCAGAGTAGTTGCACTAAGACTCAACTAGCATTTGTTTAAAAAAATAACACAGGGCTGGAGAGATGGCTCAGTGGTCTAAAGCACCTACTTAGAACAAGCTTGGCAAAGCATCAGGGACCGCGGTTCAATCCCCCAGCACCACATGCCAGCCAGCCCCGCCCCCTGGTGGGCTGAGCTGGCCACACACACACCACACACACACACCACACACACTCTCTCTCTCTCTCTCTCTCTCTCTCTCTCTCTCTCAAATAAATAAAATTAAAAAAAAATAACACAATACAACAACTTGTCGGCCTAGAATAGGGAACTAAAAGAGAAACTCAGTAGAGTGATACTTTTTTTTTGCTTTTGATACTTTCTCTTTGCTTTTTGAGATGGTGCTCTTACTTTGTTGTCTAGGCTGGCTTTGAACCTGGAATCCTTCTGCCTCTTCCTCCCATGTGGCTGGGATGATAGGCAAGAGCCACTGTGCCTAACATGCACCTGGCATGAATGTTGCTTTCATAATCGCTTGATGAGTGGCCAGCCTAACACTCTTAGCATGATTTGGTTACAGTGATAAATGTACTGACCTCTGTAAGCTTATGTGTGCCCTTCATTCACATTGGGAGCATTTCGTATGTTTTAAAGTTACTCCCTTCCCTTTAAAAAAATAAAAGTTACTCGATTGTAGCCTGGAAAGAGTGGGGAATGTAGTAGAGACCAGGTAGGGGCAGCGGGTGGTGTGCTTTCTTGCATACAGCAAAACATGGGACAGCTTCCAGGGTGACACCTCTGGCATTTTTCATTGGGAATTCTTTTCTCTGGTCCCCTTCTTTGTGTCTCTCTCCATGTCTCTGAGTTTGTTTCTTTGTAGGTTTGTTACCTTCATTTTAGAGGCTTTGTTCTTCCTTTCTTGCCTGCCTGTGTTTTATCTTCTGTATTGGTCCTTAGTTTTATGTAATCCCCACCCCCATCTTTTTTCTCTTCTCTTGACTTTCTCTATTCTTTTTTATTCTTTTGATTTTTGTTTTTTGGTTCTGAGGATTGAACACAGGCTCTTGGGCATGCTACGCAAGTGCTGTAGCACCTATTTTTGATTTTGTTTTGACAGAGTCTCACGAAGTTGCCCAGGCTGGCCTCAAACTTGGGTATCCTCCTGCTTTTGCATGCCAAGGAGCTGGATTCCAGGTGTAGGACACATACCAGCTCTACTGTGTGGCTCTGAACTCACTCTGTGGCTCAGGTTGGCCTCGAATTTATAGCGGTCCTCCTGAGTGCTGGGATTGCAGGCATGTGCCACCGTGCCTGACACTTGCTCTTGATTTTTGAATAGATTTTTTTTCTTTCTTTTTTTTTATTGTCCCCTTTCTCATCCTGTTCCCAGCTTATGTTTTAGCTACCCACAGTGTGAATTCAAGCAAGCAATTTTAGCTTATGTACTGAGTATCTTTTTTTTTTTTCTTTTGGCAGAACTGGGGATTGAATTCAGGCCCTTGCACTTGCCAAGGAAGTGCTTATTCTACTGAGCCATCCCCCCAGCCCCTGCACTGAGTGTCTTACATGAGTTTAATTTTTAACGACACATATGGTATCTCTTGGTGACCAGACGCCTAGGTATATGACAGGTCACATGGATGGAAGGGTCAGGTACCCTAAGCAAGTACATCATATATAATTCCTGACAAAATTGGATTGGGAAAAATTCTGTCCTAACTTCAACATACAGTTTCATTTTTTAATGTTGATGTATATAATATGCTCATGGATATTGCATGTTTATGTATTAAAACTACCCTTCATACTTTGTGTAGAGTTAGATCTTCATACTTTGCAAATAAAGTATCATTTCCTTTAAAAATATATTTCAGAGGGGCTGGGGAGATAGCTCAGTAGAATAAGCGCTTGCCTGGCAAGTGCAAGGGCCTGAGTTCAATCCCTGGTTCCGCCCCCCCCAAAAAAATATATATATATATGTTTATATATATATATTTTTTTTTCAGAGTATGACTTTTTAAAAAACAAATCAGAACCTTTTATGTTATTTTCAGAAATCATTATTTGTGCTTGCAAATCCAATCTTAATTCTGAAATTCTCTTATGCTTGTTTATTCAAATATGTAGTACTAATTGAGTGCTCACCATATGCCAGGTACAGTTAAGTTCTGGAGATACAAAGACGCGTGATGCCGTGCTAGCCCTTTCTCAGGATGAGGGCTCCAAAACCAGCTAACTGGGTGTTAGCTGGTTTCCTATTCTGAAGATTTTCATTTCATTGATTTTAGAAATACCTTCAAAATAAGACATCTGACCTTCCATATCTTAGAAACCTGTTATGCCTTCCTTTAATCTCTGCATTGACTGATGCTTTGGTAGCATGCACTGAAAATTAACTCTTCCGTTTGTTCTAATTGTTGAGATTATAGATGAACATCTTTGAGTTTACGATGGCTTTGGTTTCTTAATGACAGTGTCCTTCATGAGATAAGGGGACAGTGTGGACTGACAAGGATTGAATGGAATGTTTTTGAAATCATGGTAGTTTTAAAAAAGCAAATATTCTTTGATCATAGATGTTTAGGTTACTGCTTGAACAGCATAATTTAGATTGAAATTAATAACTTTGCAGTGCCTTAGCTCATGTTGGGATTGATGTGTGTAATGTGGTCTCTTAGTAACTGTTAATCTAATTAAATGCAGTTTCAAAATACTAAATGCTTTCCATGGTAGGAATTACAGAAATCTGTCAGAATTCTTATATATTCACAAAGCAGTTGTTTAAAATGTAGGGTTATTTGTGAAAGATGTACAGTCAGGATAGACTGTTACACAGCATGTTGGGATAGTATCATTTTAATTATTGATGAAGGGAATTGATTAATTACATTTGCTTAATTACAGTTATGTCATAATGCTTATTTTGTCAAAAGAGAAGCTTTACAAAAGCTTTTACAAAAGCTTTATTATGAAATATTTTACATATAAAAAGAGTTAAAGGACACCTGTTTGCCTATCCTCCGTTAGATAAAACTACCTGATTACCCATTTGTGTGCCTGCCTCCCAACAGCTGTGTCCTTCTCCAGGTGACAGCCTTAATGTACTATTTATCATTGCCCTAATATTTAATTTTTATTACCATTATCTTTTATAACCCTAATGAAATCAAAAGGTAAAACATTTTGAATGTAATTCAACTACGCGTTTCCAGTTGAAGCTGTATAATTTAGGACTCCCTTGTGTTGAAAAGGACTACGCTCCTTCCAGAGTCCTCCTGCTTGCCAACTGAGCACAACTTCATGACATCTTAGGTCAACTAGTGGATTGTCATTATTTTGTGTAGAATTTTTAGTGGGCTTTTACAATTTGAATTATAGATAGAGAACAGTATGAGAATTCAGACATTTAGTGATTGACTGCCTTAGGTGTGACAATAGTGAACTCCTCACAAAATAACCAAAGTAGTTAATACTAGTAGTTAATTCTCTGAAGTTGCTTATGGCTTTTACTGCTTTAACTAGAATGCCAATTTGCTTTGCAATGATGAATAGTCTATTTTGTCCTCATTATGTTTGGGTCTGTGCGTGTGTATCTGTGTTTATCAAGTTGTACTTTAAGGATAAGTAATGTTCTTTTTTATTTCTATGCAGATGATCATCTGGTTGGAGAAGATGTTAGATAAAATAATTAGCATTTTCATCATATTTTTGCTAGTAATAGGAACCCTTCTTTTAGCTCTTCTCCTGACTGCAAAGGTAATGTACAAGAATTATTCTGATAAATAATTTGTAATTGTTAGAATTAAAGTGTCATAAGTACACATAATAACTAAAGTACATATTTGTATATTACTAATTTTGCCATTAATTTGTTGATCTTCTTTTTAAATCTTTTTCATGTATTTTTTTGTCATCAATTTCTTAGGAGCAAATGCAGGTAAAAAAAAAATGAGGCTTTTTAAAACTATAATCATTATAAACTGATCTTACAATTCTAGATCTAGTGTCTTGTCCACTAGATTAGAACCTTTCCCTCCCTTTCCTCCTTTCCCCTTCCCTCCCTCCTCTCCTCTACCCCCTGCCCTCCCCTCCCATCCTCTCCTTTCTCCCTTCCCCCTCATCGTCCTTTTACTATCCCCTCACACCTACCAACTTGTAACCAAGTCTCACTGTGTTACCCAGGCTGGTCCCTAAAGCCTGTGCTTCAGAGTTCTTTCTGTCTCAGCCTCCTGAGTAGTTCAGACTGTAGGCTTTTACAACTTGTTTAGCTCCTTCTTGTCCTGTCTCCATGATCTTTGTGCTTGATACACCATAGATCTATATTTCTTGCTTCCCAGGTTACATTTCCTATCTTTTCATCTCATGAAAAATCATTCCCCAAAACACCGGAAAAATTTTGTTCCTACAGTAATATTTATCTTTTATTGACTTTAGCTTGATTTTGGCAATACTGGGAATCAAACCTCAAGCCTTGAACATTGTAGGCAAACGCTGTACCACTGAGCTGAACCCCTAAGTGGTGTATTTCACTCCTACTGTGTACTTATTTTATCTGAAATTTGCTGAACTCCACTCTCAGATTTTAGTGTGTTTTTAAAGAATTATAAAGGTGTTATATGGTATTATGGGTAATAGAATGTTTCTTGTAATTTTTTTTTTATTTTTTTAAATGTATTTAGTACAGGATGTTCAGGGTCTTACTAGGCAGATCAGACTTGTAGTGATCCGCCTGTTTAATCAAAGTCTCGGCCTGCCCTGGGGGCAGGGCTGGCCTGGCAATCCAGGGATTAACACCCCACCCCCCTGCATCTGTTTAAGCAGCAGGCGCTTTAATCCACTAGCTATCTGGCCAGCTCTGTTTCTTGTAATCTTATATTTTAGTATCAGTTACCAATGAAAAAAAACTAATGTGCTTCATTTTTCTAAGGAATTAGGTTATTTCTTATACCAAATTAGGTTGTTTCTTTTCCTTTTGGAAGCCAAATCCTCAGTGAGTCTCAACCCTTTTATATCCTCAAATTTTATGTTCTTGTTTGATTCTTTTCTTTTCTTTTCTTTTTTTTTTTTTTTTTTTTTTGTATTTTAGTAAGGGTCTGCAGGGTCCACAGGGTCTTACTATGTAGATCAAGCTCATAGTGATTCTCCTGTGTTCAGCCTCCCAAGTGCTGGGATTACAGGTGTGCGCCACCATGCCCAGTATCAACCTCTGTCTCAGTGTGCCCTGGGGTCAGGGCCTGCATGTAGGCCATGGGATCAAATCCCCAGCCTCTTTAATCTGCTGAGCTATTTGGCTGGTGCTTCTTGCTTGCTTCTAACGACCTGCTCTTCTGCCGTGGTGCAGCACTTGTCTGTTGAGTATTTCATGAACATGTAAATAAATATGAAAGCTGGATTTCCCCCTTCCTTTAATTTATTCAAACCATGTGATTTTAAGGAAAAATTGCAACACTCAGTTGTGGACATTATAATGTACTATTTATATATAGTATGTATGTGTACTGTATACCACTGCACAGAGGAGGAGGTTGGAAACTACTACTGTGTAGAATACAAAGTTTTGTGGATATAACCACTATTAGCTTGAGGTAAAATGTGATCAGTTAGAAATGTAAGGTGGGTGTGTAGTGTGCGCTTCTAGTCCCAGCATTCTGGGAGGCTGAGGCAAGAGGATCACAAGGTTGAGCTCCATCTAGGCAATTTAGTGACTCAGAGAGGCCCTGCCTCAGTCAGTCAGTTATCAGTAGAATTGAGTATGTAGCTCTGTGTGAGTCATCCCCTGTGTGTGTGGGGGGGAGGGGGGAATAGGGTTTTAGATAAGTTAAATATTAGCCACTAAATAGTGAAAAGTTTAGGAGAACTAAAATGGTAAAGTTAAAGAAATTTGTTGAACACAAAAGAAGACAAAGGAGGGAGATGGTAGGAGGCAACTAAACATTCCATTCAAAAGACGGAGATTGTCAGACTGAACATGAAAATAAAGTTTGTAAATTAAATGGTATCTATGAGTGACAAAAGATACGGTGTGATTATATTAATATCCTGCAGTTCTAGTTTAATGTTATTACTACAACAAACTAAGGACTTTTTGTAGTGTTATGCTGTGTTAAGATATAATTGTAGACTTACTCCTAACATAACTACTATATACTTAAGTATTCAGAATTAAAAGAAATAAAAAATAT
>NW_004524670.1:8891055-8955019 GCF_000260255.1 Octodon degus | reverse complement strand
TCAGCCCACCAGGGGGCGGGGCTGGCTGGCATGTGGTGCTGGGGGATTGAACCGCGGTCCCTGATGCTTTGCCAAGCTTGTTCTAAGTAGGTGCCCTAGACCACTGAGCCATCTCTCCAGCCCTAGAAACCTTTTAAAATACTGTCATCATCCTCATCTAATTGTCAATTACAATTACGTTCAAACAAACATAGAAGACTTGCCAGGATAAACAATATGCTCAATAACTTTGGAAGTAGTGAAATTATATAGCATGTTGTTTGATGCAATAGAATTAGAGATCGACTCTAACAGAAGTAAGAGAAATTCCTAGATACTCAGAAATTAAACAACATGTAGATAATTTTCTGTCAAAAATGAGTTTCAGGGGAAATAAGAGAATACTTTGAAGTGGATACAAGTGAACCACTGCATATCAAAATTTAAAAGGTTCTTGTAGAGCAGTGCTTGGAAGAGGATTTATGGCATTACACAAGGTCTGAAGAAGCTAGCAAAAAAAAAAAAAAAAAATCTAAAGTAAATGGAAGAGCCAGCCAAATAGCTCAGTGGATTAAAGCACCTGCAAGTAGGTGAAGGGGCCAGGGGTTCGATACCTGGGCGCAGTGCCAACCCCACCCCCAGGGTGCGCTGAGCTGGCAGTTGAGACTGGGCGTGGTGGTGCACACCTGTAATCCCAGCTCTTGGGAGGCTGTAAACAGGCAGATCACTGCAAGTCAGATCTAGTAGTGAGACCAGAACACCCTATAGACCCTTCCCTAAAATACAAAAGAAAAAGTAAATGGAAAGAAAAATCAAGTTCAAGTCAGTGAAATTGGGAGTGGAAAAAGAAAAAAAAAATAACATAAAAATATTTTCTTGAAAAAATATTAATAAAGTACGAATGTTTAACCAGGCTGATGAAAAGATAGTGTAAAGGATGAAAGAGAGCTCATAGATCTAGCTCTTAAAGGGTAGTACAGGCCTCATAGGTCTTAAAAGGGTAACAGAGGAAGATGGGTATAGTGGGACATGCCTGAAATGACAACATTCTGGAGGCTGAGGTAGGAGGAATGAGTTTGAAGCAAGCCTGGATTACACAGATTGTTATTAGTATTATTTTTGTGGTACTGGGGATTGAACTTGGGCCTTGCTCTTACAAGGAAGGTGTTTATGACACTGAGCTCTATCCCCAGCCTGTGAGATTGTCTTTAAAAAAATAGAAAGGGAATTTAGTATTTTAAACAAATTATGTCCATTAAATTTGATAATTTAGATTAAATGGAGAGGTTTCTTATAAAGAAGAAAGAGTACAAATATGAGAAGAAATGTAAAAAACTTTTTAAGAAGTTCTTTATTCAGACATGTTGTACAACATAATAATTGCATTTGTTTGGGGAGGTGGTACGTAGCCCCCTCCCCCTTCCCCTGAACCTCCCCCCACCTCCAAAGATCCTACAGATTCACATTTCCTGCCATCTGTCCCTTATTGTGCTCTTTAAATTATTTATTTTTGCGTTTCTCATATGGAGAAACCTTGCGATAATTAGCTTTCTGTGTCTAGTTAAAGAAATAGAACAGTTGGGTGGTTCTATATCAGGAAAAGAAGTGGAATCAGTGTGAAAATTTTCCTGCAGAGAAGAGTTGAGACCCAAGTGATTTCACTGATGCATTTTGTCAAGCATGCAATAAAGAAATGTTACCTGTCCTATACAACCTTTTTCACAGAGCAGTGGAAGAAGAAGCATTTCCTAGCTCACCTTGAGTTTGCTACTGCCCAATGTCCAACATTAGTGGAAAGCTATAGATCAGTATCTTGTATAGACCGACACAAAACCCTTAACAAATGTTAACAGATGGAATCCAGCGATACATATAAAGGATGATAAACCATAACCACGTGAGGTTGATTTCAGGGATGCAAGGCTGGATTAACTTGCGAGAGACAATTGATGTTAGCTCTCCCAAATCCAATTACTCCGCATCGCTACTACCAGTGGCCTGCTCTTGTCTATCCCTGTCCCTTGGATGAGCTATTGCAAGTCCGCTCCTAGCTGATTTCCCTGCTTCACTGTGCTCAACACATCATCCAAATTTACTTTCTAAACTTAGGAAACATTATATCACTTCTAAGCTTAAAGCCCTCTGCAGTTTCCCAGATCCCACAAAGTGAAAGCCAGGTTTTTCACAAGAACCTGTAAGGCCTTGTTTGGTCTGGCTTTTTTTAAGGCATTCTATTTGAGTTATTGTTTCCCCATTGTCTGAAATCTGTTTGTTTTTCTCTTGAAATTGCAGCTGGGTGTGTGTGTGTGTGTGTGTGTGTGTGTGTGTTTCTTTCTCTGGGTCCTACAAAATTGAAACTGGGTTGGAGCGACAGTGTGGGTATCTTGGTGTACCTTGTTAGGATATCCTAGACTCCATTCTGTTTTGTCATTTGTATGTGATTCATGCTAGTGGGTTTCTTTCTTTCTTTTTTTTTTGGTTTGTTTGTTTGTTTTTTGTTACTTGGATAAGGTCACATCCATTCCTGTGGGAAAAGATTTATAGTGTTTCTCCCAATTCCTTCCATATTCTAGAGCTTTCCCTGCACAGAGGGCTAGTGTCAGTGAGAGATGGGGTGGGATCAGTCTATCACTGTTGGTCTCTTTCCTCTGATTTCTCCCTTGCTGTGGTTTCTGTTTTTCTTCAGTCAGAAAAAGAGGAGGATATATTTTTTTCCCTATAGATTTGCATGTTACATGTTTACTACAGGAATTTGTCAGCCTATCTGTAAGCTTCTGGGTGTGTCAGTCAGTTTAGGGGTGAACGCTTGGGGCTCTTTATTGTGCTACAGAATGTCATATTTCTTTACGTGATGCTCTGCTCCAAATAGCATCAAATTACGCTTTTCTTATTAAGATGTAGGTAAACATTTTTTCCCCCAATTAGTTTCTTCCTTTTTCACCCCTTTCATTTTGTTGGTTATTGTGGAAGGCAAAATCAGAGGTACAGTTTGAGGTTTTTTGTTTTTTTTTGTACTCAATCTTTTAGCTATTTTTTTGCTTGTATATCTTACCCTAGAGTGTATGAATTCTGATGTTTGTAATGCATGCATATATAAACGTATACAATATGTATATATAAGATCTATGTGCTTATGTATAGTTAAGTGTTCATACATATATGTGTTAAGTGTTTATACATATGTATGTGTTTATTTCTTAACCAAATTGTTTAGTTTCCTAAAGGCAGGAAATTATAATATGCTTGCTGTTTCTCATTTTTGGTGCTCATTTCTGAGTTAATTACAACCAACATGTGTAATTATTTAATTCTAAAAGCATTTTTCCAGTAATACAGTAAAAAATAAAATTAAAATTAGGTTTGTTACTGACATCCTTTTCTCTCTTTGTCCCTAATACAGGTACATCAAGAAAGTGTGCATATGATCGAAGTCACAAGTAATCTGATTAACGAGACTCTGGCAAATCATCCGGAGTGGGCAAAGTAAGAATATTGTGTTGAAAAAGAGTAGAGATCGATGGCCTAGTTTTATTGTCTGCTTGCATTAAATGTTCTGCACTAATACAATTGTATTGGAAAATAAAAGATAGGCTTTTTGTTAAAGCTTTGATAAATACTGTGATTTTTGCCAGAGAATGGCATAAAATGCTGGGGAAAGAGAGAGGGGAGTACTTAAGATGTTAGGAACAATGTATGGCAAGTGATACTCAGGTACCTCCTGTCACTTGTCTCTCGGCGACTGAGGTAGCTTGAAGACATTACCCCATTCACAAGTGAGGAAGCAGGATTGGATCGTAGGTTAAGGGACATGAGGTAATTCCTCAGAGGCAGGGCCAGACTTCAGAGCCAGGGCTTCTAGCCAGCTGCCAGGAACATTGCGCTGTAACTTGTGACTCTTCAACTTTCTGTATAGTGCTGGACATGTTTCCATTTGTGTTATTTTTGGGGAGAGGGCAGGCAAACTGGCTCAGGACCAAATCCAGCCACCTGATTTTGGAAGTAAAGTTTTATTGGAGCATAACTGTATTTATTCATTTACTTATTATCTGTAGCTGATCCTGGACTGCAAAGGCAGGTAGAATTGGGTAGTTGTGGCACAGATTACATGTTCTGCCCTGGCCACTTTGCTGTGCCTAAGCAGGCATGTTAGGCCACTGAGCTATCTGGCTAGCCCTTAATTTGCCTTTTGTAAGAAGGGTTTTAGGTCTTTGTGAGCAGTGTTCAGCAGAGCTGTGCTGTTTATCTTATTGTTATTTGATGACAAACGATATGACCTACTTTTTTTTCCCTTTTTTAATTAACCCCTAGGTAATACTAGCTGATTTTAGGATTATCATTTGAGGTTGAAGTTGATTTTTCTCCTTTGTATTTTGTAGTGCTGGGCATAATCCCACAGCCTTGTACATGCTACCCAGACATTCGGCCACTGCGCCACATTCTCAGCTTTGATTTTTTTCCATTGACTCTATTTCTATTAATAAATTCTGTTTGGGATATTACTCAAATTTGATTTGTAATTTTTTTTTGGGGGGGGGTATACTGGGAATTGATCTCATGACTTTACACTTGCCAGGCAGCCACCATGCCACTGAGCTGTCCTCAAATTTGGTTTAGAATCATGTTTGAATATTCTGGTTTTTGTTTGTCTTTTTTTTTTTTTTTTTGAGACAGGGTCTCACTGTGCAGCTTAGGCTGGCCTTGAACTCACTTTGTAGCCCAGGTTTGTCTTGAATTTTCAACAATCCCCCTCCTGCCTCAGCCTCCCAAGTGCTGAGATTACAGGCATGTGCCACCATACCTGGCTTAATCTTACAATAATATTTTCAAAATGTACTCATTTCCCGTATAACTTAGAGCATACACAGAGTGCTTGTCCCGGTATTTCTTGTTAGTTGCAAATTATGGAATATCTCCAGTGGAATATTACCCAGCATCAATACAAATGAACTAAAAGTCCATGTACCAACATGAGTTAATTTCAAAATGAGTGAATTGAGAGAAATCCAGCCAAAAAAAAGTGTCATAGAGTATGATTCCATTTATGTTGAGTTCTAGAGGGTAGAAGCTGCATATAATCTTCAGTAACAGAAGGCTGAATGATTACCTGCAGATCAGAGTGGGTGGGACTGCAGGAAGGGGACACAAAGGGATGCGGAGAAGTGGCAGTCCTGTTAATCCTCTTGACTGAGAAGATAAGAGAGGTGGCATCAGGTTTCCTTCTGTAACAGTCTTCATTTGCATTGTGGAGAAAGGAGAGAGCACTGGAGACCTGATAAGAGGTGTTGAAGTCCTGATTTGTGGACAGTTACAGTAGGAGCGAACAGAGAGGATAAATTTGGTCTTAAGCATGTTATTTGGTGCTCAATTGGATATAGGAAGAAGAAATCTAGTATGATCTGTTTTTAACTTTGGGAATTAATGGATGGTGGTGGATTCATAAAGTCAGAAAATAGAAGAGCAGATTTAGTGGAGAAAATAACTTAGTTTTTTGTCTGCTGAATTTTAGGTAGCTGTGATCAGATACAAGTAGTTGTAATAAGTGTAAGTGACTGTGGTAACCAGCTGTACAGTGTCAGAGCAAAATCCGGGGTAAATTGATATTGATTGGGGTGGGGGGTTGAGTAATCCCAAGAGACCTGTTGGAGCTTTGGTAGCAGAAAGAAAGTGTTTATAATGCATAGAGAGATGCCTGGGTGTGTGCCCTCTGGATCATCCCCGTCTTTAAGGCTGAGAAAAAAAACAGTAAGTTGACAAAGTAGAATGAGAATGGGCTATAAGAAAAGCAAGAGGAAAACTAAGGGGAGAAGACAAGCACATTGTAATTGCTGCAGAGAGGCTAGGAGTGTAGCTCACTGAAGCGAACAGCCTAAAGCCCTGGGTTCAATTCCTAGCACCATGGGTGTGTACTTCACAAGAGTGAGCTGGATTTAGTGACTGCAAGAGCAGTCCATTCAATTGGTGGGGCAGAACCCAATTAAACTGCATTGTATTGAGAAGTTGTTGAGAAGTGAGGAAATGGGGAAAGAGTGAAGTGTGGCCTGTTCTTTCTCAGATTTGTCTGTGAAAAAGTGGCGGGGAGGGGGTGGAGGGACATGTGCAGCAGATTTTTAAGATTTTAGAGGAAGCTTATGTATACATTGATGGGAAAGAATTGGGAAACTAGAAAGAATTGAAAAATATTAAAACCAAGGGATAACTAGTGCATTTATTTGAGGATGGAGCAGGAGATAGAGTCATGGTACAAACTGAGAAAAACAAGCCAGCATGAATGTAAATATTGTGAGTGTAGTGGACTGGGATTGGGAAGTTAGGGGTCAGTGTGCCTTGGAGTAGAAAGTGAGACCTTCTGCCGCCTGCCTCTTTTCAATATAATATGTTTTGAAATGAGAATGATGAAAAGGAGGAGGCAGTGTCTGCCAGCAGTTATATTTTGGGAGGAAACCACATGGAGTCCAGGCAGTGGCTGGAGCCTTCCACGGTACGGCAGACCGCCTTCAGGCATTGTCCTCTAGAACTCAGTCTTGGCCTCATATGCACAGGATTCTTTGTCTTTGCTGGTTGTTCTTGTTTAGTAGAAATAAATGTGAACTCTTCCATGCTGGCTTTGAATTATAAAGCGCCATTTCTACTGTTTTGAAGGCATACAGAATTTGAGCTGCTTGAGACCAAATAGCTGTGAGTGGTGTTTTGTTCACTTGGTTTAAACTTTGAAATAATTATGGATTCACATGTGCTTGTAAGACATGCATAGGAAGGCTCCATGTGCTCTTCATCTAACCTCCAATGTTGTCATCTTGTGTAACTAATTCAGTAACTAGGAAATTTATACTGGTGTAATAGGCCATTTTTGGATTTCTCACCAATTTTGCATGCACTGTGTTCCCTATAATGTTATCATGTGTAGTTCTGTGTAAGCTGTCAGTATACACAAGTTACAGAACTCCATCACAGAGCTCATGCCATCTTTTATTACCCTCTGTTCGTTCTCCTGTGTTATCTTTAGTCCTAAGCAACCACTAATCTGCTCATATCTGTAATACTGTTTTAAGAATGATAGAAATCTAATTATGAGGTATGCAGCTTTTTGAGATTGGTTTTTGGTCATTTAGCATAATTCCCTTAAAATCTGTCCAATACTTTGTTCCTTTATATTCCGAGTAATGTGTGCAGGGAGATTACAAGTTAGACTTTGGTGATGGGAAGAAGGTCTGATCCTTCAGCAGATTGGTGGGGATGGGATTCGGAACAGTGGGGGCAGGCATGGAGCAAGGGGAGTGATTCCTGCATTTGCAGTGGATTTCTGTCGTGAGGAAGGCAGTGATCTTGGGGAATTCCTACGTCCAATCCTAGTGGAGGAGATAGTTGCAAATAAGTCAGTGTACTTGCTTCCAACTGGGTGCACATTCTACAAGGCCCTTGTGGGGTCTAGACTCCCTGCGGTGGGTTTGGGAAGCCCATGCAGGGGGAGCACATTCCTCACTCTCTGCCAGTAGTCTTGTGACAGAGGGTGCTGACTGGAGCATTTCTTCACCGTTTGTGACTGTGTTTGCTCTGGGTGTCATTGTGGGGCATAATCCATGTCCTTTGCTGATCCATGCTTTGCTGAGTTTTCAAACTGCAGCTTTAAGAAGCAGCAACATGGGTGACTGTTATACACATGGATTGTGGGACTAACCAGAGAGATTCAGTTTGGTAGATGAGAAGGGGAGCTGGGGCATCCCACAGATGTTTACAGATAAGCACTTTAAGGTGAATGGGGCCAGGGAGATAGCTTAGTAGAATAAGTGCTTACCTGGCAAGCGCAAGGTCCTGAGTTCAATACCTGGTACCACCAAAAAAAAAAGTGAGTGCTGTGAGACCACGAAAACTTCTGGGCCATGGACTAGATGTGCTCTTCCTGTGGGCCTTGCCTGCCTGCATGGGTTACTGCCAGCACTTGGCTCCTCTCCTGATGTTACCTTGCTTCCATGCTATAGAAAAAAACCTGTCAGTTGCTGATCATCAATTTGACAACAGCCTGGTCTTCTCCTTAGACAGAGCGAACTTTCCTCTGTGGCAGCCGGTCTTATTCTTATCTAGGACAGTGCTGATTGTCTAGAGCTCTTTTGCTAGTTCAGGCTCAGTAGTGTCAAGCCTCGTGATCCACCTCAGGACTCATTTGGAGATGGGACTAAAATGGTGCTGAGGATCGCCCAGTCCTGCCCTTACTTGGATGAAACCCAGTGGACCAAACCAAGTTATTTTTAATCAGGGCTGCTTTCTTGGCAGTCCTTTTATGATAGACGTTAACTTTTACTCAGGAAAGAGAGAGTAGGCCAGTCCGAATCACGCAGGGACTTGCTTTCTGCTGAGATATCCTTTGGCTGAGTGCTAGTAACAGGCTGAACACTTGTGTGGCTGTGATGGTGTCAGACTGAGGTGGCACAAACCCATTTATCCCAGCCTGGGTTGCTCAGGTGTTCCTGGCCCTGTGCCTCATTGCAAGGAGGTTAGGCTTAAGTAGATATCTTATGGCAAGTGTTTCATGTAATGCTCTTAGGACACCTGCATAAGTATGTTGACAAATAGTTTGGTAGATGAGAAGGGGAGCTGGGGCATCCCACAGAAGTTTACAGATAAGCACTTTAAGGTGAATGGGGCCAGGGAGATAGCTTAGTAGAATAAGTACTTACCTGGCGAGCGCAAGGTCCTGAGTTCAATACAACATCTTTTCACATTTTTTTCCAGACTATTAGATGTTTATCAGTCATTAAAGATCTATCCAGGTGCCTTTGCAAATCCCCACATTTTTGAGTAACACAATAGAGTATATAATTTCCAATAAAAATATAGTATCATATAATTGAAAATATTCATTGATACCTCAAGCTACAGATGAATATAAATACTAGAATAATTTAAAAGCTTCTTCTACTGTCTCCCAAGTCATGTTTTCTGTTTAGAGATCCAACTTTCTTCTTTGTACCTTTATACTATAAAATCATTAGAGGCCATGGACCACATTTGAGAACTTTGTCCTGGATGTCAAATACTTGATTATCCCAGAACCACTGCCCCTGGTGCTGAGTGGAATGGTGACCCAGGACATAGATGGACAGAGAAACCAGGCAGAGTAGAATGAAAGGGAGGCTGTGGGGACAGTGGGTTTAAGTGCTTAGGGTAGATTGGCTAGTTAGCCCCAGACATTCCTACGTGTGATGCATTTGTGTCTACATTAATGACTGGTCAACAGTTTGTTTAAGTTGTGTACATGTATGGAGTTTTGCATTTGTGTCTACATTAATGACTGGTCAACAGTTTGTTTAAGTTGTGTACATGTATGGAGTTCATGGCGTTATTGGAACAACACATTAAAAATACACCTTTTTTTTTTTTTTTACTTTTTTTTCCTGCTTAAATTAGTTGGCTTCCTGAGGCGCAGGTAGTCCAAAGAGCCCTAAATTCTGCAGCTAACAATGTGTATCAGTATGGACGAGAATGGATAACCCACAAGGTAAGAGAGGAGCCTTTCTTGGGGCTTGCTCATTATAGGATCTTCATAGGTAGGGATTCTGGCCTTGGAAAAGCATGAATAGAAGTTCTGTTTGGAGCAATTTCCGTTTTTGAAATAATGTGAAGTAACATACAATGAAATTGCACCTCTTTGGTAGTCACATTGGATAATGTAAATTGCCTAAGAAGTCTGAGAGTTAGTCATTTACTTTTGGCTCCAGGGTGCATGTGATTCTGTATTTGTGCTTAGGACAGAATAATTACTAAACTTACATGGTCAAGCCTTTATGAAGAAAAAGGTATTAATGCATATTAAATCCTCTTATATGCTGGTACTGTGCTTAGCAGTTTCCAGTCAGTTTCATTTAATCTTTCAAAGAAAGCTTTAATAATGTGAATTATTTTCCCTGCCATACAGAGGATGAAATGTCCCCAGTGGCCATGTAAATTGGCTTCAAACTGATGACCAGTTCTAAGTCCTGCTTCTTTCTGTTGTAGTGTGCTGGGAGTGTGTGCCTGGAACTAGAGTAAGGGCTGTCATGTGGCACTTGAGGTAAACCTGAAGGAGCGTAGGTCAGCAAGAGCTATTTCAAGGAAGGTGTTTAATGAGTGAAGATGAAGGGAGGGGAATGTGTCTTGACTGCAGGGGAGGGAGCTTTGGGAAGGGGAAGTGAGTGGAGGGGAAAAGACAGTCAACACAGCTGAAAGATTAACCTACAGTCTATGGATGTGGGATATCCTTTTTAAAAGCCCCAGTCTTGCCTATAAGAATAAAGATGAATTGCAGTTTTAATATGCTGAAGTAATTATGATTATGTGTATTCACAAGATTTTTTGAAATGAGACTTGTGCCCAGAAAGTTTTCAGTATGGGATTACTTGTTCAAAAAAAACAAAACAAAAACGAAAAAAGACCCTACCCACCCCAAAATGATGGAAGTTATACTGGATATATGCACAAAAGGTGGTCTGCTAATCTAAGGATAGAATCACAGTCAAAAGTTGAGAGAAAGGTGTGTTACAGATTCTCTTGGGTCTGTTCCAAGTAACGTAATCAATTCTCACATATCAGGGTTTTAGAAAATCTATTTATTGAGTAAGTGAAAAATAAATATGTGGATACAGCTCCCAGGTGTTCATAGAAGGAAGATTTAGTCATTGTAGAAGGCTTCTATAAACTTGCTGAAAGCATAGCATTTTATTCTTGATTTATATTTGAGGAAGAGTTTTATATTATAGAATTCTTCAGAGAAACAAGAATAGAAAGTGAATTTTGGATGGCTAGAGAAATCTACCTTAGATTTTAAAATGTAGATCTTTAATTACATAGAGAAATTTTTTGTTCAAGACTGTAGAAACAACCCGGCTGAGTGGCATGTGCCTGTCCTTCCAGCACTCAGGTGGCTGAGGCAGGAGGATCGTTGCAAGGTCACTGCCAACTTAAACTGCATAGTGAAACTCCCCCCCCAAGAACAAATAGAAAAGATTGTAGAATCAAAGAGAGCCAAAAAGAGGTGGGCACTGATACCAAAATTATTAAATATGTATGATCCTGATTTAATAGACAAAGATAATATCTAAAAAATAATGATTAAATGTTTATCAGCTGATAGTGGATCAATCAAAGGTGGTAAATATGTAAAGTGGACAATTTTAACCACATAAAGGAATGGAATATCGACAAATGTTACAATGTAGATTGATCTTGAAAACGCCATACTGAGTGAAAGAAAGTCACAAAAGGCTGCATGTGCATGATTCTGCTTACATAAAAGATCCAGAAGAGACAAATCCAGAGTCAGAACCGAGTGGATTATGGGCATAAGGGATTCTGGAGGGGAAGGAGCTGATTGCTAATGGGCATGGGACTTCCTTTCTGGCTAATAAAACTGTTTTAAAATTAATTGTAATAATGGTTGCATACTGTGAAGATATTAAAAACCATTGAATTGTAAACTTATCTGGGTGAATTGTAAGGAATGTGAGTTACATCTCAGTGAAATTGTTTTTTAAAAGAGCCAATTGAAGCTGGAGTTGTGATTATGGGGTTACAGAGGAAGGTGATCGATGATGTAGAGTGTGCCTAAGGAGAGTCATATGGAGAGAAAACATTCTCTCAGGCTTCCACAGAGAGTACATTGGTCAAGCAATGGCCGTGACTCATCCACATGGCTGACACTGATAAAGGATCTACAAACTGCAGTACAGGGTTTCAGGGTAAATCCTGAGGGCATTTGACTGACCTTGTGAGATACAAAAGTTATATTTTTTGTTATATAGGTCTTGCTTTATCTTGGTCTTAACCATCCAGCAGAAAAGTATAAAAACAAGGTATAAAAAGTAAAGCCATATTAATATGCTGAGCTGTGAAAGACTCAAGTCAATAACTTCTGACATCACCAGTCCTACATATAACTCATCACTATTACGGACTAGTGGACTATATTGGGTTATCTTGCTAAATTCACGCACTTACAATATTTAAATGGCAATGGAATACCCATCTCTGACAAAACTAAACAAAAAAGGGGATAGAAATAAACAACCACTTTGTATCTGTATATAGAAAATAGGATAGATATACAGCTACTTTCTCTTAATTCAATGAGAAGAAAGATTTGTACTAATAGTATTTGGACAGGATATCATGTCTACATCTTTTACAATGAATAACTACTACAAAGACAACAACATGCAATGTATTTATTATTATTATTATTATTATTATTATTATTTTGTGGAACTGGGGATTGAACACAGGCCCTTGTGCTTGCCAGGGAAGTACTTATTATACTGAGCCATCTCCCCGGCCCCAATTAATTATTGGAACTGCCATATTAATGGGTTTTGAAACTATCTCATTGCTATTTGTTTCTCAATAAAATTAATTTTAAAAAAAAAGGAACCAGAGTTATAACTTTCTTAGGAACCTCAGATCTTATCTAGCTAAGTATCATGTAAGAATTGGAATGTAAAAGTTAATGTCTAGAGAGGGCTGCAATTAGGAAAGAATGTCATGCCCAAAAATGATAGCTTGGTGGTCTAAGCACCTGCCTGGTAAGTACAAGGGCCTGAGCTCAATCCCTGGTTCTGAAAAAAAAAAAAAAAAAAAAAAAAAGACAGAATTCTTGGGGCCAGGGAGATAGCTCAGTAGAATAAGCACTTGTCTGGAAGCACAAGGTCCTGAGTTCAAACCCTGGTACCACCAAAAAATAAAAAAAATCCCTGGTACTGCATGTCTGAAACTGGGTGTGGTGGTACAGTCCTGTAATCCCAGCTCTGGGGAGGCTGAGACAGGAGGATCATTTAGAGTCCGAACTGTGTAGCAAGACCCTGTACCAAATAAATAAATGATTTTTTTTTTTTTTTTTTTTTTTTTAAGAGTGTTCTGGAATGTCAGGTGAGGATGAACTGTTGTTGGCTGCCCCATCCAGCCTATTTGGTCATCCTTGTCTCCTGTGTCCCTTCTGTGGGCCAGGGAGATAGCTCAGTAGAATATAAGCGTTTGCCTAGCAAGTACAAGGTCCTGAGTTCAATCCTCAGTACTGCAAAAAAAAGAACAAAAAGAAAGGGCCTTTTTAGGGGGCCTGCCCATTAGCTCATTTGTTTAATTGCCTGCTTAAGTGAAGGGAGTCAGCCTCAGGATACTGTGGTTCAATCCCCAGATCCTCATGCTTTACCAGACCTGCCCTTAAGGCATCCTGAGCCAGCCAAAAAAAAAAAAAAATCCTTTTGGGTTCTGTGTATTCCTTCCAGTTAGCTTTCCTCATTCAGTGTCCTTGCTCAAGCTCTCCTTTTGTTTGACGCCCTTTTGTTTCTTTGATACGAATCTCTGAAATTTGTATCTGGACATGCTGCCCTAGAATAACAAGAAAGTAGATAATGTGCCTTCTCTGTCCTTTCTGCCATGACCTGATGGAGAACATGCCAGTCTGTAACCATGCTAGATAATTTCAGGCGCTAACAAGTGCTGTGTACAGAGTAATGTGGTACAGAGGGATTCAGAATGGTGTGTAGAATGGCTAAAAAGTCCAGAGAAGAATTCTGAGGAGACTTTTCCACAGGACTTGAATGATAAGAAGGTCCAGTTGGTGACAGTCTGGGGAAAGAATGTGTCAAGCTGAGAGCAGAGAGAAATCAAAGATTCTGAGGTAGTAAGAAGCGTGGTTGAAGGACAGAAGGCCAGCGTGGAGGCCTGTGTGGCTGGAATAAGGCCATGACAAGAAGTTGGGATTCGTTACACAGACATAGCAGGGATATGTCCTGAGTTTTGGTTGCTTTGAGGGGAAAGAATCAAGAAAGCAGAATGCAGGAGGCCAGCTAGGTTATTCAGATGGCCCATGTGAGAAATACTGGTGCCTGGGACCAGATTGTGGACATTCATATTGAGAAAAATGGTCAGATTTGGGATGTATTTTTGATGTGCTAACAATTTACTTACGGATGAGATATAAAGTATGTGGGAGGGAAATTTCGGCTTGCTCAACTAGAATGGTAGCTGTGATGAAAAAGACATGGAAGTGAACGGTGGCGTAGGTATCATAGCTGAGTCAGTAGTTCTATTTGAGGCATACTCAGTTTGAGATGCCTGTTAAATAGATAGAGCTGCTATGAAAGCAACTGTACATGCCCAGCTGGAGCTTTAGGGGAATAGGTGGTGGCTTGAGATTTATCACATGGTATTATGGGATTGAGTGACATGGTGCCTGCTAGTTATCTACAGCTGATATAACAAAGTACCACAGGATGGGTGGCTCGAACAACAGAAGCTTATCTTCCCACAATTCTAGAGGTTTAGATGTCTGAGATCAAATTGTTGGCAGGATTGGGTTTTACTGAGACTTCTCTTCCTGGCTTCTAGATGGTTGCTGTCTCACATGGTCTTCCTTGTGTCCCCTGATCTTCTCAGATAAAGACACCAGTTACGTTAATGAGGATTCATGTTAACGAACTTTTAAAACACAGACCCTACTGAGGTATTGGTGATTAGGACGATAGTGTGTGAACGGGGTGGGTATCAGGCCAAAAAATGGCTTAAGGAGAAAGTACAGCTAGAAGAGAACCAAAGAGGGGAGTATGTTTCACTGGCAGAGCACTTGCTTAATATGCCGAGTCCCTGTAACTTTCTCCTTCCAAAGAGAGACAGAGACGGAGAGAGCCAAAGATAGACTTGGAGGGCGTTAGCTTTTTTTGGAGGTCTAAAGCCGGCCAACTGAGTGGTATTTGAGGTAGAAGAAAAACCAACCTGTGTGTGACATAGAAGTTTAGAGAAGAAAATATATCAAGAAAGACTTGGGTAGCTGCAGCAGTGTTGCTGGGAATTCAAGCAGGCTGAGTAGACGGTTGCTCCCTGACCTTTACCCCCTCTCTGGTTACCCCGATTAGGTGCCTTCCTAAAGATGGCTCTCAAGTGGCGCTGTGACTGCTCCTGTTGCTTTCCTGCCTTTCGTGTGCAGAGAGCAGGTCGTATACCATCAGCAGCACATGTGCTTCCGCCATTCTCCTGAAAGCAGTGTGGAGTCCACTGGACCCTGTGCACCCTGGCTCAGTCTTCCCTGTGACTGGTAGCGTGTGTTGTAATGTTGCGGCACATTCTGAGTCTGTGTTGTTACGCTATGGTTGGTAATTTGGAAATTAGTATTTTGTAACTTGAAATTTTGTGATAGTGTCCTTCACTTCCATAGTTGTGGTAGTTTAGAATCATTCACTGTTGTATTGGGAGTAAGGTAGCTAGAGGAAATGCCAGTTTAAAATAGTGTTTTATTGCACTAAGGCCGCTGTGTACGGACTTAACAGTTTTAGGTCTCTTGGTTAGGGAGATCTCAGAGGCTCATGGGGAATATTGGTAGCAGAAGTCAGTGAGTATCTGAACACCATGAGATGTATAGATAGATAGATAGGTAGGTAGGTAGATAGATAGATAATAGATATGAAAGACTAATAATTCAAAGTAAGTAAATGAAATTAGACTGTATTATGATTTTTAATCATTTTGAGTAATTTGCTCTGTGAGGTAGTTTTTTCCCCCACAGGTTATATATGCTGTAGTTGAAAGAACATTAGAGAATATTTTATCTTTACTGCCAATTAATTGCACGACCTTATAGACTCTCAAAATCTGTTTTCTAAAAAGAACAAAGATAATTACAAAACTGTTTTTTTTTTTTCTTTTATCAGCTCCCCCTCACCCTCCGCGCGCCTTTTCTGGGGCTTTGGGGATCAAATTCAGAGTAGTGCCTGCCAGTCAGGCTCTTTAGCACTGAGATGTGTATCCTCAGCCCAACCAAAGCATTTTCTGTCTAATTCTTGTTTTTTTGTAATGACTGTATAATATAGGTAAAAGTTATTTAAATTGTAAAATGCTTTCCTGAAATAGGTGGCTATTACATTTATTAATTTGTGTCTAGTTTATGAATAAATTAATATGCATGTACATCAAATGTGTCTAATGACTGGCTCAAACAAATATAAGGCCAACATCCAGGAGACAGAAGTTCAGTAAATACACATTGTAAACCAATATGGAAAAAAAAAAAAAAGTTTGAGAAAAAAAGATAAATAATGGATTGCTATTTTACATTCACTAAATTATGTAAAATATTTTCACTTAGTCCATAAAGCTTTGGGAAAATTGGTTTGCCCATGCAATGTTAGAAAGTAGTAATTGGTATAATCTTTATAGAAGACTATTCAGTCATAGTCAGAGCCTTCATTTTCTTTGGTTATTTATTATCTTACTATTAGTGGTTACAAAATAATACATATGTATAAAAATGCTCACTGCAGAGAACTAACTATATGTCCTATCAGTGGGTACTAAGTAGTATTATAACTTAATGAAGTAATATGAAACCAGTAAAAACAAAGAAGATAGTTATAAAAATTGCAGAGACATGGAGAAATGGACACACTTTTTATTAAACAAATGGATCTACAGTTCAGTATTTGTCTTTTGGATTTATCTTTAATGTTGCATATGGTTTTAATAATAAAAAACAAGTTTATAATGAATGCAAATTATCTTGTTTCAATGTATTTGATTCTCACAAACCTGAAAGCCATTCCACCCAGTCATAGTTATATGAGGCCTGGAGTCTCTCAATAAGCAGACTAATGGAAGGATTTCATTAGTATTTACAGTGAAAGTCTTAAAATTTTATGGCAATTCTTAATATTAAGTTACACGTAACATGAGTCATCAATAATGGTGGGTAATGGGCCACAAGGAAGAGATTTTTCTCTAGGTAGATGAGATGAGATAGGTCAACAAACAACTTCATTTGCTCCATTCTCTTGTTATTCAAAGTAGCTCTCAGAGACCAAGAATAGAGGAAGGACAAAAAGCAAAAAGATGTGAGAAGCAAAGGAAAGGAATGTTATGGGAACACTGAGGAATACAGAATTTAAGAGAATAACGTTGTGGTTAGTGATGATTGAAAGTCTGGAACATTTTAATTTGGTTTGGAACAAATGAAGACCCAGTATTTATTAGTTTTATTGGAATGTTGCCTGAAATGTTAAATCTTCATTTTTTTCTAGCTTCATAAAATTCTAGGAGACAAGGTGAACAATACTGCTGTAATTGAAAAGCAAGTACTAGAACTCTGGGACAGACTCTATCATTCTTGGTTTGTAAAGGTAAGTCATTTTAACATTTTCCATAGGAAGCAAAGTCCTTTTGCTGTATGGGTTCACTGATGTGATAGAATTGTATTAACATTGGAATTTGAGTTACGGAGATTTTTAAGCAGCAAGATTTTTAAGGCTTAGGTCAGTAAAAGCATTCATTGGTCGTTAGTCTCCGGGCAAAACTTGTTACTCCCTCTGGTGTATCAGTGTTCCATCCTCTGCTCACTTCTGTAGACAACATCTTGTCTTTTAGATTTGTTTTGTGTGGTAGAAATGGCTATGTACATGTTTTTTGTAGTGCTAGGGATTGAACCCAGAGCCTCTCACCTGCTGTGCCTGCACTGTACCACCGTTGTTCTTCCAGTCCCTGTAGTGACACATGTGACCATAACTGTATAAAATAATTAAAACCGATGATACGATTGTAATGTTTTGCTTACCTTTGTATACCTCAGCTGCTTTCATTTCAATATATATAATATATATATATATAAATCTTAATTTTATATGTTTGTAAATAATTTTACTCTCTTTTTAAAATAGTCTTTAAAATCTAGTGTACATTTTACACCAATTATTTCAGATTTGGGGGTAGTCAAATTTTAGGTCTCGGTATCCACATGTGGCTAGTTTCTTTTTTTTATATTTCACTGCTAGACATTAAGAACTTTTTTCTTTGAGGAAGAAATAGATCTAAAAGTTGCTAGAAATCTTTGTTTTAGAGCAACATTGATATGTATGCATATATCTTCTTACTTTGAGGTTTATCATGAAGAGTAATACTGTCTGTCCCCAAGCACAAAAATGATTTGAAAGCAGTTGGTTCTGTTGAGATGTGGTCTCCTGGGTCGGATGGGTTCTCAGAGAGCATATTGTATGTATTATGGGCGAGAGCTGATGATTTTCCCCTAGGGTTGGTGTATGGAGAGGAGAAGCAGGTATAACCTCTTAACTTGGGATTGCAGAGGATGAGGGCTGACTTTAATTTGAATTTGTTGCTTAGTGATGCATGTTTGATTAGGTGCTATTGTTCATGGGGGAGGTTGGGGAAAAAGGCTTGGCTCTTGTGGGTTTCAAAGACAGAGCCAAAACGAATAGGGGACCATTAGATAGCGTGAGTGTCCTGTGCTTGACTGTCTGCTGCAGAACTAGGTTAGGAAGGTCATATGTCCTTTTTGTGCCAACTCTAGGGCTTCTTATCAATCAGCTTTGCCTGTCCCTCACCCATTTTGAATCTCCTTTTACAGTGGGAGAGTATCAGTCTTAAAAGGCATAGATGTAAGTGGACAAGTATATCATTTTCTTTACTTCTTTCACTGTGAGCTAGTCTTTGTGCATTGTGTAGTGGAGACGCATATCACTGTTTCACCTGTAAAAGTGAGAGAATGGAAGCAAGATTCAGAAAGTAAGAGGGTGCATACAGAATATTAACAGTGTACCACTGAATTCTAACCTCCCTGGTCACTGTGTTTATTCAAATCTCTTTTTGAAATGTAGTTATTCCTGCCAATGTGATTCTCTTACAGATAGATGAACTAGATTTTGCTCCTCATTCATGCTTATCATAGTCTCCTCCCTCCCTCCTTTATCTTGTACAAAAGATGAATAAAGGCCATGCCTGTAATCACAACACTCAGGCTGAGGCAAGAGGATTGCTGTGAGTTCAAGGCCAGCCTGGGCTACTTAGTGAGCTCAAGGTCAGTCTAAACTACTAGTAAGACCCCCATCTCAAAAAGCAAAGAAAGATCATGAATAAGGGAAATAGAAGCTGGGGGGAGCCAAGATACGGAAACCAGGAAAGGGGCATAAAGACTAAAAAGAAAAAGATGGAGTGCTGTATTAGTACACTGTTACGGATGGTGAGGAATAACATGTATTTAGGAGGGAAGCACTTGAACCAGACTTAGGTATAATGTCTAGGATGTAAATGGAAAAGTACTGTTTTAGGTGGAGTCCTTAGTCGATTTCTTAAATAATGTACTGAAGTGTGTAAATGGAGCTAAAGCAAATTGAAATGTTTGTAATTTTTACTCTTTAAGATGGAAATTGTGCATCTGAACTGTTTTATTCCATAGAATGTAACGCATTCTGGAAGACACAAAGGGCACAAGATGCATGTAAGTCGTCAGAACAGCTGGCTTGGAGACATTCTGGACTGGCAAGACCTTGCCTCCTTTGTTCACGAGAACATTGAGACATTTCTGTCGGTAAGGCATAGTCTTTATTGTTAAATTGGATTTAGAGATAAAAGTAGAAACTAATTCCAGGTTTTCTCTACACACGTTGAGACCTTTAGTTACCCTATTTTTAACACCATGACATTTGTGAATTTGAGAATTCTATGTACGTATGTATGTATGTATGTATTTTAGGGAAGGGTCTACAAGGTGTTCAGGGTCTCACTGCTAGATTGGACTCATAGTGATCTGCCTGTTTACAGCCTCCCAAGAGCTGGGATTACAGGTCTATGCCACCACACCCAGTCTCAGTTGCTGTCTCAGCATGCTGAGGGATCGAACCCCAGGCCCCTGTGCCTACTTGTAGGTGCTTTAATCCACTGAGCTATTTGGCCACTAGCCCTGAATTTGAGAATTCTAAATGAACAAGAAAGTTAACCAAACCTTGTAGTCCTCAGATGTGGCTCCCTAGTACTTGGCTGGCTGATGCCGCCCCCAGAAGGCATGAGCAGTGCTGTGTGCTCTTAGATTCTCAGGTGGATTCCTCATCCCCCTCGCTGAGCAGCGTGTTCCCAGGTGGACCACTACAGAGGGTCCTGGGTGCAGCCCTGGGTGTGGAAGTGCAGTTGTTACGTGAGAAAGACTAGGCTCAGCTTGTTAGCATACCGTGCTGTCCCGCTGCGCGCCTCCATTTCTGCAGTCTTGCAGCATTGCGGGGTGCTCTGTGGATTCAGGGGCACGTGTCGGGAGGTCTTTTCACAGTCACAGTCACAAGAATTTTTAAGTGAAGTTTTGTCCAAGTAATATGTGACTATAAATGAAAAGCCATGCTGTATAATTTTAATTTTAAAAAAAAGGAAGTTGCCCCGCTGTGAGCCTCAGTGTCAATCTCTAGGGATAGCTGTTCTCTAAACAGCTTTCACTCGGGCTTCACTTCTGAAATTTTTTATCATTATTATTATTATTTTTTTTTGTACTGCGGGTCAAACTCATGACCTTGGGCTTGCCAGGCAGGCGCTTAGGCAGCTGAGCTATCGCCCTGGTCCCCCCAGAAATTTTTAAAATAATGTTTACACTGCACTTTTTGTTTTGCCATTTTAGATTCTATCTTTTGGCTTCCAAATAAGGAAGATGAAGGTAAAGATGTGACTTTCTTGCAAGTCCATCTTCACAGCTCCTTCAGTTCTTAACAAGTTCTTGCATGCACACTCTGCCCTTCCTCCCACTCACCTGTGTAGTTGTAATAGTTTGGAATCAATTCTAGAAATTCATATCCTTCAGTTTTTATTTCATGTTTTCTTTCCTCCCTTTCTCCCTCCCTCATTTCCTTGCAATAAGTTCCTGGCCTCAAGTGACCCTCCTGCTGCAGCCCCCTGATTAGCTGGGCCTCTTCATGTGCAGCACTGCACCCAGCTGTTTTACATTTTTGATAATCCCTTCTCTGTTTTCTCAAGTGTCTTTGTCTGGGGATTACAGCTTTACATGTTAACATAAACATTTAGGGTCTAAGATGAAAGAAACGATTTACCAAGAAGAGTAATTCTTCTAATTGTTGCAAATCTGTTTAGTGTCTGGATTCTCCTATCTGCTCTGCCTACTGTCTGTGGAGTTAAGTTTGTTTTGGTTGAAAGGAACATCCCAGCCTCACACATTTGTTTATTCATTTATTTGTTTATTTGGTACAGGGTCTCACTATACAGTTCAGACTCAGTGATCCTCCCCAGTGCTGGGATTACAGGCGTGCACCATCACGCCCATTCCCAGTGGCTGGCTCAACCTGCCTAGGGGCAGGGCTGATGTGGCATATGGTACACAGATATCTATTTGAGAAAAAGACTTTACCTGTTTTGGTGGTACTGGGGTTTGAACCAAGGGTCTTTGCACAGGGTGCTTCCTCTGTTCTTTTATTTTGAGCATCTTGCTAAGTCACTAATTTTTTCTAGTTGGGCTCAAATTTGGGATCATCCTGCATCAGTCCCCCTAGATTGTTGGGATTACTGGTGTGTGCCACAATATATAGCTAAGAGAGGGAACTTTCAGCAGATTTTCTTGTGGCTATCCTTTCTTTCTTTTCTTTTTTTTTTTTTTGCTGTACTGGGGATTGAACTCAGGGCCTTGCACTTGCCAGGCAAGTGCTTATTCTACTGAGCTATCTCCCTGGCCCTTTGTGACTGTTCTTTGATACTACACCAAACCTGAGCACATGATATTTTAAAAAGTATAGTTGTAACGTGGAGTCTGTAGCCATACCATTGAACTGTTTTGCAGTGGTGTAGTAAAGCCCACTGATCCATCTTAGCTAGGAGCCTGTGTTTGTGTGACTTTTTATAAGATACACTAGTCGTTTGGAATATTGGTTCACTGACTTCAGAATGTAGATTAAAAAAAAATACAGCATTAAAAAGTCATTTTTTTTTACAATCATCTAACTCATTAGAATAAAATTTAAGATGCTGTCAAGGTCACAAATGGCTGATAAATCATTAAAATTATGGGTTTTTTACCTTAAAGACTTAAATTTCATTGCCAGCACATGCTATCAGTGGATTTCCTGAGGGCACTTTGGTCGTCCTTGGAGGGACTTTCCGCAGCTGCTGAGGCAGGCAGGTCTTTCCCACAGACATGGTGTTCTGTACAGTGGTTGGGCTCAGCTCCCCGCTCGCTCACACCGTGCCTCCTGCCAGGGCTCTCTCACTTCTGTGAGCAGCGCAAGTGCTGTGGGCTAACTTCTGTTTCCACGTGCAGAATACTAAGAAGCTACTCACAGGTGGATTCAAGCAAACATACTTTTTGCTGCCAAGTACAGCAGTTCTTAAGGAGAGCTGCTGATGAGCCTGCAGTAGTGAAGAGGACAGAGAACAGGAGGGCAGTTAGGCGTCACCTCCATTCCCACCATGGCCCAGCAGTCCTACCTGCTGTCCCTTGTTGCTGTGCTTACCATGTAGATGCCTTCAAGAAGAAATTTTGCTTCTGTTCTGTCTTTTGAGACAAAGTTCTTGCTGTGTATTTCGGGCTGGCCTGGAACTCATTATGTAGCCCAGGTTGACCTCAGCAAGCCTGCCTCAGACTCCTAAGGCTGGGATTATGGTACAGGTATGTTCCACCACACCTGGTGAGGGAGTTGTTTTGACCTTACAAAACCTCAGAAAAGGTCTCAGACATGCCACTTGTCCAGGAGGTCTGCTTTGAGAATCACTATCTGACTTTTTGAACTGCCTTTCAGCCAGACTGTGGGCCTCCACAAAGAGTCCTTAACTCTTAAAAACACTTTTTCCTCCTCTTTGAATGCCCCCTGCAAGCCTTCAACTTTACTTTAGAACCCTTCACTGAATTTTTATTTCTGCTTGTATAACATCTACCACCTCTTACATTGTGAACCCTTTAAAAACATTTCTTTGAGGATATTACTGAGATACTTAAATGTGTTTTCTAGTACTGTATGTAATTTTATAAAATACTGGGTCTCAGTGAAGTATTTTTATACAAGTATCTAACATATTTTCATCATGTCATCCCCCTTACATAAATTTTTAAAATGTCTACTGCCCTCTGTTTGCTCTGAGTTTGTTTAAAGTTTGTTTTGCCCTCTTTACCTTTGTGGCTGTCTTCAAACGTGTGCTGACCTCTGGCAATGTTATTTTAGAGAGTAAAACACTAAACAGCCAGTTGGAAGGGTCTAGCCAGTCAGACTGTAGACAAAGTGCGCAACAGGTTCCACTTAGTTTTATGAACTCTCCCGGCAGTGTTATGTTTTGTTGGAAACAGGGTCCTGGCATGCTGACTGATCTTAGACACACAGTGCTCCTGCCTGAGCCTCCGGAGTAGCCAGGCCTCCCCGCGTACGCCCTTGCGCCTGGCGCCTTTCTAGTGCTAAGTGCTTTCAGAAGTCAGCTTATCCTCTCACAAGACATTAGAACATTCAGATGTGTTCACTGAAATTTCATCTTTTTTGTGGTTTGTTTTGAGCCTCATTTTCCTTTTCTGCCTTAATAGCTGAATTTTAAAGGATTTGCTGCTGACTGTTGAAGTGACATTGAATCAAATTAAGATAGATGATACAGAAAATCTTTAAATTTTATGAATTTTTATGGAAAGACAGTAGGCAGTTTTAAAAATAAATGATTTAGCCATATAGTCCAAAAAAATTAAATAGGTGCAATTCTTATATGCCCAAACACATATTGGGCAGCAAGGGAGTGATTCTTTAGTGATTTTTATATTAAATATTTCCTGACAGATATACAAAATTAATGAAGCTTGATGCTTTATAAATATTTTCTAATTGAATTCTCATAAACAGTCTCCAAAGCCAATATAATTGCCTTCATCGTAATATCAAACATGTTTACTGGTGTTAAATACCCTAGTAAGAATTAAAGTGTTCAAAATCAGTTTTTCTTCCTGGGCTCCAGAGTCCAGGCCATTGCTGTAATAAACTACATTATCTTCCCTACTATGTCTCATCCTTTTTGTTTCATATCTTTGTTTTTATTTTGTTTCTTTTATTTTTTATTTTTCTTTTCTTTTTTGATGCAGGATCTTGCTATGCAGCAGCTCCGACTCAGCGATCCTCCTGTCTCAGCTCCCCAGTGTTGGGATTATAGACATGCACTGGTTTTGGTGGCTGGTAGAGACCACCCAGGGTTCTGGGGTGGCTCGGCTTGCCGTACTGGGGATTGAACTCAGAACCTTGCGCTTGCCAGGCAGTACAATCTCCCGTGCTATCTCTCCAGCCCCATACCTTTGTTTTTATTTGCTTCGCTTTGCTTTGTCTGCTTTTTTCTGATTTTGCAGTAAGTATATTGGTTAGAACTGTGTTGTAAGACCCCTTCCCAGTGCACCTTACACCAAATTGGCATCCCCTACTTTCTTCTTCCTCTTGTAGTTAGCATTTTAACCATTCTTTTGTTACTGGAAGTTCTACTTTCTTCTTCCATTTTTGACTCTGATATTTATGCCCAGTTTATGTGACTAGATGTTAAGTTCTTGGGAGCAGAAAGACTCAATTATAGGTGCCTTCGAATTTAGCATGGTGTTAGGTTGTCAGTGTATTGAACAGAAAGCTATTGTAACATTAATAATCAATTTTGTATTTAGAAATAGAGTGGCAGAGTTGAAATGGTGTTTGAGATCACCCAGTTCAACTCCCTTAGTCTGTAGCTAAGTTAGGAAGAGACAAACCAGAGCAGGACCATGGGGTTCTTGTAGTCTGTGTCTCTCGACTCTGTGCAGACTTTGAGGCAGACAGACACACAGCTTGGTCCTGCTCAGAGAAACATTTTCTCTTCATTGCATCCCTGTAATATTCTGTTCTTCTTCTTCTTTTTTTTTTTTTTTTTTTTTCCCAAGCTGCTATTTTTCATTCTTCACTGGTTTCACAGAAGCTAGGCTAATGGCTCTCAGTAAGTACCTAGGAAACCAAATTAATAATGGAAAGGTTATTTGTGGACAGTAAACTCAAGAGGACAGGATGCATGTCAGCTGGGGGCCAGGGAGGCGGCCTCGGTCACTTATCTGCAGCAGAAACCACCTGTGAGTGAGCAGTGGACATAATTCCAGGGCTTTTTGTATATGTTTTATACAACTAATTCATGCTTGACATTCTGTCATTTATGTTGCTACCACTCATTAAGGTAACACTAGACCTGACTCGTGTTTTCTACTTTTTATTTGTAGTACATCTCATCTGTTTCATATTTAGAGTTTCAGGGACCTTGCTGTTGTTACTGCCTTTATTTCTTCATTTCTTAGCCTGACATACATTAGAATCTACTTTGCCATAAAGATTTAATTAATAAGTCTAGAAATGCCCTTTTTCTATTCCCTTTCTTTCAAGTAAAAAGGTTGCTTGATTATTGTTAGAAACTACCGTTACGCAATTAATACATTCAGCTGATGTCTAAAGACTGGCCAATGACCACAGGGTATTTTCTGTCAGGGTGACTCAGAAACTATTTAAAATTTTTTTTGATAAAAATTCCAGACTGATTGAGCCTCAGAAAGAATGCTTTTCAAAATAAAAAATAAAGGCATTGTTGGTTCATGTCTTGGAATCGGTGGCATTGTTCATTTATCCTTTATTCAACAGGGTCAAACAGTCAGTCTTGCATTTTTTGGTAGGCGTCATGAAACATTTTCAAGATTCTATGTAAGGAGTTTTTGTAAATGAAACCAGACTGCTGAAAATCTCTTAGGAAGATGGAGCTGAGGTTTGCAACAATGAGGAGGGCAACAAAATGTGCCTTTTATAAATGATACATTTGAGGTAGGAAAGGAATAGACAGTCCTTTCATAGAGCAGATGGTATAACTTGAACATATGACAAAAACAGAGCTGCTCTTTCAGAAAGACACTAAAATAAAAATCAGACATTAGCAGTTCTGATGCTACTTCTTAGCTCTGTGGCCTCAGATAAGTTTTTTAAAAAGTCTCTGAGCTTCACTTTATATATATCTGTAAAGTAAAGATACTGTCCTCTGCCTTGCTTCCTTCGCAACACTGAGGTTTTGGACCACATTTTGAAACTATAATTAATAGTGTTTTCTTGATCATTTTGCTTCCATGTTTTTTGCTGAGAAGAAGGATAGTCCACTTGGAGAGGACAGAACAGACACTGTCATGAGGAAACTTAAGTTCATAGATTAGAAACCATGCAGTGTACTGTAGATGCTGCACATCTTCCTCTAGGCATATTTAGTGCGTGAATAACCATCATGCTGATACCTGGCTCTAGTGAGCTCGCGGGTCAGCTGCAGGCAGTAGGTTTCAGTGGAGTGGCCAGTGTCTGTCTGAGGAAAGCCTTCTGCCTTTGACCCCATTAGTACTTTTATTGTGATTTTAATGGTCATTGAAGTTATATTTTATATATTTTTGGTTGAATCTAACTTGGAAATGGCAAAGGCGAGGGGAGGCAGGCAGCTAAAACTCAGCCAGAACTTCAGATTGTACAAGGAAAGTATATACAAGGCATATTGTGCCATATTCTCCTATAAGCATTTGTATGCCCATTGCAATTTTACATAGTATACTGTATATAAAATTTTTACATTCTACTTTTAAAACTTGGCATTATAATAGCATATTTTCTGTTTTAGTAGATCTGATAACTACTTAATATTATTTGAAGTAGATTCATCGTACTTAGCTATTTTCCATACTATTAAAAATGCAGATGTTTTTGATAGACTTTTCCCTTCACTTAAAATGGTCCTCAGTTCTTATTTGTTTGTTTATGATAGTAAGACACTGTATTAAAAGCACAAGATGGCTGTGGCATCTCCTTCCATGTAAGCTCTGACTTTCAGCTCTTCCTCCTCATCAGATCTTGGAGTCGCTGTGGATTGTGATGAGTCGGAACGTAAGCCTGCTGTTCACTACAGTCACCACGCTCCTAACCATCCTTTTCTACAGTGGCACTGCCCTCCTCAATTTTGTACTCTCTCTGGTATGTATAGCTAGATAAATGTACATCACAGTTCTTTCTCCGTTAAAGCGCTTTATTGATTCTTTTTGCGTTTATGGGTATGTACAGTTTCCAGAGTGTGATTGTTCAGGAGATACTGTCTTTTATTTTGCAGATAATTTTCCTGACCACACTGTTTTATCTGTTAAGTTCCAGTGATGAGTACTACAAGCCAGTGAAGTGGGTGATAAGCCTGACACCACTGTCTCAGCCAGGTCCATCATCTAATATTATTGGCCAGTCTGTGGAAGAAGCTATCAGGTAGGGATAAGATTTGTGCTTGTTATTCTCTTTACCAAGTGCTCAGAGCCTGCTTGGCAAGCTCGAAGTCCTGAGTTTGATTTCCAGTACCAAAAGAAAGACCAAATGCTTTCCAGGAGAAGCCTCTTTTCTGTCTTGCACGTCATAGTAATATTCCTCACTAAACTAGTGAAAGACTGGTATCCTCAAGATTTTCATCTCATTTTGAGAGGATCGTATGACTGCGTATATTTGTAAGGGAATAAAGTCCCAAAGACTTGGATAGCCCACTCCCTAGTCTATGGTTTACAAAATGGCCTGTCAGCTTCCCATCTGCAGCTTCTTAGTGTAGGTCGGTCCCCATATCACTTGCTCAAGAAACCTCCGTCTTCTACCACTTTGGACCCTGCCTCCCCTCAGGAATTCTAGCTTTGATCCTGCAGGGGTGTAGATGTTCTTCCTGTTTCTTCCTTTCTCCCTCGGTTTGGAAGGCTGTGCCCTCTCAGGCAGGAAAAGGTTGGACGCTAGAAGCACAAGTTTCCAAGACCTAGGCTGCGTGTGTAGAGTTGGCTTTGGTCAGAGACTTCCAACCTGTGTCTGGGTCTGGGTCCTTGTGTTGCAGGCTTGGTTTCTGAACGAGTTTCTTCTTCAATTTTCATGGCCTGTAAGCTCTTTCCAAGTTATTGGCTTCTGACCCTGCTTTTCTTTTCTTCTTCTTTGTGTCCCAAAGGAAGAGATGCTTCATAGTCCAGGCCTTTTGTAGCTTTCCCTTCAACCCCTATCCCTCATTGCTTCTTAGAATAACTCAGCATTTCTATTTCTTGTGAGTAGCTACTCAGATCCTTGTGTTATCAGTTAGTGCTGCTCTTTCTAGTACATCTTAACTAGAGGGTCTTACGCTTCTGTTGAATAGTGAATTTTTGCCTGGGATTTCTGTTTCAACAGACTTTAAAAATATACCATTGTTTGAACTAGCCACCCACATAAATCTTGCTTTGGCCTGTTAATCCTGCTTGCCTGACCTTGGCTTACTTTTCTTCCCGCTATGGTCATGTAACACCTAGGGAGCATGCCTCTTGATCTTGGAAACCCTCATATGTATTCCAGTGAGACACATGCTTCTGAGGTATATCATCTTTGAAAACTTCTCTAGGTTTTTCTCCTCTTTCCTGCTAGCAAGTTTTGAATAAAGATTTTACCAGTACGTTGTTCCTTGATTTGCTATCAAGTAAGTTTTTTAAAAATGCTCTTAGCACCAGTGTGGTGTTGTCAGGTGTCCACATGGGACCATTCATGTAAAGGATACAAGTGTAGGAATTTATGATTTAATGTAATAGCTTCCACAATGACGTTGTCTTCAGGAAAGTGTAGCTTTCACACCCCTCTTACACCTCTATGACTCTAGGTAATCATCCTTTTTGTATAAATGAAATGATGGAAATTCTAGCAATAGGTTGTCCTTTATCTATGTGATAATGTTTTGGCTCAAAAAAGCCTACACAAATTTGTACGAAAATGGAAAAGTAGGGGCTGGGGAGATGGCTCAGTGGAATAAGCGCTTCCCTGGCAAGTGCAAGGGCCTGAGTTCAATCCCTGGTTCCACCAAAAAAAAAAAAAAAAAAAAAAAGGGAAAAGTAACCTTCTGTCTTCCTGGTCAGATAAAGCCATTACAAAAGTCCTTTGCTCATAGATGTGACTTATTCTAACCCATACAGAAAAAAAAATATCCAACTTGTCACTAGAGAAGATGGTGCTTCATTTCCATATAGTAACCTTCTCATAAGAGCTTTTCTATTTTCAAATAACAATTCTTAAAGTTTCATTTATTTTGGAGACAAGGTCTTGCTATGTAGTCCAGGCTGGCCTCACCCCTTATGTACTGTATATACTCCTCTTGCCTCAGTGCCAGAGCACTGGTATTACAAGTGTTTTCTGCTGTGTCCAGCGTTCAGCTCACAGTACTTGAATTTTCTCATTTTGCTCTTTTCAAATGAGCCTTTGCTGACTGTCCTCTCAAGTGTTTGTCATTGAGTTGCTTTTTGTTTTTGTTCCAATTACACTGCCTCTTTTGTTTTGAATTTAATTCTTCAGTTGTGGCTGCTAGTTAAGTGGTAAGTAGAGCTATAATTTGCATTTAGACCTGACTGAAAGTTTATGATAATCCTGCCATTCTAGCACACCTTCCAGGATTTGCTGTTCGAGGGAGACAAAGTTAACTTTGCAGTACTGTTAAAACCATTCAGTGGATACAGTGAGGCCTGCAGCTAGACATTTAGTCTTCATCTCAGAAGAGAATTTGAGATTACAGAGTGCTGTGAATTGCAGAGATATGAGGAGAGACCTCTTGTACATATTAGATTTGCCCTGTGTTTTTAAGAATGTATACTGTTCACCATGCCAGTAGTCCTTGTCATGATTCCAAAGTAGGGACCAAATGTATTCATTTTATTAACATCTTGTTTTTTAAGATGACCAAAAGAATAACTGCCCTCTGTATCAGAAATATATTGTGGTCTTCTTGGATGGCAAATAGATTGATTTTTACTGAATTTGATAAATATGGAACACATTAGAGAATGTTTTATGGCTTGAGACATTTTTCTAACCAAAGCTGTACCTAGTTTTATAAATTAAAGATTGTAATTCAAGATGATTTTTATATTTATAGTCTAAATCCTTTGGGGTGTTTTTTTTGAGGCAGGGTCTCACTGTGTAGTTCAGGCTGGCCTTGAACTCACAGTGATCCTCTTATCTTAGCCTCCCATACTGGGATTATAGGTGTGTGCCACCATAGCTGGAGATTTTTTTTTTCTTGATCACATTTAAGACCTAAAATGTGCAAGTTTTATATTGACTCCTTAAGAGCCTTCTCATATAATGAGATACAGCTGTTCTAAGAGCTCTTGTCAGATTTTTCATTCTGAAGGATTGTGTTAGAAGTCTTTTCTCATGGAAAAAGATTTTAAGAGGAAAAATAATGTACAAACAATTATGAAAGTATTGTAATGTTCTTGAAGTACAGCTTGGTATGTAAATTATCAGCGATAACAAATTTTATAAGGGACAGTCATTAGTCATCATTAAAGTTGCAATTAATTGAAAATCATTAAGCTCATTTTGTGTTCCATTAATAACTTAACAATGGAATGAAGTTGGGGAGAACTGCATGACCAGAAATGGAAGGTGCCTGTTCCCACAGCTGGGCCTCGGGAAACGAAACATGTGGCTTCTTTCATGGTCACTGTGTTACTGAATTTTTGAACCTTGGCTTTTGTTTTATTTTGGAATTAGTATCTGAGCTACAGACTTTCGTGACTAGGTTTCATTTCATGAATCTCTGAGTTGCTGGCATGCACCCTTCATCCCCAGACCGTTTTCCTCCCTTCAGCAGCATGTGTCCTGAATGTGCACGTCACACCCTTCCTCCCCGGGGCTCCATTCTGCTTGCTCTGGTGGAGATATTGCACATTACTAAGTTGCATGTTGTCACGGCCTCAATGCAATTTAGTGTGTGTGATATTTTCACATGAGTGCATGCACACAGGTATGGCTCTTGCTTGCTGGGATGACAGCTTTTCAGCGCTAGTGGGTGTTAGGTCTCCTGATGAGTGAGATGGGAGAATATGTCTACTGTAGGGCCTGGATTTGGAAAGTAGACATGCTTCTGACCTCTGTGTCCTGATTTTAGAAAATTTAGTATGTTTTAATTGAGGAAAAGTCAGTGTGTGATTATTAGAAAATCAGCATTTCCATATTTTACTTTGAGCAAGTAAAAATTCATTGTGGAGAAATTCTGAAGGATTTAAGAGTAAAATCGGTATTTGTTTAAAATGTATAACAAGGGGGCTGGGAGATTTGGTGGTCTTGATTCCCAGCCCTGCATGCTGTGCCAGCGGGAACCCTGGGCGTGGTGGTACACACCTGTAATCCCAGCACTCCAGAGGTTGAGATAGGATAGCTTCGAGTTTGAGATTAGCCTGGGGGCCGCAAAAGTGAACACAAGGCCAGCCCAAACTGCATAGCGAGGGGCCCAGGGAGATAGCTCAATAGAATAAGTGCTTGCCTGGCAAGCGCAGGGTCCTGAGTTCAATCCCTGGTACCGCAAAAAACAAAACAAAGGGCATAGCAAGACCTTGTCTCAAAAAAAAAAAAAAAAAAAAAATGAATTTAAAGCTATAACAGAAGTATTATCATTTGTGTGCAATCTCCTAATATCAAAATAGACAGTGGTAAGCCCAAGGTCCCAAGTTCAATCCCTAGTACTGCAAAAAAAAAAAAAAAAAAAGTTAAAATATTCTTACATAGGGGCTGGGGAGATGGCTCAGGAGGATAAGCGCTTGACTGGCAAACGCAAGGATCTGAGTTCAATCCCCGGTTCCACCAAAAAAAAAAAAAAAAATATATATATATATATATATATATATATATTCTTACATATATTTGGGTAAATTAGATTAGCTGGAGTTCTTAAATAGTAATCAAAGACTGTAAGTACATGACTTTTAATCTACTTGGCAGGACTGGTTGATCTTATCTATCTGAATCTTTATTGTTTATAAGCTTCTAAGGAAAATAACCTTGAAGCTTTGTCTTTATGCAGTTTTTAATTGTGAAGCATTAAAAATTGCTACATAAATTTAATGGACTTATAATAGAACTGTTTTTGAGATACACTTATTTCGTCTTTGTCTACATAATTGAAACAGCCCGTGTTATTTTTGAGCATGACAGTGAAGCACCTATCATCTGTAGGCATTGTATAAGAACATAAAACTTGTATTAGTGACCAAAAAAATTAGTAATGTTACAGCCAAACTCTCCAGATTTCTAATGGCACACTAGTGTTGTATATCCTTCTGTCTGGGACAAAACCACTTTTTTGGGATAGAGGGTTTCTGTGTAAGCGGCCTTATCCTATGTCCCTCAGCAACTTTCTGGGTCTGAGCACAGAAGATGACATTCTACTCATGCTGGGAATCCATTGTTGGTCAGATTTTGGTACATTTTGCTGCAGAGCTGGGTTTCAAGGGCAAATGATCAAGGAGAAACAGAGTTTCTTTAGAAAGTTAGGGTAGAAGGCTGGGGAGATCATTCAGTAGCATAAGTGCCTGCCTCGTATGGTGCAAGGTCCTGAGTTCAATATCCAGTACACACACAGAAAAAAAGGTTAGCCTGGTTCATTTCCACATCATTGCAATAAAGTGAGTTACATGAACTTCTTGTTTTCCCAGTACTTATAAAAGGTATATTTATCCTGTACTATAGTCTATGTGTGCAGTAACATTATTTATAAAACACAGTGTACAATACATAATTTAAATACTACTTTATTGCTGAAGGAGCCAATGATCACTTGAACTATTGGGAAAAATGGGTCTGATAGCCTTATTCAATGGAGAGTTGACACAAACCTTCAATTTATTTTTAAAACATTGCTTCACAGTCTCTGTGAAATGGAATACAGCACAGTATACTTGTGATCAAAGGAGCTGGGATAGTTTTTCCACTTGGTAATTTTCAATGCTGTGTCTAAGTGCTCACCTATCTCTCTCCACTAGCTCATGTGTCAGTTGAGACATGCTACTTGCAGTGAGGATGGAAGATGGTAGCTGCTATTTCCAGCAGGAGGAACAGTCTGATAGTCTTGCTATTTGACCTTTAAAAAGAAGAGGGTGGCCCTGTGCATTCTGCACAGCCTTTTTGACTTTTATCATGCTCACATTCATTGCCTTGTTTCAGATCTCATTCCATGAAGAGTAGGTCATCTGATCAAATTCTGAGTTGTCATTTTTCTCTTACTCGGTTTAGTAAAGTAGCAAGAACAGTCTTGTAGGCCAAAAATGAGAGGGTACTGGTAGTTGATAGATAGCGGTGTGAACAAGACATAATTTCAATGCTGTACGGTAAAAGTACATTTAATAGGGTGTGTATCAGCGAACAGTATGAAAGCAAAATAAAAGCTGAGTGTGCACGACTCTTGTCATTTGTGCTCCACAAAGAGGTTTGGGTGGAGCGTAGCTGCATTGGAGGTCTGCAGCCTGCTTTTACAGTAGAGAGGAGCCCTGCTCTGTAGTGATACAGGATGGTGTGGGCAGGGAACATTTATAGGTGTGTAATATCAAGTTTGTGAGTTAGTAAGTGGCCTTGTTAGAAAAGAAACCTTTGGCTTAGTGGCTGATGTCAGTTACTTTGCCTGAGCTACCAAGACAGGGGAGGCAAAGAATTTCCACATCTTCTGAATTTGATTCTTGCCAATTGCTGAGTGCTGTGAAAGCGTAGAAATTTAAAGAGCAACTGTCAATAATGTTGGAAGAAACACTGAAATGAAAGATTCCAGAAGATGGAGCATAGGCACGTATTACATTTACAAAAGAAAAGGGCGACGGTGCAGGAAGACTAAATTACATAATTATTAGGGTGGTGGATCTGATGTGGGTTTTCTGTCAGTTTCTATAGTAGGTGCTTCCTCATCTGATAGTGGGTAGTGCAGAGGAAGCGTACCCCCTTGGCACCACGGATTCACACAGCATGAGTCATACAGACACCCTTGAGGATGCCACAAATCCAGATCTACTGTGGTTTTTGCAAGAGGTTTCCCCTTGATAGGAAGAGAAAGTGCTAACTGAATTTGGGTATCCAAAACAATGTTGATTGATTTGTTGGCACCAGTGAGTGTGTGAAGTGAGGGAAGGATCTTTCGTTGTTTGATTATAAGGAATATTTTCACATTGAGCATATTAATGATTTTATATGGCCCACTTGAGTAATATTATACATGATGTTAGTTATGTGCCAGATGAGGATTGTCTATTACGAGCAGTCTCTGATGGAGTGGGAGTCTGGCTGGGATCAAACCCAAGCAAGGTCTTGTGCATGCTAGGCAAGTAGTACATCACTGAGCTACATCTCTGGTCTCTTAAGAGTTTGTCTTTGCACTTGTGTTTTGAAATGCATGCTTTATCATATACTAAATGTCCATGTGTGATTTGTTTTACCATTGGCCTGTGTAGTCTACTTACTTGAATTGCTTGTCCACTCATTGGTGAATTTCCCAGTGCTTTAGTTATCAGTGCATTAAGAATATGATTTTTTGTTTTGCTTTGTTTTGAGGTAGTGCTGGGGATCACCAACAAGTGCTCACCAGCCCCCACCTCTTGGTTTTTGGGTTCTAAGAACCTGAGAGAGAAGTAATTCTGTGCTCAGCAGTATGTTATTGCTTACACAGCTTGATCTAACCTAGACCTTCTTGGTTTCCTCCTTGCCTTCATGAGATACATATCTTAATTGTTGTAATAATGAATTGTCATAAACTTAATAGTTTCAACATTAAGTTTATTATCTTCTAGTTTGTTTTGTATCTTCTAGTTTGAGAGAGAGGAAGTCCTAACATTAACATATCAACAGGACCATGTTCTTTCTGGCAAATTTAGATGGTTTTAGCTGATGGCCCCTTCATCTTTGTTTAAGGCCAACAGCAGAGCACCTTCAGAACTGTGTCTGCGCCCGGCTTCTCTCCTCAGGTCTCCTTACCTGGCTGACCCTGCTGCTTTCTTCCCCCTTAGCCTCTCTCCCTCCCTCCTGCTCTCGCTCTTTCTTTCTCTCAGTGATGGAGTACATACTCTGCTTAGAGTGTGTGAGGCCCTGGGTTCACTGCCCACCACAACCGAAAGTGACATGGAACATGTTGACTTCAGTTTCTTTGAATACATTCCTGAATCATCTGCTTCTGTTCTGGCATTTTAAGGAAACTTGAACTTCAGTGTTTTCTTTTTACTAATTTCCATTCTCAGCAGCAGGGTATGGAGATTGCCTTTCCTCTGTGTCCTCACCGACATTTGTTATCTTTGTGATAATAGTTATTTCAACAGACAGAGTGAAATTTTTCAATTTTATTTTGTATTTTTCTGATTAGTAACGTTGAACATTTTTTCATGTGTACCTGTTGGTTACTTGTACACTTTTGAGAAATATCTACTCAAATTTTTTGCCCATTTTAAAATTGTATTATGGGGCTGGTGAGATGGCTCAGTGGTCTAAAGCACCTACTTAGAACAAGCTAAGCTAAGCAAAGCACAGAGACCGGGGTTCAATCCCCCAGCACCACATGCCAGCCAGCCCCGCCCCCTGGTGGGCTGAGCTGGCCACACACACACAAAATAAATAAATAAATAAATAAATAAAATTAAAAAAAATTGTATTATGTTCTCTTATTGTTGAGTTCTTCAGATGTTTTAGATACTAACTATATCAAATATATGGCTTATACATATTTTCTACCATTTCATAGATTCTGTTGATATATTTCTGTGGTGTGCAACTTTTTAGTTTGATATAACCTTACTTGTCAAATTTATTTGTGTTGCTTCTGTCTTGGACTTTATATCTAAAAAAACCACATCCCAAACCAACGTCCTGGAGCTTTACCCCTGTGTTTTATTCTAGTAATATTACACATTTAAGTCTTTAACATGTTTGTGGCAAGGCCTTACTTAAGTCATTCATCTTACTGCTGGGTGGATTGAACCACTGGTGTTTGTGCCATCAGGGGGCTTTTTATTAATCTTATAAGAGACTGATGAAAGTGATTAGATTCATTGGACCGCAAGTGGTACAAGCCCTCACAATGGGACAGTCATGTATGGTTCAAGCCAGCAGAAACATGTCCATTTATTTTATATTGGTTTTTGTATGAAATAAGGGTCCATTTCATTTTTTTTTTTTTTTTTTTTTTTTTTTTTTTTTTTTTTAGTAGTTGGATAAATGAGTATGAAAATAACCCTTTAACAGTTTCTTTTTTGTTAAGACAGGTCTTGCTCTGCAGTTTACACTGGCCTTGAACCCACTATGTATTCCAGGCTGGCCTCAAACTCATGGCTGCTTCAGCCTCCTAAGTGCTGGAACCACGGGCATTCACCACCACATCCATTTTATTCTTTTTTTTTTTTTTTTGGCAGAACCGGGGATTGAGCTCAGGCCCTTGCACTTGCCAGGGAAGCGCTTATTCCACTGAGCCGTCTCCCCGGCCCCATTTTATTCTTTAGGACTTTTATAATTGGCTTAGCTAGATGATCTAGAATAATGTCTCCATCTCAAGAGGCTTCATTTTTTTTGGTACTGGGAATCGAACTCAGGACCTTGTGTTTGCTAGGCAGGTGCTAAACTTTCCTTTTCAGTTCAGATCACTTAAGCTTATGAAGTACAAACTTGTAGTTTTTATCAAAATCCTCTGGGTACTGGTCAAGTAGCCCAACCTCAAGAACTAATAACAGCAGCACCTGTAAACAGCTGCTGCTTATTGAGCTACTAATCAGCGCAGGGTCCATTCCTGGGTCTTCGCATGCTTGTCATTTAGCTTTTCTTGAACTGCTTTTTCTGCCAGTCCTCACTCACATTATACTGTAGATGTGAACTTCAGTCTCACACCTTGAGTAGATACTGTGTGATGTTAGAAATTGTGGCTTCTTCTTGTCCTGTTACTACAAAATTAAATAGAAACCAGGTAACTCAATATGTCTACTCCTAAGTGTTTACTAAGGAAAACCGAAGGCATATGTTCACACAGTTTAATGTTCACTCAGATGTTTAGAGCAGCACTATTGGTAATAGCCTTAAAGCTGGAATGGTCCATTTGAGCACATCAGCTGGTGACTGAGGAATTCCCGTAGAGAGGAGTCCTGCCAGCAATGAAAAGTAGCAGTGCCTGCCGTATAGATGAAGCTCAAAAGCACTATCCGTGATGAAAGTGTCCAGACACCAGAAGGTGCTTCCTGACGGTGTATGCAGTTTAGCAGCTGAATACAATCACTGAATGTGATTAAGATGAGGACTGTGTTATTTACATTTAACACAGGTTTTAAAAAAGCTACATAACATACAATTTTAGAAAAGACAAAATTATAGTGGGAGAGCATACCTAGTGGCTGTTGGGGTAGGAGTGGATTGACTTTAAAGAGCACACTGGAACATTTTGGAGTGATGGAAGTATTGTAAATGTAATGGTGAGTATGTAAATTAGGTTGAGATTTACTGAACTGCACATTCAGAATTGGTAAGTTTTATTGTTTGTAAATTGTAGATCAATATAGCAGATATATTGAAAGAAGAAAGACTTGCTATGAACTTAAAAGTGCTTTAAAAAAAAAAAGTTCTAGGGTGTTTTGCTGTGCTGTTTTATAAAATTTGTATTCCAGATCATGAAGAATGAGGTAGAGTGGAATGTATTCTGTGCATCCCACATTGGGTTACATAAGTATGTTCAGTAATTACAAACAATATTTAGTGCCTTTAACGTTCACAAAATTATTTTAGAATCGCCTTAATGAGAATATTAAAATCACATTGCCAGATGTAAAAGGAAGGAGACTGTGTGTTGTTTCTTACAGTTGGTCTTTTTTGGGGTTGAGCTTTGCTTAATTGCTGTCTAGAGGGGTGATTTGGTTGTGTTATTGTTTTGTACTTTTGGTGCCAACTTGTTTTTGACTTAAAGTATTTTAACTCATGTGAAGGAAGTACCACATTGTACCTTTTGGCATTGACCCTCCACTGGTTTTAGCCAAATTCCAGCCCCCCACCCCCACAGCACCCTTCTCCTTTGGTCTCTGGGAACACTACACTCCATTGATTTTCCTTCTCCTACAAAAATGATTTCATGCCCTTCGACTGTTGTATCTCTGTCCTTAGGTCCCTCATAAAAACACAACCTTCTGCTCAGTTTTCTCTGCATTTGCCCCTCAACGGTGTCTTTTCCTTTCTTATAACTAATCTGTTTTGGTATACCTCAAATCTCACATTCTGTATTTCGTGTTTAGCTTTCTGTTATTTAAACTTCTTCCGAGCCAGTTTTACAGACCATTTAACTCAGCGCTGCCCTAAATCTACTTTTCTTTCTTCCGTTTCTCTTCCATTCTTCTGGCCTTCTACATATCTTTGAGATACTTTCATTTTCCTTCTAAAGTTAAAGCCTAAAAGTTGTTTTCTCTTTCTATCTGACTATTCAGTTAGCATTTAGGTCATTTTTGTATTTCTGTGGAATATCTTCCTTCCTTTGTGTCCTTGTGATGCCACCTTTCATCTAGGTCCTGTTAGGAAGGGTCGTGTGGTGCCTCTATGACATTACTGAGTGGAAGTGCTTCGTCAGGATAGCGAGTGAGGTTTCGTCATTGGGGATCCACTCTCTCCCCAGACCCACGTCCAAGACCTGTGCTAAGTAGCTGAACCAGCACATTCCTAAGTTTTACTTTGCTTGTAGCACACAACTCCTGGGACACTCGATAATGACAGCTTGGCATTTGTGTGTACGTTGCTACCGTTACACCACAGGTGTTTTGATGATGGCTTTTCCTTCTCCTGAATGCACGAGAGTACGCCCCTTGGCCCTGCATAGCCTGGGCTTTACAGTCTGTGATGCCATGGGACCGCGTCAGACTTGCTGCCCTGGTGCTGTCTGGGCACCGTCCTCGCTGCCTCTGCAGTGCTGCCTGATTGGTCTGTTCCAGAGCTTCATGTACCAGGTCCTTCTCAGTCATGGAGTATACGGCTATTTCTTTTTTGGCGGAACCGGGGATTGAACTCAGATCCTTGCGTTTGCCAGTCAAGCGCTTATCCTACTGAGCCATCTCCCCCATACATGGCTATTTCTAACTCACTGCATTTTCCTCCTCAGTTTTACTTTGGAGAATTTCTTTCTCACAAATTCTTCCTACTTCTCCTTGGAGAAGTTTCTTTGTACTTAAAGAAATGCAGTAGAATTTTGGTAGCAAGCAAAGAGAGATTGACTGTTTCTCACGTGCCCTCTCCTCCCCCTTCCTCTGTCTCCTGACCCTGCTTCCCTGGTCCTTGAGCCCAGCCACACATGTGCTCTGTTACCGAGCTACACCCTCCAGCTCATTGCAGTTTAATTCCATACCTAGACACATGTTCTTCACTCTTGTAAAATATCGTCATCATGAGTAAAATGTGTGCTTCAGAAGTGGAAAGATGATAAATTATTTCGGTGAATGGGGCATTTTAAGTATTTCATTTACTTTTATCAGAGATTTTTAAAGAGCAATTGGATACTAAAAGTCTTATATTTTTCTCCAATAAAATTTAGAGTGTTAAAATAAGGACATTATATTTCTTTGTAGTAAAATGAAGGTGTTTTCAGGCTGGTAAAAAATTGAAAACTATTACCAGAGTTGGAATGAAGTAGTCTCAAAATCTTGCTTTTCCTGAAGCACAGATGATGTGTTTATTAACCCTCTCTTTTATCTTTGGGTGTCCTAGAGGGGTGTTTGATGCCTCCCTCAAAATGGCTGGCTTCTATGGACTGTACACCTGGCTGACTCACACTATATTTGGCATCAACATTGTCTTCATACCATCAGGTAACCGTCATGTCATAACTTCCTCTGATCTCCGTTTAAGGAGGCAGCCTAGTTACATTCATTAGGAATTGGCCTCTTTCTCAGATTTAGTCTGCATTTTGTGGCTCAAGATGTAGTTCAGACTAGGAGCAGAAGCGTAGTTTATGGTGTGCCTATTACTGTCCTCCCAGTACTAGAGCCGTACCTAGGAATAGAAAGCTCTGCCTAAACATTTGCTAAAAGGAATGAGTATCTTAGCACTTGGTGGCCAATATGTGAATTGAACTAATTGGTAGGAGCAATGTATTGTCACATAGCTTTGTCCCAGGAGCCAGATGACTGTGTTTGAGAGAACACATAAGCTACTTACTGGCCACCCTTTTCTCTCTTCTCCTTACAGTTGTCCTTCCTTTATTCCTGTTGCTTCGTTTTCCTAAATTTCCTTGCCTTCTACATTTGCTGCTACCTGTATGCATCATTTCTCCTACCTGTATGCATCCCCTTTCTTTACATTCGCAAGTTCATTGATGTTCTTTTCTCCTGTGGTGCCCATTAGCTGACCCTGATTTGCAGGCACCCCGAGAGCATGTGGAGGTTATTGTTTTCCAATCACCCTGTAAAGGTCCACAGAAATAGCTCAGTGGTCTTAAGAGCTGGCCTAGCAAGCTGGAGGACTGGTTGGATGCCCAGCACCACTTGCTGTGCCAGCCCCGCCTCTGAGCTGCAGAGGGAGACCCTGTACCAAATACATTGATTTAAATTTAAAAAATTGAAATTCTAATCGCGCCCTGTAAGACAGGAACATTGATGGTGGTCTTGTTGCATAGGTGAAAATCCAGAATTTTCCAAACATGATTAGTGGTCAGACTAAAGTTAGAGTCCACCTCTGCTTGCCTGTAGTCTGGAGGGAAGTGAGATGGAAACTAAGTGCTTACATTTGTTGCTCTAGAAGTGGGTAAGCTTGAAGTTAGATCCCTTACCTCCTAGGGCTTCTGTCTATTTGTATTTTTACTTTATTTTCATTAAGAGCAAAGTAAAGGATTCATTCATGGAATTTGGAAACTAATTTCTGATTAGTGAATTTTGAAAAACATGCTACAGTTTTATTTATAGGACCATATATTAACTGACCATCAATTCAGCTAATAACTGTACAATAGTAAGATTTTATCACTTAAGATTTGCACACCTGGGCTGAGGAGATAGCTCAGTAGAATAAGCGCTTGCCTGGCAAGTGCAAGGTCCTGAGTTAAATCCCCAGTATCACAAAAAGAAAAAAAAAAAAAAAAGAATTGTATATGTAATTCCAGCACTTGGAAGACTGAAGGAAGCAGGAGGATTGTTGCAAGTTCAAGGCGAGCCTGGGTTACAAAGTGAGCTCAAGGCTAATCTGAACTGCATAGCAAGACCCTGTCTCAAAATGACCAAAAAAACCCCAAAGCAGATTCAAACAGGGTATGGTGTTGTGTCCCGATAATCCCAGCACTTGGGGGCTGAGAAAGAGCATCTCCATGAGTTCAAGGCCAGCTCGGGATACATACATATATAGTTCAAAGCAAGCCTGAGCTACATAGTGAGACCCTGTGTTGAAAAAGAAAAAGCAGATTTGTAGATTCATTGCAGACATTTTCAATAATAAATGAAGGTCTCACATCTTAAAAATTAGTTAGTGTATTCCCCAAAGGAGAGTTTGTATAATTTGTTTTGATGTTTGTTTTTAAGTGACAGGAGCTAGTATTTTCTGTTGTGTCATGGTGGTTTTGTTGATGGTATTAAGTTGCTTTTCTTCTTTCCATGTCTATTAGCTTTAGCAGCAATCCTTGGAGCAGTGCCCTTTCTGGGGACGTACTGGGCAGCGATCCCTGCAGTTCTAGACTTGTGGCTGACACAAGGATTAGGATGCAAGGCCATCCTCCTGTTGGTTTTTCATCTCTTGCCAACTTACTTTGTAGATACTGCAATTTACTCTGACATATCAGGGTAAGTATTCTGAGGTTACTGGTGAATCATGCAGGGAGTTCTATTGTTTATTGACATTTTTGCGGGGGCAGGGGAGTAAGGTGGGACAGTTTGAGAGAAAGAACTGGTGCTGGGATTTTTTAGTACAGTAATACTCTGTGTTTTGTCTGATACAATGAAATTTAATTTCAGGTGGCATTGTTTGTAAGACATGGTATTTTTTTGGCTGGGCATGGTGGGACACTTCTGTAATCATAGTACTTAGGAGACTGAGACAGAAGGATCTCTGTGAGTTTGAGGCTAGCCTGAAGTACGTAGTGAGATCCTATCTCAATAAAAAAGAACCCACATGGTATTTTGTTACAATGTAAGTTTTATTGAGACAGGGTCTCACTACCTTGGGCTAAAATGATGAATAATTTTCTCTTGATTTTGTGACATTTACTCCAGGAAGGAAATATTACTCCATGAAAACAGTAATTACTTTATCATGTTTTTGTTTTTGAAGAAAAAGTTTATGGCATTGTATGTCTGAAGCTTTCCCTATAAAACTAAATCTTAACAAATTCATATTTGGTAAACACATTCTTGACACTGTGGTTCATTGAAACAGATCAAACAGTGTTAAATTCAAGTCAGAATAAAAGCTGTGGTCTTTAATGAGTGAGCATCTCTCCATGTTTGTAGGTTTTGATAGCTCTTTTCAAGACTGTGTGAAGTGCTGGTTGTTGTGGTGTATACCCATCATCTCACTCTTGGGAGGCTAAGGCGGCAGGCTGGTCACGTTGAGGCTAGCCTGGTCTACACTGCGAGCGCTGTTTCAATCCTTTGTGCCCCTCTTACAGAATAGAAGTTCTGTCAAGTCAGCCAACATTCATGTGTCTAGATGGACACTGCTTTTTAAAATACAGATGGTGGTGGTACATTGAGAGAATAGCCCACTAAAACTGTCAAAATAGTTAATATATCTGTTTTCTTGAAGTAAATTAAACATAGGAGAGCCTAAGTTTATGGAAATAGTACTCTTAAGTTAATTGTATAGAGGCCTTTGTGTGTGTTTTCTCTCAAGTACATTAGAGTAGAAAATGACTGAGGAGGAGCAGCTCTGAGCTCCATGGGGCTGGAGCAAAGAGAAGCACGTAGCTGCATGAGCCACCCTGAGAGGAGCTTGTGTCCCTGCAACTTGGCGGGGGGATTAAAAGAGGGTTAGCTAGTGTTTTAGTAATTGGACTTTAAACAGTAGGAAAAGGTTTGTAATTCATGGGTAAGTGCAACCACTGATTGAAGCTTTGTGAAGGTTTACATTAAGGCCTGCAGTGGTGGTGCATGCCTGTAATCTCAGTGTATATGGGCGGCTGAGGCAGGAGGCTCACAGTGCGAGCAGGCTGTGGGCAAAGTAATGATTTAGCAAGACCCTGTCTTCAAAGGAAGAATAGCAAAGGGGAGAGGGATGTGGCTCTGTTCAAAGGCCCAGGTTTCCATTTTCAGTAAAGCCTACCCCTAGCTCTGGCCAGAAAAGAAAAGAAGGGGTAGAATTTAAGATTTATTATCATATTAACTTTTTTTTAAAATTTTATTTATGAGAGAGAGAGAGAGAGAGAGAGAGAGAGAGAGAGAGAGAGAGAGCGCGAGCGAGCGAGCCCACCAGGGGGCAGGGCTGGCTGGCATGTGGTGCTGGGGGATTGAACCGCGGTCCCTGATGCTTTTGCTAAGCTTGTTCTAAGTAGGTGCTTTAGACCACTGAGCCATCTCTCCAGCCCCTATCATATTAACTTAATTATAAGCTACTTTAACCAATGTCATTAGAAAATGAAGTTGGACGTAAATTGTTTTATGTATTTTTAAAGATGAAGCTTTTAAATAAAAAGATTTTTTTTTTTTCCAAAAAGCTTCAACATTGTTCAGAGGCGTTTTCTTCAAGTGTAACATTTAGCGGAACACTTACTTAGTGTAGGTGGCCTACTGCCTTAAATTTTTTGAAATGAAGAAGACAAATAAGTTACAAACATAATGTACTTGTTTCTGGAAGACTGACTCACTACTGTTATGCATTAAACTGTGATGTATCATGGCACATCCTTCTAAGGGTTGTAGTTATTTCTAGCTTACTAATTTGTTCCACTCATCTGTGTTTAAAAAGTGAAAACAAATAGAACATGGCTTATTTCCTCATCCCTTTGCGTCAGTGGTCACGTCTTACTGCTGTGCTGTGCTCTTGTAATCTGTCTGTCTTTATCCCAATTATGTGAGCAGTGCTGTCTTCTGCCGGTGGGTAATTCCAGACATCCTGCGAAATGAAACTTTTAGACCTTGCTGGCAGATACCTTCCTCATGAGCCCTTTTTTATCATCTGTGTGCAAAACTATTAGAAGGTTACAAGAAGTCTACCCTATATATAACTGGAATGCTGTTATCATTGCTGTCATGTATAAAAAACATAATTAACTTGGTTACACACTGAATTGTGCCTACGTAATTATCCTTGATGCTTATAAATCTAACAGGTTGCTTAGGTAACCAGTCCTGAGCCAGCATTAATCCTCCTCAGGAGCCACCTGTAAAGAGTACACAGTATCTGTTAACAGTGCTGACGTTATTCTTCCGATTACTAACCCAGGAGAAAGGGACATGTCGCGCACTGGTGCATAGGCAAGAAAACCTTGTACTGTATCAGGGCTACAGTGTTCCATTGTCTGCACTGAGGTATCCTAAAGGGAGTTGATAGTAAAAAACATGGTGTATTAAAGAACTGGCATTGTGCTAAAAAAAGTATTTCAGAATATTCTGAAATTTATCTTTGTTAAAAGTCATGAACCAAAGCATGCGTTCTTTATTCCAGGGGTGGCCATCCGTACCTGACCGGTTTGGCAGTGGCTGGGGGAGCTTACTACCTTGGTCTGGAAGGAGCAATTATTGGGCCCATACTGCTCTGTATACTTGTGGTTGCTTCCAATATCTACAGTGCCATGCTAGTGAGCCCCACGAACTCAGTGCCCACACCAAGCCAGACGCCGTGGCCAGCTCAGACTCAACGGTGAGTTCCAGCAGAATGATCATGAGTTATATGTAAGCGCTGAACAACCCTGCCTCTCTATTGGTAATTTCACTTATATTTGTCAGGATAAAGATATTTAATACTAATGTTGTGATAAGCATTATAAAAATATTAAAAAATTATAAATCATTGGAAGACTTTCCAGGAAAATTTTAAGACTACATTATATATTAGGTCAGAATTGTTAATGCTGTAAAAGGCCAAAAATAGTATAGGAGGGGTTGGGGAACATGGTGTACTAGGTTGAAGCAGGGACTCACTTTAAAGTAGGATAACCAAGAGCTGGGTGTGAGTGCCTGTAGTCCTAGTGCTTGGAGGCTGTGGCAGGACGGTTGTGGCTTGGGGACAGCCTGGGCTGCATAGCGACTTGAAGACTAGCCTGGACTATATATTGAGAACTTGTCCCCTCCCCCCCCAAAAAAAAAGAGAAAGAGAGAGAGTATGAATCAGATGCATTGTGTGAATCCACAGTAGCTTCTCAATTGGAAATGGATGGAATCTATAAAGACATTTTTTAGAACAGTATGGGAGCTTGGAATATAGACTGTGATGTAACCAATGTTAAATTTCTTGGGCAGGGTGACAGTATTTGATTATGTAGAAGAAAATCTTTTAGGGATAACATATCTTGCCTGCCCTTTATTTTCAAAACTTAGAGAATAACTATAGCAAAATGTTAACAATTGGTAAAGCTATACAAGGCTTATGGTTGTTACTTGTGTTAGCTTTTCAATTTTTCTCTAGGTTTATACTTGTTCAAAATAAAAAGTTGAGAAAGAATTGTTGAGGTCACTAATAAAGAGTTGCAACTTGTCATTTTGGAAGTGTGGCTGTTAGTAATTGGTGGCATCTGCTAGCACAATTTCATGAAATATTAATGTTTCAGTTCTATGGATTTTTAAGATTTTTATTCAAGTATAACTTAATGATGCAGGACGTATCTTAAGTTATAAGTTAGTGATCTTTCTCACCATGTCCTTTATGCCCGTATAATTACTCCCGTATCAAGACGCACAAGCGTTGCTGTTGCTCCCGCTGCTTCTCCGGGAGCCCCTTCTGCCTGCTGGTTAGTATTGTGCATGCAGACTCTTCAGATAAGTTTTGCCTGTTTTGCACTTCATCTGAAGGGAACCGTACAGTATGTATGAGCGTCAACCTCAATATTCTGTTGTTGCATTCTTTTTCCATTGCTTATTCTTTCTCAGTGGTGCCTAGTTCCCAGTGTGTCAATATGCCACAGTTTACTTTTTTCATTGTACTCTTGATGGACATCTGAGTAGTTTCCCTTTGATGGCTGCTAGACACCAAGATGTTACTTTCTCCTAGGTGTCACTTGGTGGGCGTGAGTACCTGTTCCAGTTGAGCACACATATGGAAGTAGAATATCTGAGTGTATATTTGGTTTAATGTTTTGGGGTTTTGGTACTAGGAACGGAACTCAAGAGCTTACACTTGTCACACAAGGGCTGTGCTACTAAGCTATGTCTCTGGCCCTGGTTTTATGTTAATAAACACTTGCAAAACAGTTTTTTTGTCTGCTACCCCAGAAACCACACTGTAGCAACAAAAAAGTAAGGGCAGTCTCAGAACCAAGAAGTTTTAAGTTTGTGGCGACTGTTGTAGTCACATCCTCATCTGGAAACCACTGGTGTCCCTGCCATAGGGTATTGTAGTGTCATCGAGGAGTCATTGACATTTGGGCCTGACAGTGTACTTAATGATACTGCATATTTTTACCTAAGAGTTTTTGTAAACATGATTCTGCTTATTTTGTTTGTGTTTTATGAGGAGAGATAAGGTCCTTTTGTGTAGCACACGTATTTTCTGTGTTACAGGTATTTGGATAGGGGGCCATTTGAGCTAATGCAGTGCACTTACATTTTCCTTAAATAGAATGGATGGAAGCTGGGCCTGGTGGGGGTGCCTGTAAACCAGCACTCTGGGAAGCTGTGGCAGAAGGATCTCAGGGTTGAGCCTAACCTGGGAAGACTTAGCAAGACCTTATCTGAAAATAAAAAATAAAAATAAGGCTGGGGATAGAGTACATTTGTGAGGCCCCCAGTGCCTTTAAAAAAAAAAGAAAGAAAGAAAAAAGAAAGAAAGAAAAAAGAGAGGAACTTAGGTGGCTTTTGACAAAGACTCACACCATTTTGGGGGCGGTGATACCAGGATATCCCTTTCTACCTTTGCTTCTGAAAGTCAGTTACTGTTGTGCTGAGGAGCCAGTGCAGAGCCTTTGCTGGCTCACTGCATGTTCACTGGCCCACTCAAACAAGAGAAAATAAGAAGTCTGAGGAACTCTTTATTTTGGTATTATTTTAGGAAAAAAACAAAACAAAAACAACTTGTTGTGATTCTGAGTTAGTAAAGCAAGAGTTAGTTTTCAAGATGAAACAGAATTCAAATGAATTCTATAGGCAGAAGACCTCCTTCTCCTTCCTCCTTCTGAAAGTAGAAGTCGCTAATCAGCTGGTGTGACCACACAGCCTTGATCTTTCTTCCTTCAAAGCTAGCAGTGCCCTTGGGTTGAATGAAGAATCAAACACTTATGCAAAGCTTGTTGAGGAAAAGAGGCTTTTGCCTCCTCTTTCTCTTCCTTCTTTTTTTCTCTAAGAATTGCCTTTTGAACTATAAATATTTCGATAACCTGTTTTAATCTGGGTTCTGGCTGTGTGTAAACATCAGCTCTTGGCTTCCCACTGGGAAGCTTTCCAGTCTCCTGCGCTCCCCTTCCTCCCAGTACAGCTCAGCTGTGATGGTGGGTAGAGCAGGGTTCAGGTGTTTCGGAGTTAGGACTCTGTAAATTATGTGCATATTGAGCCTTCTCCTGTATTCTGTCGGTAGTTATCTGTATAAACTTTTGTGTTACTAGGGATACTGCTTTTCATTTGCTTTGTTTTTATGTATTGTATGTAATCTAACTCCTGGCTTTTCACCCTGTGTTTACCTCTTTCCTGAATGTATTTGTGTGTCCTGTAAGTTTTATCTTCCCAAAGAAGTCTCCATTGGAGTCTTCTGACCTGTTCTAGTGGGCCGCCGCTGTCCTTTTTGTCAGCTGTCACCCTGGGGATTCCCTTCGCTGTCTCTCGTCCTGGAATCCTTTTTGATGTATTCATATAGGCTTTTCTTGATTTATTTATTCCTTTGTGGTAAAGTCTATTATACTGTAAATCCCTCCCCCCCCCCAAAAAAAATTAGAAGTTTGTAGGAGAGGCATTTTTGAGAAGGCTTGTTTTGATGTCTTGCCTGGGCAGATACTTTTGTATATGAATTTTTTTTCCTTTTGATATTTCTGTATTTCTTCATTGTCTTTTGAACTTCTAGGGCAGTGGTAGTGAACCTATGGCATGTGTGCCTTAGTGGGCTATTTATCATTGACAGGTCCAGAAAGTTAACTGTTACTTTTCTAGGGTTATTAAGAACCTAAAGCCATTTTTTGGTACTCAGTTCAATTAGTTTAACTGTTTGAAAACTTGTCAGGTCTTTTTATTTAAACTTATTTTTTTTTTCACTGATGGACATTAAATAAGGCATTTAAAACTGGAAATTTACATTATGATTTTCTGCAATTTTTGAGTCATGGTGTGTGTGTAGTTACTGGGGATTGAACCCAGGGCCTTCACACACAGCTGTGTCCACAACCTTTCTATTTTGAGATAGGTTCTTGCTAAGTCAGTAAGTCTCTTAGGCTGGGCTGGAACTTGCCATCTTCCTGCCTCAGTGGTCCAGAGTGCTAGCTTGCAGGTGTGTGCCACTGTGCCTGGTATGATTTAGTTTTCTTCCTTTCAGAAGCTTTTTCATTTTGATGCTGACCTTCATAGATTGTCATTTTATTTTCTAACCTTTTCTCTGATATTTTTCCTTTTCTTGTATTTGGTTTTTGGGTGGTTTCTTCAACTTCATCTTATAACCCTACTATAGAAGTCTCCATTTCCACTCTTATACACTTTTCAGTTCGGTTTATTGAAGAGTTATTTAATTCACCTTTTTTCTGTATATGTCTGTCTTTTCTGTGGTGGGTGGTACATACATTTTAACAGGTTACAGCTCATATTGTATACAGCCTGTGAGTCAGGAGTCCAGGCGTACCTCTGTTAGATCTTCTGTTCTGGGACTGACAAAACTTCGAATCAGGTGTCAGCCCAGAACTAGGGTTTCATCTGCCATCTGGGATCATCTTCTAGTCTCTCTTGCTGGCAAAATTAATTTCCTGGCAGATGTGGGACTGAAAGTCTTAGCTAAGACTGCCTCTTTAGGCAGTTCAAAATTTGATTTTTACTCCTTCAAGGCCAGCAGAAAAGTCTTTTTCTGACTTCTGTCTCTAAACTCTAAACAGACAAACACCCCCAAATAAACCATACCTGGTTAGACACCTGGTACAATCTCTGTACTAATTAATTTAAATTCAACTGATTGGAGGAGTTTGTTATAGAGAAGGGTAAAATCCCTTATTCCTTGTCATATTAGCCAGAATATCAGATATCAGAGAGTTTTGGTCCTTGGCTTACATTAAGAAGGAGACATTTAGGGCTGGTGAGATGGCTCAGTGGTCTAAAGCACCTACTTAGAACAAGCTAAGCTAAGCAAAAGCACTGGGACTGCGGTTCAATCCCCCAGCACCATATGCCAGCGAGTCCCGCCCCCTGGTGGGCTGAGCTGCCCCCCCAATAAATAAAATAAATTAAAAAAAAAAAAAAGAAGAAGGAGACATTTAGCCAGGAGTGATGGTGCACACTGTATTTCAGCTTTGGGAAGATTGAGGTAGGAGAATTGAAAGTTCAAACCCAGCCTGGCAATTTAATGAGACTCTATCAGAATTTTAGAAAGAAAAGAAGTGCTAGGGATACAAAGACCCTGAGTTCAATCCTTAGTCCTATAAAAAAGCGAGACATTTAGAAATTGTAGTTGTGTTATTATTTGTGTGACTGAGGTATAATCTCGTAGGCCATTGCTTCATCCCAGGGACACGGACTTTGATCCCTCTTCTGCGCTGGTGAGTTCCTCCAGGGAAGATCTGGTGTCCTGCCTGGAGTTTGGGAGCCTGGCTGCAACCTCCTGGGAGGAAGGAGCGGGATGGCAACACCCAAGACATCGGTATTCATGTGGTCTCTCTGTCACTATGGGGCTCCTTCATCATCTTTGACTGTTGTCTCACCTAGAGGCTTTGATCTTGCTTTCCCTGGAGAGGAAAACTTACTTTCTGCCCAAGAGGGGAATAGAGGGGGCCAGCTTCCCCTCCCTTGGCTAAGTGGAGGTAGGAAGGACATTTTGGTGGTGGCTGGCCTTCAGAAGCGCCTCGCTCTGCCCCAACTTCAGCCCCAGTTCCACTTATTTCATGCCCCAGTTGCCGAGCCTTGTGAGGGGATTTTGCTGACTAAATCAATTGTATTTTGGCTTCTCCCACTACTGGCTTAGGATTCAGCCAGTAAGATAAGCTGCATTTTATATAGCAGCTGTCTGTCCACTTTCTACAAGCCAAAAATGTGTTGATCTTCCTAGTAGGTTCACACCCCAGCCCCAGGTTTGTTTCTGCCTTTTAAAAAATACTTTTATTGGCTTTCTAGTGGTTTTGGAAAGGGCCCAAAGGAAAGGGTGTTTAGTGTATCACTCTTTAATGGAGGTTTAAACAGTCTTTTAAATAGTAGCAAATACAACCTCTGCTAACATGTTGTGGGACTTACTGACTGCAAAATCCTGTGACAAAAACTGCGTGTTTTTCTGTCGGGGGAGGGGGTGGCTGGGGTGGAGCTCAGGACCTCATGTTTGCCAGGCAGGCTCTGGCTGCTGAGCTGTATCTCCGGCCCCTACTCTGCATGTATTATCTTACTGTTTCCCATATTTTGATGAGGAAATTGAAATTTAGAGACATTCACTTGCTTACAGTCGTGCAGCTGGGAAGCTCCCAGCTTATGTGTTTCAATTACTATTCTTCTGCTGCTTTTGTCTTTCCTGTGCAGGGTGCCCGCAAGGGGCAAAACACCCGCGTTCTCCTGTGTTTCCCAGCTCAGTGATGGTTTGTCCCCTTCCCTCCACCATGTTGTGGCTGTGGTGGTTATTTCCTCCATCTCATCTTTCATCTGTGCCCAGTAGGTTGGCTGTGCCTCCTGTCTGTCCCTGCCCTTCCCCGTACCACCCGCTGCAGGCCAGGCATGCTGCATGCATTCCCATCGTGCGGGCACAGTCACTTTAGTGGCTGGCTCCCGGTTCAGCCTTCACTGTTCTGCAGTCCGTTCTCCAAAGTGCAGCTGATGTGCTGTTTTCAAAATGTAGGCATATCTGACTCGGAGACTCCTTTACCAAAAATGGCCTTTCGTGGTTTTAGGAGGAGGATCAATGTCCTTGGTGCGGCTGGTTGTGCACGGTCTGCCTGCGCTGCCTTTCATCCAGCAGTGCTTCCTGCTTTCTGAGCTGGAGACCTGGCAGACTGTGGGGCCTGAGCTGCGCCAGGTACCGGTCCACACTGGCTGCATTCTCTCTAGATAAACCCCGCCTTTCCTTCTTAGTTAGCTCCTGATCATCCCTCAGATCTCAACTCCAATGTCAGCTTATCAGAGCAGCTTTCCTTCTCTCCATGATTCGGTCGCACCCTTCCTGCTAGTTCAGTGCTGTATAGATTGCATTTTGTGCTTTTCTTTGGTAGTATAATTTTCATTTATGCATTTGCTTATCTGTCTTTTCTTTTCTCTCATGGCTGTTAGCACAGGGGCCAGTTCTATTTTAGTACAATAGTATCTACAGCATCTGTCAGCAGTGTTTTACACTTGCAGTGTGCTCGTGTCTAACCTGGAGGAATGAATGGGCTCTGAGTAGTAACCACAGAGGAATGGGCTTCTAGAGGGCTTGGCCTGATGTAGGAACCCTTATGTTCTTTCACTGTGAGAACTTACATTTAGGTATTTGCATTCGTTAGGCACACGCCTTGTAGATTGCACATGCAGGTGCCAGGGGCAGAAGAGACAGAACACTTTTTCTGTGTCCTGCAGTTTGTCTTCAGACAGAGGAGCAGCCATTCACAGAGGGAGAGGCTGGGAGAGAAGACAGTCCCCCTCCTCTTCCCTGCCCCGTTCTCTGCTTCTCAGGGTTGAGCGTGCTAGGTGCCTTTATTTTGATGATATTGTGGGGGATGCCGCATAGCACTGAGCTCCCAGCTATGTCAGCCTAGATCCAATAATAAGAATCTTTTCTTTTCTGCCTTCTTTGTTACATTTGGGCTGTTTTCAAGGAAGGGCAAGAGCATTCCTATAAGCCTGCATCTTAGGGTGTTTGAAAAGCATAATCAGATTTGATTTATTATTCCACTCCTCCCTAAATGGAACAGCAATCTCGGGCTGTAACAGCTGAGGCGGACCCTGAAGCAGGTCACGGCATTACTTGTGTGCACACTGTTGGAGGAGTGCTGATTTCTGAGTTTTCCTTTGCCTCTATCATACCTGACAGTGCTGAGGGCGACATAGGTCCTTTAGGAGCTCAGCTTTTCTTTGTGAGTTACCAGTAACTTGTTGCTATTTTCAGAAATGTTAATCTTCCTCTGAATAGCATTCATAATTAAACCCAAATTTCACTCAAAGGTATCTTTTCTCAAAGGAACTAAGGCGGGTGGCCAAATAGCTCAGTGGATGAAAGCTGGCCAGGGCTCGATCCCTGGCATGCCATCCTGGCTCTGTCCCCCCAGCTCGCTGAGACAGCAGTTGAGATTGAGACTGAGACTGGGTGTGGTGGCGCACGCCTGTAATCACAGCACTTCGGAGGCTGAACACAGGAGAATCACTATGAGTCCAATCTATGTAGTGAGACCTTATAGACCCTGCAGACCCTTAACTAAAATACAAAAAAAAGGCATAGCATGTTCTGTTTTATAGAACAAGAAGTTAGTTTTCCTTTTGTCTTTACAAAGTGAATACAAAGATGTTGTTGAAAACACATCCCCATCGCGGGCCCATACTCCCAGTACTCTGGGAGGCCAAGGCGGGAAGATCCCAAAGTTCAAGTCTAGCCAGGGAAAATTAGTGACTTAACAATACCCCATCTCCAAGTTAAAGAAGGAGTTGGGGATGTAGCTCATTGGGAAGGCCTTGGATTTAATCCCCCATACAGGATTGGGGCTTCTGCTCCTACAGAGCAAAATTACTCTCTCTGTCTTTCCAGTTCAGAGTAATGAAAGACAGACAGAGAGACAAAGGACGGGTGAGTTGGGAAGGTAGTATGTTTGACTCCTGGTTGACTTTAAACTTCTATTGTATAAAGTTTTTCTGGATCTGTTGATCTCCTTTATTCCCAGCGGATGACCTGTGGTGGGATTTCTTGAGCAGGCTCTTTACTGACTCCTGCCTGCCTTTCATCTTGCTTCCCTCCTGCTTTCAAAGTGCTTCTCCACATTCATCTTAGAGAATCTTGTTTTCCAGCTATATTGAACTTGGATTAGTTCACTGAAATCAGAGTAATCATTGCAGATGTCCCCTTTGTACAAAAGGCCACCTCCTTTCTAACCAAGTCTTGTATCATAGCTGTATAGTTCAGGCTAGCCTGGAACTCACTGTGTAGCCCAGGCTAATCCTAAAGTCATAATGATCCTTCTGCCTCAGCTTCTTGAGTACTGGGATTTCAGTAAATCAGAAAAGACTTTAATATCCAGTAGAGGATGAGTGGGGGAAGTGTTTTCAAGGAGCAAGAGATGATTACACTGCAGGACTCTTAGAGGACATGTAAAATGATAACAAAAACCCTTTATTCAAGTCTCCAACTACATAGGGTCCTGTTACGCAGACGTGAAATTCTATAACTGGTTCTTAGGACCAGGACAGTCCATATAGTTTGGAAAATAATACTGTATTTGTGGGTGATTTAAATAGACATTAGATACATCATTTATGTAGATGCTGGATATTGAGCCCAGGGCCTCACACGTGCTAGACAAGCACTTTCCCACGGAGTTATATCCCCAGCTCAACAATGCAGTGGTCGTCTCTTTGCTTTTTTCCTAATCAAAAGAGTTAGTTTTCTGAGCCTTCTGATTAGGATTGTGGCTCCTGTCATTTCACAAGTCATTTCTACATCTCTCAGTTATGGATGTTCCCAGCAGGGTTTTAAACACATCACCACTATCACTGTAATACTCCATATACCTAGAGACAACATTCAGGAAGGGCAGACATTGTCAGGATTGTTTTCAAAGCTTGTTTCCTCTTATTTTCTTCTTCTGAAACCTTCTCCAGCTTTCTTGGTATGGAGGCAACACAGAATAGTAGGTATGAATTTCAAGGTGACAGCTAAGCTGACTTGTCAACAGAAAGTAGTCACTAGGCTAATCACAGTCTTAATCTTATTTCATGCATCCCTGCCTTGAGGTAGAAGTTTTCATTCATAATTTAGAGGAAATGAATAGTTACAGATTCAAACTTGCAAATATCTCAAAAGATGTCAAAGGATGAACTATGAAACTTACTGGATGTTAGGAAATACTTTGTAACATTGGCCAATTCTTGGTTATTGGTTGTAAAATTTTTTCAGAATAGAGCACTACCTGAAATTCAGTGTCAGAGAGTGCTTGCAGTCAACTCTGGATTCCCGACCTGAAAGCTCCTGGCTCTCAGAGCTATTCTGTGATAAAGCTGGCTGGTCAGGCATGCTGGGGAGGTGGAAGAGGGTAGGGCCCTCCCTGTCCTTGAAAGAGCGTTGCAATGACTGAGCATCCTTCCAAGTGATTGCTTTGTAGCATTTTACTTGTGCTGTTCTTGACATTGACATTCTTTCTACATTGCACTACAGCAAAGGGTCAGTCTTTAATTTGTCTGTGTTCTACCTATCTAACCCTCCTATGTTTTTGTGTGAACTGATAATCAGGAAGACTAGAGGAGTCAAGGAAGTGGAATGATTACGAAATTACATTTGAGGTTCAGATTGTCTGCTTTCTACATTTTTACATGATTGTTCTGAATTAAAACTTCTGCTACCTTTTCTTTCTGCAACTATGAGCTTTTCCCTGGAGTTTTGCAACACTGTATTTTCTATTCTAACTTTGTTTCTAATGAAAAAGTCCAGCAGGTTATTTATAGTAATCCCTACTGGGTCATTGGTATGTAAGCAGAATTAGTTTCATTGGAGAAAAAATCATAGAAGGACAACATGCTGTAGGGATATGACCACAAACTAATCTAAATTGAAGATATTAAAATTGCTTTAAAATATTCAAGTCTTTTAAGATTTTTTGCTGTTATGGTACTCCTACTTGGTGATATTATTTTAAAAGAGCAGTATAACTTTTAAAAGGATGGTTATTGGGCTGGGAAGATAGCTCAGTAGAATAAGCACTGTATGGCAAGCGTAAGGTCCTGAGTTTAATCCCCGGTACTGAAAAAAAAAGGATGGCTATTAATTGTTGTTTGTCTCAGGAAAGACAGATTTTACTGTATGTAATAAAAAAAATCAAAATCCCACTATGTACAGAATTAAAGATCCCAGTGACTTATATGATCCAGATGTGTATTTCTTTCTTGCTTGGATCCAGAGAAAGCTGTCTAGAGCTAGTCTGTTTCGACACCCGTCTGGGCTGGCCCACCCTCTCTTCATTGATGTGATGCCCCAGTGTCTAAGGTGGATGCTGGAAATTCTGACCTGCTTGTTTGGCTACCAATAGCAATGTATACCTGGCTGGGGGCACTATAGCTCAGGCATGTAAATTATCTATTGAAGGCAGGTTAGCTATCACAGTTATGAGGGAGGCACACACGCTAGATATTTATAAGCTGCCAATAAGCAACTTTCAGTTGGCTTGTGTGACATAAATTAGAAATCAGAATAAGTCATCTGTTGAAAAAACAAACCCATTTCTCCAACCCTCGGTAATGTCCTTCAAAGCTCAGACTCTACTCAGCGGATTAAAGTATCTGCTTAGGCAAATGCAAGACTGGGGTTCGATCCCCAGTGTGCCATGGTGGTCCCACCCCTGGGGCATGCTGAGAGGGACATTGAGACTGGGTGTGATGGCACATACCTGTAATCCCAGCGCTTGGGAGGCTGAAAATAGGAGGATCACTATGAGTCCGATCTGTGCAGTGAGACCCTGTAGACCCTGTACTAAATACATTTTTTTAAAAAAACTCTGACTCTGTTGCTGGATCCTGTTGTATTTTTTAATAAAACTGCTCCAACCAGAAGCACATATCTCAGTATGCTTTTCTCTGTCATTATATGAATGATGAAAGAATCAATAAAGACTGCCCTTCACTTTTTTTTTTTTTTTTTTTTGCGGAACCGGGGATTGAACTCAGGCCCTTGCGCTTGACAGGCAAACACTTATTCTACTGAGCCACCTCCCCAGCCCCTGCCCTTCACTTTTAAGAGACTGCCGTGATATGGCTGAGTGCCTCTGTAGACATCTTACTGCATTAGCCAGAACTTAGCCATGTGGCCAAGTATGTTTTCAAGGAACGTTGGAGAAGTAGTCTTTTTGAATGGAACATACTAGGCTTAGCAAAATCAAAGAGACAACAGGGTTTTTTGTTAGTAAAGGATGATGAATAACAAATTTTGAAATAATTCAGAAAAAATAGTGAGGGGCTGGGGATGTAGCTCAGCAGCTTAGCACCTGCCTGGGAAGTGTATGGTTGTGAGTTCAATTCCTGGTACAAAAAAGAAAAGAAAACATAGTGGGTATATGATCTCTTTCAACTTCTCAAAGATTATAAAGATAAAGCGTGCTGTATCATGACTGATTGCGTCCTACCTCTCTCCCCACCCCTCCCCCTCCTTCCTTCTCCCCCTTCCCCCCTTCCCCCCTTTGTCCCTGCCTTGGTACTTTATTGCCCTCCACCCCTTTTTCCAAGAACAAAACTAATCCTTCTGTCTTTTCTTCTTTTAGGACTTTCCGCGACATTTCTGAAGATCTGAAGTCTTCAGTTGACTGACATGGTTTCTTTAGGAAGTTCCACCTTGACAGAGAGTTCCACTCAGCTGGGGCCTTCTGTCCTTGCAGCTGGGCCTGGCAGCCAGCGCCCAGAAAAGGAGCAGAAGCTCCTGGCCTCAAGTGCAGAACCCCTGACAAGAGACAGCTTGCTGTGGGCACTTTGCATTTTAAAACACAGCTTGAGAGTTCAGTCATCTGTTCCCTCGCTTAACTGTTGCTACGATGGCTTCACAAGTTTCACTTTATACACTGGCTTGACTTTTTTTCACTTTATGTCTGTTATTATGATATGTACTTATAAAGTTATTTTAAGAACTCTAAACTACCTGCTGTTAAAAGAATATACAAAGTCTGGGGAGATAGCTCAGCCTGAGTTCCATCCCTGGTACCGCAAGAAAAAAGAGAAAGAAAGAAATACAGGACAAAAGGATGTACAGGGGCTGGAGATTTGGCTCAGCAGCACAGCACTGGCCTGGCAAGCTCAAGGTCCTGAGACTGATTCCTGAAACCAAAAACGAAAAAGGAAAAAAAAAAGAAGAAAAAAGAATATGCAATATAATTTCTTTCTCTTTACAAAATCTATTTATAGTCTTTTCCATGACACCTTTTAACAAAGTATATAGTTACATGAGCAGGAAAAATGAACCTCTGCCTTTTTGGCACAATGTGCTGACCCCTTTTTGACTAAGTGAACAAACCTTAGGTACAAGAGTCATGTGACTGACTTGATGTTTAGCTGCGTGTTGCATCCAGAGGTGACACAGATAGATGGAAGCCCCCGCCACAGCTCCCCTACGCCTCATTACAGTATTAGCAGACTTCCAGAACTTGGCTTACCACATCACATTAGAGTACTATAGCTGCTACAGAGGGTAATGATGTGATCTAAATCATGCTGTCATTACATTTTTTTTTTTTTTTACATATTTTAGGTAAAAAAATCTCAGGTACTCTGATTTGTTAAATGTATCCAATAGTATCTTGTATCTTCTGTCATTTGCGCAGTGCCTTGTACGTAGGATTCTAGATGAATGCTTGCTGAATTGAGTTGTAACTGAAAATATCTCAGATATTACAGTGCCCGACGTAATGCTTCACACTGTATAGTCCTTTTGTGCTTCTTAGTTCATGACCTCTTCACGTCCACTTTCCTGTAGCTTTTTGTTATTTTACTAAGTTTCCCAGTGATGGCAAGCCCTAGTGCTCAGCAAGGTGACATCTCGCGAGGCCCACATTTAGTGAGATTTGGAAGCTCTGCTCTACTAGAACATTTCTTGTAAGATTTGAGGCAGCTTTTCCTGTACTGTGAGCAGGAATAGGCGTTGCTGTCTGTTTGCAATGAACACTTAACTGAACAGTTAGTGATAGTATTGAGGCTTGCGCCCAGCTCTTGGATTTGTATCCTTTCTGCTGTTTAAAATAATCAGCAGACCCCTGATTCTCAAGGGACCATGGAGTGGAAAATGCGCTTTTGGAGGAACATTTAAAAGCAGAGATAGCTGGATATGGTGGTGTCTGTCTGTAGTCCCAGCACTTGGGAAGCTGCCGCTGGAAGATTGTGGTGAGTGTGAGGCCAGCTGGGGCTACAGAATGAGTTCAAGGCCAGTCCTTGTCTCCAAAAATAAATAAATGCAAGAATAAATAAAAGTGTAAGTAATTTTTTTTTTCTAAACAGTCTTACTAAAAAATTAACAATCTTCAGCTTACAATCTTAAATTTATTCTTGAAGGATATAGCTCAGCAGCATAAGCACCTGCCTGGCAAGTGCAAGGTCCAGGTTTTGATCCCTGATCCCGCAAAAACCAAACAAACAAACCATATATATGTATTGCTACTTAAGAAAAACACCATATAGGGCTGGCCATCAGCGGATTAAAGCACCTGCAAGCAGGCGCAGGGGCCAGGGGTTCAATGGGAGCAGGTTTCAATCCCAGGGCCTGCCATGCCAGCCCCGCCCCCGGGGCACACTGAGACAGCAATTGAGACTGGGCCTGGCGGCGCATGCTTGTAATCCCAGCTCTTGGGAGGCTGTAAACAGGCGGATTACTGTGAGTCTGATCTAATAGTGAGACCCTAAATGCCCTGTAGACCGTTCCCTAAAATACAAAAAAGAAAAACCCCATCTAGAAAAGGCTACATGATGACTTTTGTTACACAGTATGCTACATTAAAATTTCTTGTTCATATGAGTCCTTCAACCTGTATAATCTGTTACTTTGTCAAGTGTTAATTTGACCATTAATTTTTTTTAAGTACTTTTTTGGGGGGGGGGGCAGAACTGGGGATTGAACTCAGGCCCTTGTGCTTGCCAGGGAAGCACTTATTCCATTGAGCCATCTCCCCAGCCCAATTTTAACATTAATTAACTTATTCTTTTCAGTCAGTTTGGGGATCCATTCATTAACTCATTTCTTGAGAGTTTGGTAACCTCCAGGCTCCAAGCCAAGGACTGCAAGGCCGCTCTCACCTGAAATCTTAGCCAGATTATATATAATACTAAGTTTGAATGTTTTGCAAGGGCTAAAAAAAGAAATTAGGGTTTTGTGAACTATATACTGGTAAATATAGCTGTAATTAGCATATATTCTTAAGGCAAATATTTTACACAATGAATTAGTGGCCATATACAAATTATATTCCTTCAGAGTGCTTTTAGCTGCCTAGAGTAAAATTGTACTAAACTGAACTTGGCTGTTGCTGGGGTATTAGTATGAATACCAGGTTCTTGGAGAGGAAGGCTAAGCCCGAAGAGGGGAGCTTAGAGCTGCCTAAACAGCAGCAGTGATGTGATCCCAGCATTGCAGGAGCAGAGGGGCCCCCCCGCAGTGCACAGCTCCAACCAGGGGACTCCAACTGTTCCATTGTTTCAGTGACCGCCTAAGGACTAGAACCCTAAGGCCTGGTCTACCAGCTGGGGAGGCCCAAAACAGAGAGGCGCACCCACCCCGGCCTGTGTCCACAGGTACAGAATGGTTTCACAGAATGCTCACGGGGCATGTAGAGAGATCAGGTGATACGGAAAGTGCGAGAACTAAGGTGAGTCTGCATCAGAATTTGACCCAGAAAGAGCAAGTTTCCCTATAACCAGACAGTGCAGCAAAGAAGTACAAGTAGCTTTGGTAAAGACTGAGTACAGAAGTCTGTCACAGTGTTTTGCATTTTATTGGTCAAAGTTTAGTTTCAGGTTCACATTCACTATTCAGTTGGAAGCTGGATGGCTGGGGACAGGGTTAAAGTTCAGCACACACATACCATCTCTTTTCCAAGAGAGGACAGGGCATAGGACTTTCAGCATAAATTCCACATTGTGTTAGTCCTGCTTAAATCCCACAATGTATACCTGGAAGGATCTCTGTTAAGTTGCCTTTGATGCTAGTTTTAAATACTATTTAAAATTGAGGGTTTCCTAAACCCTCTTTGTGAGAGGTGGTTAACTGCCAGTTTTTCCTGTTTCTGAGACTAAGGTAGATTGACCTTTTTTTTTTTTTTTTTTTTTTTTTTTGTGGCCAGCTCAGCCCGCCCTGGGGGTGGGGCTGATGTGGCATGTGCTGTTGGGGATCAAACCGTACTCCCTGCGCTTGCCTAAGCTTGCCTAAGCAGGTGCTGTAGACTGCTGAGCTATCTCACAGGCCCCTTGAGTTGACTGTTGACTGTGGAAAGACACCCAAGATAGGGTATCTGTATTTGAAGATGCTGTATTTAAACAAACTGTAGTCTTTGGAGATGGCAGCCGCTTGTTCTTGTTGAAGAAATACTACAGGGCTTGCAAGTGAGGTCTGTGGTTAACCTTGTAACATGTGCTTTTAGGACTGTCCAGTACCTCTGGCTCCCACTTCAGTCATATTAGACCTTCTGGAGCCTGTCTCTGCTGGGCAAGAAATACTCAGAAATCCTGACCATGATGAGGTAGGTCAGAGCAAATTAATTTAGGTGAGCTATCCAAAACTTTTGACCTAAGGTTTAGGACCTAAAACCCTCAGGACTTCCTATACTGTCATCCTTTTGAGAATCTCCCAAGACCCTGTCTCAGTATTAAAACTAGGACTTTTGAGTGCTCTTTTTATACTGGAAGTAGCTTCTGTTCCCATCATGTTAGTTGCAGTTCTAAGCAAGAACTTCAGCTTTATAAATGTCTTCTTGGTTTATACATTTTGCCATCATACTACATTCATTTTATTATATTATTTGTTAGTGAGAACGTGGAAAAATACATGTATCTGAAGGCACTCAGCAGTTTTTTGATAAGAGTAATGATGAGAATTATAAGTCGAGATGGTCTCTCTAAGGCCAGGGAGATAGCTCAGTGGCTTAAGTGCTTGCCTGGCAAGCGCATGGTCCTGAATTCAATCCCTGGTACCAAAAAAAAAGATGGTCTAGTAGTTGTAGAAGTTCTGTGCTAGAATGCACCATATATAATTAAGTGATCCTATTGTTTTCCAGAGAAGGAAACAAATTTTTATAAAGGAACCTGAGGCACACACACACACACAGAGCTAGTTAGTAATAGTAATAAAATTCATAGGTAGAATAGTTCCTTTTTTCCATCACATTCAACTTCTCTTTTTTCTCATAATTGAGCAGCTTTTGGCAAAATGTTTTTGACATATTCTAAGAGATGTTAACAGATGTAAGAAGAAAAGGTTTTGTGTGTGTGTGTGTCTGTGTAGCCCATTGAGTAATGGTGATTTTTTTTTCCTTCCTTGGGACTTCTAAAAGTTTTTATCATACTATGATACATTATACATCTATAAGGGACAAAGTCTGTTTTGCTTTAGATTGCACCCCCTTCCTTTTTTCCTGAGTGTTTCAAGGGACCATGACCTGTAGGAAAGATGGCTCTTGATCAAGTGTACACCTTTTTAGGAAAGACATCCCAGTGGAATCACTGAATGGTGAATATCTTCCTCTAATACCACGCAGTCTGTAATAAATCTCACAGTTCGGTTTCATACTAGCAAGGAAACATATTTACTATTTAGATCTATATTTAATGGTAGAGAGGTTCTTTTCTACCTGTGGTGTGTACAATCACTTTGTGTTTAATTTGCAAATTTTTAAAGGATCAATTAATGAATGTGCAAATACAGTGGTGATACATTGATATAACATTTGAAGAATGCTTCCGTGTGGGTCCTTATCATTTTCAGATTCCATTGGGCACAGCCCTGTGAGCCTAGGCAGAATTGAGCACTGGAGACTCTGAAAGGTTTTTTTTTTTTTTTTTTTTTTCTTTTTTCATGGTTTTGGTTTTTGTTTTCTCCCTCTAAATTTGTATCACAAAAGAATGGAGCCAGAATTTGGTTGCAGATTACTGAGCTCAAGTCCAAGTTTCTTTACTTCATTGCCTGGTTTCTTACTGTTATTCTAGATTTATAATGCACAATGAGCCAGGTGTGGGGGCGCACGCCCATAATTCCATTACTCAGGAGGCTGAGGCACAGGGATTGCCACAAATTCGAGGCCAGCCTGGGCCACAAAGTGAGTTCAAGTCCAGCCTGAACTACAAAGTAAGAACCTTTTTCCAAAAAAAAAGTACACTGAAAGGTATGGAAGCAGCACCTTTGACTGATCATGAAATACCAATTTCGTATCATAGTGACCTCAAAGTATTACTTTTACTGTAACTCTCCCAGAGAAAACCCTTTTTGTCCTTTGCAGTACCTCTTAAGTGACTGGGGTGTATTGCTAATATCGTTTGATTGCGAAACTAACGTTGGACAGTAGTTGTAATTACTTATATAACTTTGAAGATGTAGACTCACTGCATTCTCGGGCAAAGAAGAGATGCTTTGAGAGTAGGAAGGAATTTTCAAATATAAATATTTATTATCTACCATTTGTTACCTTTAACTTGCTTTGCCAACCTATTGATGTAACTTTGAAAAATGTAAAATATTTATATTTTGAAATAAAATTAATAGTGTTGAATGAATCAGTAATTTAAGTCTCTTGTTTCTTGAGAAATTTTATCTTTAGCCAAGATTTCATGAATCTGTCTGTCTCTCAGGCCTTACTTACTACCTTTTTCCCTGGCACCATTGTCTACCATAAGTTAGGAAATTTGATCAGAAGTAAAGATGCGGAGCTGGGGAGATGGCTCAGTAGAATAAGTGCTTGCCTGGCAAGCGCAAGGGCTTGAGTTCAATCCCTGGTCCCGCCAAAAAATAAAAAGAAAAATCTGTCAGCAGTGAGGATGGTTTGTCTTGAGCAGATACCTTCGAGAGGCTAAGGATCTACACAGAGGCTGGGCCCTGGGCCCAGCCCTGTGTACTGAGGAAGGTGGCCTGAGTGATAGTGGGTGAGAAGTGAGACTTGGAAGTTCAGAGCTCCGGTAGCAAATGTCTGTAATCTCAGGTACTCAGGAGGCAGATCCAGGAGGATTGCAAGTACAAGCCCAGCCGGGGCAGCTTAGTAACTGGTCTCCAAACAGGCTGGAGATACAGCATTCACTGGTAGAGAAGTTACCTAGCTTGCTCAAGACTTTGAATCCAATCTCTAGTCCTGTCTGTCCTGTGCGCCACCCCACCCCACTCCACCCCGGTGCCAGGTTGAAGACTGGCACTTTTTGAGTAAAGACAGAGCTACGCTTGGGTATTGTCAGTACCACAGATATCTGCAGCTCTGGGAGATGAAGCTTAACTGGCAGGTGGGAGAACTGCAGAAAACACTTCAGTAGTGTTTGGGAGAGAGATTTGAAACTTAAATGGTGCCCTCGCTCCTTGGTCTGGCATGTGATGGAGAGATGACCTTGGCTGAGGTGTAAGGCTGGGCCAACTGGCCTCATGAGTTCTCACCGGCACCTTGCCACCGTTCTTCTTGAAACATTTCTGCACCCTTCTCGGTGCATTGCTTAAGCCTAGAAGTCCTTCACAGTGTGCCTGCTTCTGACAACCTCCTTGAGCTCTACTGCAGACCTGAGGGAGAGGAGTGCTCTTCAGGGCGGCTCTGTGCAAGCTCCATCCGCCTTAGGTGATTCTTAGCTTTAAGCTAAGTGACTTTGGTGAGAAACACACTGATGGTCTTTCCATTCAGGAAACAGTTACTAAGAAATTGCTCAGTGTTTGGCCCTAGAGCAAACGTAATTTTGAAAAGTAATAGTGTTGAGGCTGGAGATGGATCTTAAGTGCTAGACCACTTGCCTAATATAAAAACAAAACGTTTCGTGTTTTACTTTTTGAAGAATAACTCAACAGCCAGGAATATGCACCATCTTCTTGTGTAGTAATCAGTTATATCTTACATGAGCGTGTCTGATAAATGATGCATTTTCGCTTCAACTCAGGCACTGAGTATTTGTGGGAAAGGGAAAAACGGAAACTTCCACAGACCTGTCCAACTCCGTCCCAGGGCCGAGGCCCCGCCCCTCAGCCCTGATCTCGTTCTGCTCTACCAGTTTCAGCCCTAGAACAGCTTCCAGAAATCTGTAGGAATTCGGACTTGACTTAGAGCAAATCCCATTAAGGGACGACAGAAAGCTGTGCTGGGGACTATTGTCCCCAGGCTAGTCTGAGGCCACATGATCGTGGGAGGCGCCCTGGGGTCTCCTCGCTGGCCGGGAGAGAAGCTTGATACCCTGCACTGGGAGAAAGGGGCGGGGTTGGAGGCGTGTGGGGTCCCGGATTGGGGGTGGAGCTGCGGGGAGGGCCCTTGGGGCGCAGGGCGGGGCAGAGGCCAAAGGCCCGGCAGAGGGCGGTGAGGCCAGGGGCGGGGCCGGAGAGGGGGCGGG
>NW_004524670.1:8888288-8890449 GCF_000260255.1 Octodon degus | reverse complement strand
CTGCTGGCCGCCCCTGCGCGGCAGGCTGCCCTGGCCCGTTGGCGCCCGGGCGGACCCGCGCCCTAGCCGGGCCTTCCTGCCGGCCTCGAGGCCGGCGTGCTCTCCGAGGCCTTTGTCCCTTCGCTGCGCCCGCGTGGGCTCCCCGGTCCCCGCCCGGCCGCTCCGCTCCGCGCCGCCCGGCCGCCCCGCCTGCCCGCTTCTCCCGCGATGGCCCGGCCAAAGTGATGGACAGAACCGCCCGCGTGTAAATACGGATGCGCACCTTTTTGCCAGTTCTCGATTGGGACGTCTGCCTTATTGTCTGGTCGGTCATCCCAAGTCTGGTCATCCCTAATCAGCTTCTTTAAAAAAGGTTTTTGTTACTCTCCGCTGAGGTAAACGTAGCCCGCGGGCTAGAATTCCGCGCCGAGCTCTGTGGTAGGGTGCCAGCTTCTGTGGGAGTGAAGAATCCTGCGCCTTCGGCGGCGCCTTGACGAGGGGTGACTCACGCTTAGGTTGTGACATCTTGGTGACTCACACGGGGCGCACCGCGATTGCAGAGGTAGAAGGAATCTTAGATTATCGGACTCCAAATTAAATTTTTTCTACTAATATCCTTAACACCTGGCCACCAATAACCTGCTTCAACACGTTCTGTGATGGGTGGGTTGTAGCTGTTCCAAAGAACTGCTGCCTTTTCTCTGTCCCAGCTTTGCAAATATTTGAAAACAGAGACCACACATGTCCCTATATTCTTGTTATGCTGATTGAATAAACAGCCGCGTACTTGCTTCATGTGGCTAGAGCAGTGGTGAGTACACCTGATACTCCCCGGCCCTCCTTCTGCCTGCTGATAGAGGCCCTGACCAGTGGGAGGGAGTGCTGGGGACCTTTAGAAATGGTGCACCCCGCCCCCCCATACACACACCCTTAACGAACACCGTCACCATAGCCCGAACTGCAAAATGCTGGAGCAATTCTGAACAAGAGATGAGTGCAACGGAGTTCAACTTGGTAGTGTTTTTAATCCATTTATTTGGTATTATGATATGTTAGATCATGTTTCAAGCACTTAATTCTCATAACAAACCTCAGAGGAAAACGAGTGGTGTTTATTTTCATGATACAGATGGCGAATTTGAGGAGTAGTGAGGTCAAGTAACTTGTCATTAGAGTTCCAACCCTCAGTGCCAAGCTGGGCTTTCAACCCAGGAACCTTGTCTCCAGAGTCTGCTTTTAGTTACTACTAGGTGCTGTGTCTCCTCTAGAGATTAGAGGTCAGTTTGTAAGCAGTACAGAGAAGATAGAGTCCAAGGTGGAGAAACAAGCTGGAGGATTGTCCTCTGGAAAGATGGTAACTGTTCTGCGGATAGAAATGTGGAGTCTTGCAGTGCTACATTGGGTAATTCAGGGGTAATGGGGGAAAAGAGAAGGAAACAGCTGCAAGTCAGCTAGAGGCCAGTGCCAGAGGGGAAAAATACCTGGGTGTGTGGTTTTTCTTTTTTTTCCCTGTTAAAGCCTTCTTTCAGGCGATGGCTGAGGTTTTCTAACCCTTGCAGTGTGTATCCACTGCTCTATCTGCCACAGTACCGTAGTCCTAAATAATTGTCCTCAACATCAACAAAAAGGTTGAGTTTCACTTTAAATCAAAGAATGTTAGTAGCGTGACCAGAATAAGGCAGGGAAATGTGGAGTCCAATTTATCATGGCTTTAAAGTTTCACTGAGAATTAAGAGGTTAAAACTGGAACTCTCTGGAAAACTCATATCCAGAAGTCTCATTTTCCTAAGGGTACCACGTTATTATCCGACTTCATTTTTTTACATCTCATTCCACAAGAGCTTTACCAAAGGATTTGTGTGCTTGGTTGGTGTCTTTTTTTCTTCTTCTTCTTTGCAGTCTTTGCATTGAACTGGGATCTTAAACAGAGCTACATGACCAACCCTTTTAATATTCTTAACGTAATTGCTTTATTTTGTAATAGGATCTTGCTAAACTGATAAATTGCCCAGACTAGGCTTGAGCTCATAATCTTCCTGCATCAGCTTCCCAAAATCCTGAGATTACTTTTTGCAGGCACATTTTCTTTTCTTTTAATTTTTTTTTAACATTTATTTATTTATTTATTTATTTATTGTGTGTGTGTGTGTGTGTGTGTGTGTGGCCAGCTCAGCCCACCAGG
>NW_004524670.1:8872746-8888188 GCF_000260255.1 Octodon degus | reverse complement strand
GGGGGCGGGGCTGGCTGGCATGTGGTGCTGGGGGATTGAACCGCGGTCCCTGTGCTTTGCCAAGCTTGTTCCAAGTAGGTGCTTTAGACCCCTGAGCCATCTCGCCAGCCCCTCTTTTGTTTTTTTCTTCAGTACGAGGATTGAACTTAGGGCCTTGCGCTTGCCAGGCAAGTGCTTATTCTTCTGAGCTATCTCCCTGGCCCTGCAGGCACATTTTCTAGTTGGTAGATGGATCAACAACATATGACAGGCAAGGGATTTAGCTCAGTGGTGCAGTGTCTTCCTGGAAAGTGTGAGGTCCTGAGTTCAATTCCCAGTACCCACCTCTTCCCCCAAAAAGCCAAAAACTAGAATAACACGTGTCAAGCATTGAATGGACACCAGCAGGAGGAGGTGCCCTGACAGCTCAGACAGGGCATAGATGGAGCAAGAAAGATGATGTGGAGATAGGAGCTTGAGGCAAAGAAGTAGGGTTAGCATGTTACAGTTTTTGGTGGTGTATTCAGTACTGAAGGTTAAACTCAGGGCCTTGCACCTGCTGGGCAGGCACTTTATCGCTGAGTAACAACCAGGTTGTTTTTTGTTTGTTTGTTTGTTTTTAATTTTGAGACAGGGTTTCAACTTGCCTAGGCTGGCATCAAACTTACAGTCTTTCTGCCTCAGCCTTCAGAGAGGCTGGGATTGTAGGTGTGTACCACTGCACGGAGATTACACACTGTGCGTACCTCATAGCTCTGCATAAACAAAGTAGACAGTTTCTGTTTTGGTATTTTATCTCTTCTTAGTCTTCAAGTGGAAAGTCTTTCCTGATAGGCTTTGTTCTAGGAACGAAAAATTATATCAATATTAGAAAAATGTGTACAATTTTTCCCTCCACAAATGATTAAAAAATATATTCATAATAATAGATGCAGAAAGAAAATTCAATTGCATCTGGCTTTTAAAATAATAGATGCAGAAAGAAAATTCAGTTGCATCCGGCTTTTAATCATGATAAATACTTAGCATGGTGATGCACACTTGAAAATAAAAAATTAATTGTATTAAGTAATAATTATTAATAAAAATTAATAAGAAATAGGACTGTTTAACAAGTTTACAGTTCATAGAATATCAAACTTAATAACATTTCTCTACATTTATAAATAAGAATTCTTTTTTTAAAAAACCCAGTTATAATAGCAAGATAGCAAAATGTGAGATTTTGAAAGAGAAATGCCAGACTTCATGGAGAAAAAATTAAAATCTGTTTTGTTTTGTTTTTTGAGACCGGGTATCATTTTTTTTTTTTTTTTTTAAATTTGGTACAGGGTCTCACTATGCAGTTCAGACTCATAGTGATCCTTCTGTCTCAGCCTCCAAGCACCACCACACCTGGGGGTGCACCCAGGGTTCTGGGGCTGGCATAGCATGCAGTCCTGGGGATCAAACTTGGGACCTTGCGCTTGCCAGGCGGGGGCTTATGCTGCTGAGCTCTCTCCCTGGCCTCCAGGGTCTTGAACTCCTGGCAATCCTCTTGCCTCAGCCTCTTGAGTGCTGGGGTTATAGACATGTTTCTATAAGTTACCTGGCTGTTGTTTTAAATTCTCATTAAAAGCCAAAGTAGATCTCAGAACTGTTTGTCTGAATTGGCCATTTAGGTTAAATAGTAAAAGAATGCTTATTGATAACCAGTGTATCATAAATTTTTCAGAAGAAAAAGAGAACATTTTGTGGGCAATTTGGTTTTGTGATCTGTGGCAGTTTTAAGTTACTATATTTATTTATTTATTTTTAAATTATTTATTATTTATTTATTTGTGTGTGTGTGTGTGTGTGTGTGTGTGTGGTCAGCTCAGCCCACCAGGGGGCGGGGCTGGCTGGCATGTGGTGCTGGGGGATTGAACCGCGGTCCCTGTGCTTTGCTAAGCTTGTTCTAAGTAGGTGCTTTAGACCACTGAGCCATCTCACCAGCCCTAAGTTACTATTTTTAAAATTAGCACTTTTCAATAAGAACAAGTTGACCAAAAATTTGTCTAAAAATTTTGATACTCAAAAAAGTTTATATATTTTTGAGACTCATTAAAGTGTAAACTGGATGTGGTGGTGCACATCTATAATCCCAGTACTTGGGAGGCTGAAGAAGGATAATTGCTGAGAATTCGAGGCCATCCTGTGCTACATAGTTCTGCGCTGTGATTTCTGAGTCAGGCTAAAGTACAGAGAGACCCAGCTCACCCTCCAAAAGCTTAATGAGGTAAATAAGAACAGAAACAAGAGGGCATAGTGATACATGCTTATAATCCCAGCACCCAGGAGGCCAAGGGAAGAGGACCATAAATTGGATCCCAGATTGATGGTGCAAGCTGGAGACTTCGCTAGACCTTGTCTCAAAAGAAGAAAAAAAGGATGGGAGTATAGTTCAGTGGGAAGATCCTGGGTTCAATGCCCAAATCCATTAGGAACAGAGACCTAAAGTTTATCTAAGTAAAGACAAATACTATGTCCTATACCTAGATTGACAAGATGTTATAGGCATATCTGTTTTTCCTGTTGATCTGCAAATGTAATGCAATTCTAATGAAAATTCCAACAAGATTTTTAGGTGGAATTTAATTAAAGTAATTCTAAAATTTTGTGATGGAACAAATGGTCAAAAACAGCCAGAATAAAACAAAGTAGGCAGAATTGCTCAATTATGTACTTGATTTCAAGATTTATTATAGAGCTGGCCAGATAGCTCAGCGGACTAAAGCACCTGCTTAGGCAGACTCAGGGACTGGGGTTCAGTCCCAGCGTGCCATGCCAGCCTGCCCCTGAGGTGTGCTGAGATGCAACTGAGACTGGGTGTGGTGGCACTCGCCTATAAACCCAGTGTTTGGGAGGCTGAAAACAGGAGGAATCACTACGAGTCCAATCTGTGTAGTGAGACCCTGCAGGCCCTGTACTAAATACATAAAAAAAGATTTATTACAAAGTTCTAATGTAGGAATAAAAACAGAGAGCAAAAAATAGACTAGCAAAAGAAAATAGTGAGCGCTGGAACAGATCCATACAGTATGGAAATTTGATAAATGTCAATTGTCAGTGTTGGCTAGTAGGGACAGGAAGAACTTGAAGCAAAAAGATGCTAAACCAATTTTTTATTGCATTAAAATACAAACTTGAAATTTTATTTATGCCCTGAAAATCAAAAAGAGAAAAAAATATATAAAAGAGAAAAAAGACACAAAAAGGAAAAAAAAGTGAACTCTAGGTGGATTAGACAACAATGTAAAGTAAAAACTTTTTACACTTTTGAGGTAAAATATAAGACTACCTTCACCACCTCTTGGTGGAAGAGGGTTCCTTACAATAACAAAAGTATAGACTCTACAAAGACCAATCGATTTGACTCTTAAAATGAAGGCCTCCTGTTTCCTTAAAAGATACTATAAAAGTAAGAGAATAAGTCATAAAGCAGGAGAGTCTGATTTCAGCCTACATAATCAAGGTTTGATTAGTAGTTCCCAGAATAAATAATCTAGTGAATAAGAAATACAAATATTTGTCAGTAAGCCTGGGAAAGCAGTTGTCAGCTTATACAAGAGGAAATAAAGGGCTAAAAATCAGTGAAAACATGTTCAGCTTCATTACAATTAGAAGATAAAACCACAGTAAGGTAAGGAAGGTAGAGGCTGTAGGAATGCTAAAGGTGTACTCATTTGGGAGTTGATTTGATGTTATCTATTAGATGGGCATCTGAACATTGAGGCTAGTGCTTAGCATGTGCAAAGCCCTGGTTTTTAGTGCCAGTGCCATACCAAAAAAAAAAATTGAAAACATAAAAATTAAATCTGAAAGCAAATGACTACCCCTTGGAGCGCCTCTTGTAATTGTACAGGGCAAAGATAATTTGTATTAATCTCATGTTACCTCAAGAAATTTAGAAATTTTTCTTTTTCTCATGTATTCCTTTTTTTGATGGAAGATATAATAGACATTTGATCTATCTATCTATCTATCTATCTATCTATCTATCTATCTATCTATCTATATAACTGAGGGTGCATGTTGGCTGAAAGCCCAACTACACTCCTATGTCTGTATTCCCAGAGAACCCCTTGCATATGTATTTGAGAAAAGGATAAGAATATAGATAGCATTTTTACTTCTAATAGCTTCACCTAGAAACTTACTCAGGTGTCTTTTAAATAGTACGGTGATTGAGTAAATTATGAAAAGCTCAACTAGTAAGATTCTATGTGTCAGCAAAATGAATGACCCACAGTTACAGCTATCCGTATGGACAAATCTCAAAAACATGTTGAGTGGGAAAAATTAAGATTGAAAGCCAACCAAGACTTGCCACATGTGTATTAGTTGTAAGTTAGCAGTGAGCATAAAATCAGGGCTGCTGTTTCTTCAGGGGCAAGGGAAAGAGGTGACAGGGACAGGAAAGAGCCCACAGAACATATGGGCCTGGTGGGGTTTTTCCTTGGGCCTCAAAAGCAAGGCTTCACTCATGCTAGAACAGCTCCCTTGCTTCTCTTAAGCCTAGTGGTAGGTTCATGGCTTTCATTCATTTCTTTAAGCTGAGCATATGTATATTATATATACTCATATGTTGTATACTTTATAGGTCAAACAAGTTTTTTTGAAAAGCCTGAGGCTAAGAATCAAGCATATATTCTGCAGAGCAACTTCCCACCTCCTTTAATAATCACTTTATTCTTCCTGTCAGAGCTCTCACTCCAGCCTTATGTTTTTATGGAAGAAAGGGAAGGATGGCTGCCTCAGAGCTCCACCCTTGTGTGGAATGTTATTTATGCTACTGCCTACTGATCTTTTCCTGTCTATGATACATTTCCTTCATTCACCGTTTGCAGGCCTTTACGTTTCTGAGGTAGCTCACTTCTTTTTTCCATGGCTCCCCATAGTGTCCTGGAAGCTTTTCAAAATTCTTGTTTCTTCAGTTGTAGACCAACAGTATCCAAGAGGCCTCTTCTGTTCTCTTGAATTTTGTATGCACATACAGGTGTGTTTTTAAGTACAAAAACAATGTAAATTCAAAGTCAGATGGTTTGTATGGGAGTGAAAGTGTGTGTTTTGTGACTTCTTGAGTGAAAGCTTATATAATGGGTATATTTTCTTCTATGTTGCTTTCTATAGCTAATTAGCTGCGGCATTTGGGGTGTTTTGGCTTGTTTTTTTTTTTTTTTTTTTTTTTTGTAGAACCAAGGATTGAACTCAGGCCCTTGTGCTTGAGAGGCAAGTGCTTATTCTACTGAGCCATCTCCCCGACCCCTTAACTTGTTTTTGCGACACTGGCGATTGAACCCAGGACCTTCATACTGAGCTATATCCCTCTTTAAATACAGTACATGTTTGCAGTACACGCAGTTGGAATCATCTTGGGAGGTGGGTTCAGGTACATAGTATAGCTTCTTTTTATTTCGACTCCCTCTGTCTCTGTGTCTCCTGCCTCCCTACCTCTTCCTCTGGAACCCTTTTCCCATTGTCATTTGTATTGATATTATTAATCTTATGTTTACGATGTATAAAGATTGTATTCATTTAGATGATTAAGTTTCTGTATGCGCCATTTTTTTTTTTTTTTTTTTTTTTGGTAGAGCCGGGGATTGAACTCAGGCCCTTGTGCTTGCCAGGGAAGCACTTATTCCACTGAGCCATCTCCCCGGCCCCATATTTTTATTCTACTTATTTTTTCTTCCCTTCCCCCTTTCCTGCACCTATTTTCTCTTGGACCTCTTCCCACTTGCAATTGATCTATCCTCCTCTTTTTTTCTTTTTGTTTTTGTTTTTTGGCGGAACTGGGGATTGAACTCAGGCCCTTGCACTTGCCAGGCAAGCGCTTATTCTACTGAGCCATCTCCCCCTGCCCGCAGCCCTCTTTCTTGTATTTTATTTTGAGGCAAAGTCGTCTAATTTGTTCAGGCTGGGCTTATACTGGAGAGAGTCCTGCCCTCAGCCTTCAGGGTAATGAGATTACAGGCATGTGTTATTGTTCATCAGATTAGCAGGTTTTTAAATTATTATAATTCTGAGAATTTACTGATGAATTAAGCCCTGTCCCACACTGACATCTAGATTATTCTTCAGATCTCAAGGAATTAGGTTTTTTTTTTTTTTTTCCCGGAACCGGGGATTGAACTCAGGGACTTGCGCTTGCCAGGGAAGTGCTTATTCCACTGAGCCATCTCCCTGGCCCAGGAATTAGGTTTTGTTTCTTTGGCTTTTTTTTTTTTTTTTTTTTAAATAGTTCCACCACTTACTTTCTTGCTTCTCCACAAAGTAAATAAAGTAAGAAAGTCCATTTTAATCAAGGATTTACTATCAGTTATTCTACAAAATAAGTTCACAAACATGAGGAAGGAACAGAGCTTATAGAAATTTAAGCAGTGTAATATCTAGCAATTATGTAGTGCTTACTATAAGGTATTTTATGGTATTGTATTACTCATTTGTTTATTCCCACAGTAACTTTATGAGATGGGTGCTATTATTGTCCTCATTTTTACAGATGAGAAGAGTCACAGAAAGGTTAGCTAGCTGGTCATGTGCTTATGTGAACAGCCAGAATTCACTGCCCAGGCAGCAGTCTGTGCTGGTAACTGCTAGCATACACTTAGCCAGTTTGTACTTCATGATGCCATTTATGACAAGGTATTAATTAAGCCCTTGTTTTTATTCTGTTATTCCATAGAAGAGCTCTTCAGTACATCAGACCCTCTTTCTTCCCTCATGGGATGGATGGCTTCTGAACTGCCCCCTGATGTAGTTCAGTGGAGGATTTTCTAGAACATTGTCTTGAGTTTTTTTGTCAGGGCAGCTCCAAGTTGTGACTCTCAGTGATATGCCCTTTAATTTTCAAGAATTTTAGCTAGTTTTTTTTTTTTTTTCATATCATAATTTGCAAACCACTCTACTACCTGTTTTTCACTTGATCCTTTACATAACCCTAGGAGATCAGAGGGACATTGATTAAAGGTTGGGGCAGCCTCTTGATGTGGTGACCTCGGGCATGTTCCTCACTTCTTCACATTTCAGGGTGTTTACCTGAGAAATGATGGTGATAATAGTTTGTGCCAAATAGATAACTGGGATGTAAATGTGACATGAAGTAATACATGGAAAATATACTCTAGTGCCTGGTATTGTTATTAATAAATATTAGTCTTTTTTGCATGTTAGGGAAACTGAAGCTTAATATCAATTTTATAGAAACAGCTACACCAAAATTTTTATCTCCTGATGCTTCCCGATATTTCCTGTATTTTTTTCTTTTGAACAGCAACATGTTTAACTTTTGAAACTCCCCTTTTAAAGGTCAAGAAATATTTTTAGAATAAAAATAGATCTTCTAATAAGGGATTTTTATGTGCTGACTTAGCTTTCCCAAATGTCAGTTTTAAAGGCATATCTGTATTTGGACTGAACATTTTCCAGACCTCTTCAAGTCAGAGGAAGACAGCCACACCTAATCATGCACTGGGGAGGATGCTTGTAGTGACAGCAGAGAGCGTGTTTGGGAACTGAACAATAGTTGGCATTTTAGCTTAATTGCAGATCTTTATCATTGACTTTTTAAACTTTATGTAGATAAATGATTTAATGAACAGTTTTCTGACTCTGGACTTCTCAATGACAATTCCATAGGTGCTCCCCCATCAAAAAGAAAAATTCCACAGACAAAGTGTCTTAGATGGGACTGGGGCTCAGTGGTAGAGCCCTTGACTAGCATGCACAAAGCCCTGGGTTCCATTCCCAGCACCGCACACACAAAATCATCTTAGACAACAGATTTTTTTGTTTTTTTTTTCTGACAGAGTCCTGGAGATTGGGTGGCCTAAGATCAAGGTGCCAAAGGGTTTAGTGTCTGGTGAGGTCTGCTTTCTCATGAGGACAGTGTGGTAGAAAGGAGTATGAATCTTTATGCGGTCTGTTATATGAGGATACAAGTGATACAGGGGAACCTCCAAATGACACAGGGAGGAAAACTAATCTCCCAACCTAAAAGGTACCTGGGACGAGTTCGTGTTCTCTAAAACCGAAGAATCAATTTTAGGAACAAACGGAGGTTATAAGCAGAATATATTTATTGAGGGAAAGAAAGCTGTCCAAGAGAGGGACAGGAGGGGGGCCCAAGCTGGTGGTCCCCAGAAAGCTGTCTCTTCCAGGGACTTTTATAGAGGAAAACCATGTGGTGAGGTGGGTCTTAGGTGGTAGAGAAGACTTGGGAACTTGCTTAGGTAGGACAAAACTATGGTCAACCAATGAGACTACAAGCACCATTGCTGAGGTAAAATTGATTAAATCCAGTACCAAATGGGGAAGTGAGTCATGTAGCAAACTGGCTTGAATACGGGACAGGGTCTCTTCCTTTTGGGGGTTGGGCTAGTGACTTATTTGGGCTCTTTCAAGGTGATTGATACCTATTTAGAATATCAATCCCTGATGCCCATCCCTAGGGAGGTATATAGCTCTATGTTTCCTCTTTTGTCTTGAGGTGTGGCCCATATGGGAGTGTCTGTCTCTTTCAAGTTGCAAAGTCACCTTGTCTTCCATCTTGTCTCCTTGAGGGCCTGGCCCCATCTGACTGCCTGTAATATTTCTATCTAATTGAGCTGCCTACAACACTAATTGCACTCACGAGGACCCCACACTCATGACCTAATCAGCAATGGTGCTTCTAATCTCATTGGCTGACCATAGTTTTGTCCCACCTCATGCCCACCAAAGTTCCCATGACTTGTCCACTGCCTTAGATGCTCCTTACTGCATGGTTTTCCTCTATAAAAGTCCCTGGAAGAGACAGCTTTCCGGGGACCACCCTCTTGGGCCCCCCTCCTGTCTCTCTCAAACAGGAGCTTTCTTTCCCTCAGTAACTATATTCTGCTCATAACCTCTGTTTGTTCCTAAAATTCATTCTTTGGTTTTAGAGAACATGAATTCATCCCAGATACCTTTTAGGTTGGGAGATCAGTTGTTCTCCCTGTGTCATTTGGAAGGTTTCCCTGTATCATTGGCGCCCTCAATTGTTAGTTGTGTGATCCTTGGGTGTTTTTTAACATCAGTTTCCTTATTTGTGAAAAGGGAATAGGGTATGCCTATGTCCTAAGATTATTATGAGGATTAGAGTAGGTTGTTTATGCAGAAGAGTTCTATGTACCTGCCCCGTAGATGTATTGGTTTTATGCCAGTACATTGTTATGCCATAGATTTAGCGGTCATTTTGATACAACTAACCTAATCTATCAAGCAAGTCATGTTTAAAACATTCTGTTTTTTCCTTTTCCTCTCTTGTGACTATTGTCCCTTTGTATCAAACTAGCCTCATCTTTTGTCAGGACTATTGCAGCAGCTTTCAAACTGGTCTTCCTGCTTCTACTTTTTTAAAAATGTATTTCGTATAGGGTCTCACTATGCAGCTCAGACTTGTAGTAATCCTCCTGTTTTCAGCATCCCCAGTGCTAGGATTACAGGCATGCGCCACCTGGCCAGGATCACTTGGTCACAGGCTCAGTGTGTCTGGGGGCAGGGCCCTTATGGCATGTGGGACCGGGGATAGAACCTTGGTCCCTGTACTTGCCAAAGCAGGTGCTTAGTCTGCTGAGCTATCTCACCAGCTTCCTAGGAACCTTTAAAAAATACATTTATGATTCCATTGATTATTTACTCCTGTGTTACTAAGCATCTCAAACTTAATGGTTTAAAATGGCAAACATTTGTTATCTTAGTCAACTTCTGTGAATTAGGAATCTAGGAGGGGCGTCCCTAGGTAGTTCTGATTCACTCATCCTGTTCTCAAGAGGCCTCAGAGTCTTCCTCCTAGATGTTGGTGAGAAGCCTCAGTGCCTCATCATGGGAGCCTTTGCAATGGGCTGCTCAAGTATTTTCAGGATAAAGCATCTGCCTTTCCCCAGTCATTAACATTAGGAAGATGCAGTTCATAGTGACTATATGATTTGCCTTCAAAAGTAGCGCACTGTTGTGGTTTGTGTCTGGTTGTCCCCCTGGAGCCTCATGCAGTCATGGGGTAGACTTTTTTTTTTTTTTTTTTTTAAATATACGTCATTCTTTTTTTATTTTTATTTTTTATTTATTTTTCTTTTAAACATTTATTTAGTGTGTGTGTGTGTGTGTGTGTGTGTGTCTGTGTGGCCAGCTCAGCCCACCGGGGGCGGGGCTGGCTGGCATGTGGTGCTGGGGGATTGAACCGTGGTCCCTCTGATTTGCTTAGCTTGTTCTAAGTAGGTGCTTTAGACCACTGAGCCATCTCACCAGCCCCATGGGGTAGACTTTTACAGTTTGTGATTAACTCATGATCCATTGGGATTATGGGTGGGAGAGCTGCTGGGATTATGGGTGGGAGTACTGCCCCCAGCCTGGGGCTGATAGCCTGAATGCAATTTACAGAGACAGACTTGCTCTCTGCAGCCATTGTTGCTGCTACTCCTCCCTTTTCCTCTTGCTGTTTTGCTGCCTTCTGCCTCCATGTACTGCTGCCCTCTGCCATGTGCCACTCTGCCTTGGAGCCAGCTGAGTATGGACTAAAACCTCCAGTAACTGTGAGCTAAATAAACCTTTCCTTCCTTCATTTTGAGTGTCAGGTATTTGTTCCAGCAACAAAAGAGTAACTGAGACACTGCCTGCCACTTTTACTTTATTCTGTTAGGAGCATCTAAGCTCAACCTGCTATAGCATTCTGGTGGTACTGGGGATTGAACCCGGGGCTTTTGCACTGAGTTACATCCCTAGACTTTTTATAGTTTTTAAAAATGTATTTTTAAAATTTTGAGGCAGGGTTTCACTCAGGTCACTAAGCTGTCTGGACTGGGCTTGAATTTGCCTTTCTCCTACCCCAGCCGCCAGACTGCTGGAATTACAGGTGTGCACATTTTGAGGTTCGCATTCTGAGGCTTCTGCATTGCTCCAGGCGTTGCCTTCTGAGTTGTCCTTTTTCACAGAAGGTAGCCCTGGTTTGCAGCTGCATATTTTTCTAAGCCCACCCCTGCTTAAGGAAGCTTGATGGCATAAAGCTTCCTTTCATTCTGTTGATCTGCTTCAGCCAAAGCTGGTGTTGTACTGCCAACATAATTACGTTAATTATGTTGGTTTCCTTTGGGCCATATTGGACCCAGTCTGCTAAACAAAGCCATCCTCACACACAAGTCTCTTTAAGATAAACTCTTCTCTAACTTGGGCTTTTGCTGGCACTGTGGCAGGACAACAGCCCTAAGCACTTAGAGAACTTGTTTAACTATGTGGTTGTCTGGAGCAACACTTCGGATGTTTTGGAAACTCTATTAAGATTTTATAGTCACACTATCAGTGTTTTTTAGTTTTGAGACAAGGCTTTACTTTAGTCTAGACCAGGCTTGAACTTGTTTTGTAGCCCAGGCTAGCCTGCAACTCCCAATCCTGCCTCAGCCTCCTGAGTTCTGGGATTATACGCCCTTGACAAAACACCTGGCCTTAGATTGTGCTCTCCAGACAGTGCCCTGGGTTTTATTCTTGCCTGGAAGCCCCTGTAATTTTAACGTTAATTTTCAAAGCTTGAAAGTTCTGGCTTGTTTTTATTTACTGATGTTTATGTTAAACTCTCTTTTCCCTTACATTTTATTATGAACAGCAAGAAGAAACAAGGAAGCAACCCAAAGCCTGTCTTGAAATCTCTTAGCAAGAGCACCTAGTTTAGTAGGCAAATTCTCTCTTTTCTGTACTGCTAAGGATGTTTTCTGCCACTGTGTAGTAAGGCCCTTTTTTCCATTTTCCAGTGAGATTATTTTCACTGTCCTCTACGCCTCCCTCGTAGTTCTGGTATGATCTGAATGGCAGTATCCTCCCCAAATCCATGTGTTGTAACTTAACTCGCAGGATGATATTATTAACAGGTGAGGCTTTTGGGAATTGATGAGATCTTGAATGAGACTAATGCTTGTAAAAGAGGCTGAGGAACCTGTTTCCCCTTCTACATTATGCAGGCAGACCTGGAAGGGACCATCCTTGAGGATGTGGCCCTCCGCAGACCCTGATTTTACAGAGCCATGATCCTGGCCTGCTCAGCCTCTAGCACCACAAGCTGAGTGTTTCCGTTGTTTATGAACAACCCAGTCTTAAACTAGGTCTTAAACTGAACTCACTAGCAACGGCACGTTTGTTGGGTGCGTAGCTTTTACTCACCCCTCAACATTCAACTTCTAGGCTGACTTGAAAGCCCCTTCCCTGTCTGAGGTTTTGTTACAGCATCACTCCAGATCCAGGTGTACCAAAACCTGGATGTATTGTACGTTGAGACAGAACAAATGACCCCAAATTCGGTCCCTAAAACAACAAACATTTATTGTACTTTCTCTGGGCCATGCTCTGGAGTGGTTTCCTTAGCTCTGGGTTAAAGCTGGAATTAAAGTGCTGGACTGGGGCTGGGGCATCCACTGCAAGCTCACTCGGGGGCTGTTGGCAGGAGGCCTCAGCTCTGCACACTATCACCACAGCTTTCCTTTTCTTGTTTTGGGGGCCTCCATAGGGTTGTTGGAGTGTCCTCCCTTATGTGGCAGCGGGCGCTCTTCTCCTGAGACTGAGCCCAGAGAGAGGGTGAGTGAGATGGGGGTCACCATATTTCCCAGTCCTATCCTCAACTCCAACCCTTCCACTCCAGTCTCTCTGTCTGAAGTGAGTCCAGCTCCTCCGCCTAGAAGAACCAGGCTCTGCCTCTTGAAGGGAGATATATTTTAAAACTACTAAAAAGATTCTTTCATTTTTCTTTTTGAAAATCTTTTGGTGACTTTCTGTAAGATGGAATAAAACATAAATTCTTTCTTGCAAGGACAGCATTGCCGGGCTAGTTCCTGCCTACGGGTTTTGCCTTCGCCCTCTGGCGGCTGCACCGGCCTCTGTCCTTTACTCATTCCTTGAGGCAGCTGGCCCCTGGGTCCTCCCCAGCTCTTGCTACTCCCCAGATTGCTTTCTTTCCCTGATGTTTGCCAGCCTGGCTTCTTGCTGTCAGATCTCAGCTTAAACATCACTTTCTCACAGAAGATCAACCAATCTCAGGTAGCTGCACGGACTTTCCATCACATTGTGCTGTTTTATGTTTTGCATAGCATTTACATCCATATTTTTTTGTTGGCCTGTTTATGTGATTATTGTAGCTCCCCAGCTCGCCATAGAATATGAACTCTATGAGAACATGGACGTTTTTGTTCAGTGCTTTTATATCATTGTCTAGAATTATAGTTGGTGGACCATAGTATACAACAAATAGATTTTTATGATTATCATTATTCTGTACTGTAAACTGAATGGAGGTAGGATTTCATAAGTGTTATTTACTCTGTCGTCAGGACCCGAAATCTACTAGATGCTAAAAATTTATTAAAAAGCACTACTATAGATTACTTTGCTAATAATGACAGAGCCAAGACTCAAATTTAGGTTTCTCAATTCTTTTAAAAGCAGTGCTTGGCACATAGTAATTTCTAAAACTGTAAGATTGATTGTCTTCTTGATTCTCTCTTCTGGCCTTTGTTAATACGTCATATAAATTATTTAAAAATTAAATCCACACTGGGCGTGGTGGTGCCTACCTGTAATTCTAGCACTTGGAAGATTGGGGCAGGATCGCCATTAGTAGGAGGCCAGCCTGAGCTACACAGTGAGACTGTCTCAAAAAAAAAAAAAAAAAAAAAAAGTATATATTTACTAGTTGGGATATATGTTTTTATGTGACATTTTTGTTTGTTTGCTTTGAGACAGAGCCTTGCTATGCAGACCAGCCTGGCTTCAAACTTGTGATTCTCCTTCCTCGGCCTCCTCAGCTGGGATTACAGATGTGCGTCACCATACCTAGCAACATGCTTCCATAAATATTTTTATATGTCAGTGTAGTTCATGCATTAGTTTTCTAAGATATCTTGAAGACATTTTTGTTTCAATTTGTCATCCTTTGTATTTCAGGGATAAGAATCAAATGTTAAAACTCTTGGTATTTCATTTATTTTGAAGTTGGTACAAGAAAACTTAGAGCAATAGAAAACATAGATACAGTGGTCATTCTAAAGTATCTTGTTGGGGCTGGAGAGATGGCTCAGTGGTCTAAAGCACCTACTTGAAACAAGCTTGGCGGATTGCAAGGACAGCCAACATTTTGACCTTATCCTTTCAAGGTCAGTGAGGACTCAGGACATAAAAGAACCTATACTGCAACACTATATAACTCAGTGGTGTCCCAAATTTTCTGATCAAGGAGATTATGGGGCTACAGAAGAAAGCCATCAATAATGTAAAGTATGCTTAAAGTGAGTCGCATGGAAAGAAAACATTCTCTCAGGCTTTCACAGACAGCAAATTTGACAAGCAATGGCCGTGTCTCATCCACATGGCTGACACTGACAAAGGAACTACAAACTGTGGTACTGGGCATCAGGATAAATCCTGAGGGAATTTGACTGACATTGTCAGATACAAAAATTACATTTCTTGTTATATAGGTCTTGCTTCAACTTGGTGTTAACCATCCAGCAGAAAAGTGTAAACAGTTTATTTGAAGACAACACTATGCAATACAAGAAGCATTGTTAAATTCGTATTATTTCTTTTAGTGAAATTTTTATCACTTTTTTAATGCTTGTATTTTATTATTCAGTATTCTCTTTAAATAAATCAAAAGATAAAAATTAAAATTAAAAAATAAAATTAAACTTTCACCTCGGACAAAGTTGCATTGCTACTCAACTAAGGAAATTAATCATCCCATATGTGTATTTGCAGACATTGTGTGCTAACAGGTAAGAAAACAATCCAATCTCCTTGGATTTTGCATTTCTCAATCACAAACTCTCAAACTCTATTTATAGTTAATTGACATTGAATGACAAAGAAAAGGACAGAATTTGTAACCAGAATAATCAATCTTTGTCTAGATATGAAAGCTATTGGATTGTTTGATCATTAATTAGTTTTATTTATAAAGAACCTTACTATCTGTCTGAATATCAAACATCTTAGGCACAACATGGAGCAGGTACTTTTTATCAAGTGTACAAAAATTTCCGATCAAGGAGATTATAGGGTCAAAGAGGACAGTGTTTGATGATTCAGAGTGTGCCTAAGGAGAATCACATGGAGAGAAAACATTCTCTCAGGCCTTCACAGAGAACACAATGGCCAAGCAATGGCCATGACTCATCCACATGGCTCACACTGACAAAGATCTACAATCTGAGGTACAGGGTCTCAGAATAAATCCTGAGGGGATTGACTGTCCTTTTCAGATCCAAAAGCTACAATTCTTGTTACATAGGTCTTGCTTTGTCTTGGTCTTAAATATCCAGAAGAAAAGTATAAAAACAAAGTAACAGAAATAAAGCCATGTTGTTATGTTGAGCTGTAGGGCACTCACGTCAACAATTTCTGTCATTGCCAGTCAAGTGGAAGACCCAACACTATTATGGACTACTGG
>NW_004524670.1:8842264-8871621 GCF_000260255.1 Octodon degus | reverse complement strand
TATATATACATGTTTTTCCATTGTATGCAAATTGCAAGAAAAAGATGTACCATTTCTCTGTTGTATGTTGGATTATGTAGGAAATGTTTGTGAACTATTCAAAAACAAGTTGAAAAAAGTTCCTGTGGATGTTTTATGTAGTATCCTGGCATTTGTATTGATAGTTTAAAAGTTTCACTGCACAATAAAACTCCCATGATGCTAAAAAAAAAAAAAAAAAAGAAACAAGCTTGGCAAAGCACAGGGACCGCGGTTCGATCCCCCAGCACCCCATGCCAGCCAGCCCCGCCCCCTGGTGGGCTGAGCTGGCCACACACAAACACAATAAATAAATGTAATAAATAAAAATAAATTAATTTAAAAAATTAAAAAAAAATAAAGTATCTTGTTAACTCAGTAAGTATGTAAGGCACATGCACTATTCTGGTACAACCCACTTATCATGCTGGACAGTGGAAGAAGATGCTGTCTCTGTTTTTACCATGGTCTGGAAAAGTAGATCCAGAGTACTTTGGTTTTCTGTGGCTTCTGTGAATGTCTGATCTGTCACCTTTACTTTCTCATGCCTTTGATTTGTTGGAAGATCTGGAGAGCATTGTATGCCCCAGATAACTGCCCTTAGGTGAACTTGCAATTGTAATTAATGGAAGTATTATCTTAGGAATGACAGAAGATACTTTGCTGGTTGTCCTTAGGTTGAAACATCTAAAACTCCCCCTCCCCGCCAACTGGGGATTGAACTCAGGCCCTTGCGCTTGCCAGGGAAGCGCTTATTCAACTGAGCTATCTCCCTGGCCCTCCACCTAAAACTATTGATTTAGTCGCAGAGGCTATTCCAGTATGCTGGGCTTAATATTTTGGCCTTTGTAATGCAGTTTTTTTTGTTTTTTTTTTAAGCATTGAGATAAAATTTAAGCAACTCACTTTTATCTTTTATTTTTAGATCACCACACTTATTAATCATAAAGATAATACCAAAAAGTCAGATAAAACTCTGCAAGCAATTCAACGTGTGGGGCAAGCTGTCAATTTGGCTGTTGGAAGATTTGTGAAAGTAGGTGAAGCTATAGCTAATGAAAACCGGGATTTGAAAGAAGAGATAAACATTGCCTGCATTGAAGCTAAGCAAGCAGGTATGTGGATATTGATTTGGAAGTTTGTTTACACCAATTTTGCAATTTTGCAATTGCATTGGAGGTGATGCAAAATTACTGCTTTATTTTGAGCAGGAACTTGTACTGTGCTTTAATCTTCTGGTAATGGATGTCAAGGACCATCTGGAGAACAGAGAAAGGCATAGTGTGAGGCAGTGCACCTCAGCAAATCAGTGAAACTTCAGTTTTGGTTTTGTTTTATTTTGTTTTTCTGAGACAGGGTTTCGCCATGCAATGCAGGCTGGCCTTGAACTCACTTAGGTAGTCCAGGCTGACCACAAAATCACAGCAATCCTCCTGCCTCAGCCTCTCAAGTACTGAGATTACAGGTGTGTAGCACCACAGCTGGCTGTGACTTCAAACTGCCCGTTATTCAGAGGGTTCCATCCCTGGGCCCCACAGCACGCTGAGATTTCAATTGAGACTGGATGTGGTGGCGCACACCTGTAATCCTAGGTCTTGGGAGGCTGTGAACAGGTGGATCGCTATGAGTCTGTTCTAGTAGTGAGACCGTGAACACCCTATAGACCCTTCCCTAAAATACAAAAAAAGAAACCCCAAAAACCAAAAAAAAACAAAAACAAAAACAAAACAACCCCCCAAACTTCCTGTTATCACAGTTCTCCACTATTGGTGGCACAGAGCATTTTAGAACCTGTAGTGTTTTGAGAACTACAAATAGTTCAGCTTTGTTGAAGTATCTTATCCATTTATTCTCTCATTAAATATTTATTGAATGCTGGCATTCAATACATAGCAGGCATTCTCCTAGGCCGTATGGGTATAGCTGTGTCCAAATCAATCGAAAGTCTGCCCTCATGGAACTCACATTCTAGTGATGGAGACAGACCATAGGTAAGTGTAATCATGAATAAAAAATAAAGCAGGGCAAGTGCGAGGAGAGCAGTGGAGACTCTTCTTCTCAGCTCCATCCCACTGACATTTTGCTCTGGATAAGTCTTTGTTGTGATGGGGCCTCAAATATATTTTAAAACTATAACTGGTGGTTCTTATACAGAAGAGTTGATTTTTAGGAAGTGTGATGTTGGGATTAGAGAAATCAGTTACGAGGCTGCTGCCGCAGATGGTGGTGACCTAAGCTAAGTGGTGGCAGTGGAGGTGGTGCAAGGTGACCTGGGATATATTGAGATGAAGATGGTGGAATGTGTGGTGTGACACAAGGAATCATGGCCAATCCAAGGCTTGAGAGTAGCTTTGCTGCCCCTTCCTGAGATGAGCAGGGGGCATAGAGGATCTTCAGGGGGAAGGAAGTGGGTGTGATAAGGTGGAGTAATGTGGAGGGGCCAACCAGTTACACACAGTCCTGGGGGTTTTGCGAATGACTTAAGGTTTTATTTGTAGGTAATAAGGAGTCATTGGGGAATTTTGAGCCAAATGAAAGGTATTATTTTGCATTAGAAGTCTTTTTGATACTATGCAGGAAATGGATAAATAAGGTCAGATCGAGAGAGGGCTGAGAATGAAGGTACAGAGATTAACATGGAAAGTTTTACAGTAAGAGCAGCTGAATTGAGACGTGTACTAGCCACCCCTATCCCCTTTGAATTTAGTGCTTTATGCGTGCTAGGCACCACGTCTACCACTGAGCCACACCATCAGCCCCTTTTGTTTTATTTTTGAGATAGCTTCTTGGTAGGATGACGAGGCTGGCCACAGAGTTGCCTCTTGAGTAGCTGAAGTACAGGTGTGTGCCACTGCACCTGGCTGCAGTAGGGTTTTTAAAGAGCAGGAAGTGCACACAGAATACTTTCTTAGGTGGCAAATATAGAGAACAAGCTTGTTGACTAAAGGAAACTGAAGTTTCTCGGTTGACTCTTGGGCTTCTAGCCATTTGCTAGATTAGACAGTAGTTTTGCTGTGGCAAGCAGTGGAGATAACTTTACTTCAGTCTCAATTTATGTTTTTTCTGCTTTTGAAAAGGATTTGAAATAGCTTACAATAAAAGACATGTTAAGCTGAGAGTGGTGGCTCAAGCCTATTAAAACCTAGCACTAGGGAGGCTGAGGCAGGAGGATCACTGTGAGTTTGAAGCCAGTTTGGGCTACAAAGTGAGCTCAAGGCCAGCCCAAGTTATATAGGAAGACCTTGTCCCAAAAAGACAAAGTAAAACAAAGCCAAAAAAAAAAAAAAAAAAAACCCAAAAGACAAAACCCAAAAGGCATATTCAAATGAGCCCACTAAAACACAAGATGAAAATAAATTTCCTGGAAAATTTGGCACACATGATTATTTTAATTATGAAATTGATCTCTATACTTCCTGCAAGGCAAGACAAAAATGTGAGAAACAAAGTGTTATATAATTCTCATTGTTTGCTGAACAGAAACAAACCAACTTGTAGGACGAGAGAGAGGCATAGAGGAGGGTGTTGTATTTTTTAACTCAAAGGGCAATCCGAGTCTTCCTATCCTTTTTTTTGTTTGTTTGTTTTGGCGGAACCTGGGATTGAACTGAACTCAGGCTCTTGCACTTGCCAGGGAAGCACTTATTATGCAGAGCTATCCCCCTGGCCATCTTTCCTATCCTTTATTTTATTTTATTTTATTTATTTATATATTTTTATTTTTTACAATTTTTTTCTTGGTGCTAGGGATTGAACTCAGGAACTTGCACTTGCTAGGTAGGCACTTAGGCCACTGAGCTATCTTCCCAGTCCTTATTTATATATTTTTAATTTATTTATTTGGTACAGGGTCTCACTATCAGCTTGGACTCATGACCCTCCTGTTGTCAGCCTCCCCAGCGCTGGGATTACAGGTGTGCATCACCACACCTGCTGAGTGCACCCAGGGCAGGGCTGGTACAGCATGTGGCGCCTGGGATCGAACCTTGGTCTCAGCACTTGCCTAACTAGGCATTTAGTCTACTGAGTTATCTCTCCGGCCCAGAGTCTTCCTATCCTGATGGGCCCAGTAACGAGCTGCGTGCTCAGTGTTGGGGGAGAGGAGGACTGGCCAAGCAATGCGCTCCAGTGCTCACAGCTATCTTTGAGGGCTGTCACCCAAGCTGCTGTGTGGATGGAGTCCTTTAGAGGACAGCAGGTGCCATGCACTCTGTGCGTCCCTTCTTGGGAGTGGCCTCTCGCAGTCCCTCGGGTAGGGGAATAAGAGCAGCCTGGAGTTACGGAACGTGGTGATACACTCCAGCTTAAGGCTGACTAGATCTGTGGCTGGATATATTTCTGCCAAGTCAGCCCATCCTTACCATTTCCTCCCTGAACAACTGAATGTTCATCCGAGGGGAATAATAAAAGCAGTGGTAAGGTACTTGGAGATTTAGAGCCAGGGTGCCCAGGTTCCAGTCCCACCTCTTCCACGTGCTAGCAGAGTGACCCTGGGCAAGCTGTTAAACTTTTAAATAAACTGCAGTGTTCTCATCTACAAAATGAGACTACTAATGCTATAGAGGTGTCTTGATAGGACACATTCTGCATTTGACACATGTGACATATTCCACAGATATTAGTGTCACTGTAGTCATCATTCTTTCCCTTATTCTTTTTGCGTATTTTTCTTTGGCCACCAGACAAAATTTATATTGTATATAGAAATGCAATAAATGTTTGTATGAGTAGCCTGAGGTTTGCACCGCATGTGATGAATTAGAAATGACCACTCTGAAGCTCTGAGGCAGCTTTGTGCTTTCTCAGTGAACTAATTTCTGAAGCGTCCATGCTCTGAGTAACTTCCTGATGTTAAGGAACCATCTGACTGTTGGGTGGAGCTGGCTAAATGCTAGCACCCCATGTGGTTAGAGTTAAATGCTTGGCGCTCCATTTGAAAGAGAAGAATCTAACTAATGTCATCCATGCAGGCTCATATTCTGTGGTGATTAAGAGCTACAGGAGAAATTAATGATTTCCAGAGTCACGGAGGAAACATTTTTATCCTTTGAGCTATGCTAATAGAATGCAAACGGATACTTTTCCTCCTGCCTCTTTTTCTCCTGGTGAAGTTTTAGTTCCAAGCACTTCTGTTCTTTGTATATGTTGCCATAAGAACTGTGTAATAGAAAACTATATTTCTAACAAATAAACTAAATGTATCCATGCAAAGCCACAGGCATTTATTATCTTGGACAGTTTTTGAGGACCAGGAATCAGGGTGTGTGTGTGTGTGTGTGTGTGTGTGTGTGTGTGTGTGTGTGTGTGTCTGACCTCCTTGCAGTCAGCCTATCTGCTGCGCCTAAGTTACCCAGAGGCTTCCCTGGACTGCAGGTCTTTTCCCCAGTGCCCACCCATGGTGCTGGTTCCTGCTGCTCAGGCCTCCTCTGGGCAGCTACTTCACAGTAGCCGGCCTCCCTCAGAAGGAGCACAAGGATTCCTTCTAATGGTATAACCTAATCACAGAAGCAACGTACTGCCCTTCTGCCGTACCAACCCTAGTCTGAGGACGGAGGGGACACAAGGATGGGGTCTCCGAGAGCCATCTCCGATGCTAGTGACCCCTGGTAGTAAAACTTCAGGGCTGGGGATTTAGCTCAGTGGTGCAACACCTGCCTAGCAAGTGTGGAGTCCTGAGTTCAATTCCTGGTACCAAATATAAGTAAGACTTCAACCACTGCCACTATACATGTGGCATCCAAATCTTCACTGTCTCTCTATGTGCAGTGGTCTACATTTTGTGTCCTTTTGTATCATTTTAAACTCTGGCTGTCTGAACTGTAGTTCATCATCTCCTTCCTATGCCCTTCTGAGTTTCTTTAAGTGACTTGTGTTAACAGCCGTTTTTTTCATTCTTCCTGTCCTTCTTTCTCACTGGTCAGGTTCTGACTTTATGCTTCCTTTCCTGAGTGTTTCAAAATCATCATCTTCATATTTCTGGGGCCACCATCCTTGAGGTCCTTGTTACCTCACATCCGCTGCTGAAATAATAGTCTGGTTTGGAGTCTCCCCCTCCAATCTATTTTATGTGTGGTCAACCAGACTGATCTTAATTACTGATTTTAGTCCTCTGACGCCTGTGGCCTGTCCATTAAGTCTCAAGTGCTTTTACTCTAGATCCTTAGCCTAGTGCTGGAGGCATTATTGCGTGATAACATCGACAAGAGGGCTTACTCAATCACTGGAAGCATGTGTTTATTGAGGACTTAAAAATTACTGTGTCTTAGGTAGTACAAGATGATTGAAAGTTTTAAAAATATCCTTGTTGACTCTAACAGTAAGGTGTTTTAGAGAATGTCACAGCCTGATTTCACCTTTGAGGAAGCCCAGCTTTCATATTGTCTTCTGATGAATAATAGCTGTTACAGAAATTAAAATGTTGGCTAGCAAGAATGAATTTCAGAGAGGGCTGGAAGTTCATTTGGTAGAGTGGTCTGCACTGGGCCACAAGTCTGGCCTCCAGCAGCAAGCCCAAGGCAGGGGCAGCTCTGACTTGAAGCCTGGGCAGTGAGGGAGGGTGTTTTGTTTGTTCCCCTGCTCAGCATCCAGGCTGACCAGCAGACAGACCTGCTTTTTGTTTGTGCCAGGCCATAACTCCTTGCAGCCCCACCTCCTGGACAGTATCATCCCTGGGCCCAAAGGCCTGTCCTTCTGCCCCCCTTGGGGTCCCTGCAAGCTCAGGCTCTGAGGTGGTGGTGATTGGCAGCACCTCCCTCACCTGCTCCTTCCTGCTCCTCCCTGCAAGTCCAGGGCTGGGCGCTTGCTGTGCTCTGATTTGGCGGCTGCTTTGGGCTTTGTGTCCTGGGACTTTCACTGTGTTGCTGAATAAGAGGCTTTTGGTTTTTTTTCCTTCTCCCTTAGTAGAAGGAGACTTTTCGCTTGTGTCTGCCTCACCACTGGAAATGAAAATTCCTTCTTTCTAACCAACTGGAGACAAAGGGCTGTCACAGTTCTCAAAAATACGTTGTTATTTTGTCAGTAGAAGGTTTTATGTGATAATTATCAAGGTGAAATTGTTTCTTGTCCCTGAAGTAAGACTCCAGAGCTGAGCTTTTCCTTTGTGTGTTATATCCAAGACCAAAGGAAAGTACGGATTTTTATGTGGTATTCCCAACTCTAACCTTCTTTCTCGCTTTTCTTGTTAGGAGAAACAATTGCAGCACTTACAGATGTAACCAGCTTGAACCATGCAGAGTCTGATGGCCAGATCACAATTTTTACAGATAAAACAGGTGTCATAAAGGCAGCAAGATTACTTCTTTCCTCTGTGACAAAGGTGTTGCTGCTGGCAGACCGAGTAGTTATCAAACAGATAATAACATCAAGGAATAAGGTACTTGCTCATTTGTCTTTCTGGGTTGTTCAGAGTGTTTTTTAGGTTAATTACAGTTAATTCAGTAATTCTTCTCTGTTATCATTGTGTGTAGTGCTAATTGTCTGTAGCCTAAAAATAATTTTCGTCTGTGCCTGTAATGAGTCAGCAGTGTGCATATAGTATGGGCCTAATACCCGACCCCACCCATACTGAGAATTGAGCCTAGGGAGATCACACGGAGCTGGATCCTCAGCCTTTTTTTATTTCTTGAGACAAAGGCTTGCTCAGTTGTCCAGACTGGACTTGAACTTGTGATCCTCCTGCCTCAGCCTCCCAGAGTTCAAGGATGACAAGCCTATATTCCTGTGTCTGATTTGGACTTGAACTTTGGAATGCAAGAATGTTTCTTCTCGAAAATCATTATTACAGGGCTGGGGAGATGGCTCAGTAGAATAAATGCTTGCCTGTTAAGCACAAGGGCCTGAGTTCAATCCTTGGTTCTGCAAAAAAAAAAAAAAAAAAAAAAAAAAAAAAAATCATATCAGGAAATCATTACTGCATATGGAGCATAATTTTTAAATGTTTAGAATTCAGGAAGGAAAGCTAGGCACCATGGTTTGTATTAGTAGAAACCTAGGTGATAAAAATGCCGAATCCTTCCATATTTATTTTCAAATCAGAGAGTAATAAGTTATAAGCTTAAGCAAAATTGTATCAAAACTAATTATCCATAGCAATAAAATTTCTATATGCAGAGGCCGTAAAGTTCTGAATGATGGTAAAAGTTCAAGAATGGGTTTAACTCTTCCAGAACACATACAGCCCTCCAGTGCTGGTCTTGCTTCTTGGTCATCCGGGAACCTGGGTGTGTGTGGCGACTTCATTCCAGGGATGAGTCCCCTAGGCAGGAAGAAGAGCAGTCAGCCAGGGAAGGGCTTGTTCCAAGTAGAGTTTGAGACAGAGCTAGCTGATCAGAGTTGGGCGAATCAAAAAGTTTAAGTGTAAAGAGAACAAGAAGTGGAGGCAGAGGACCCAGCAGAGCTAGAGGAACGGAATCCATCTTCATCTCTGAGAGATGGGGGTGCTGCTAGGTGTGGCTTTCAGCCTTATCTGTGCCCGTTGCCTGTGCTTCCTAAGCTGCCAGGACAGGGTAGCATATCCTCATTAAAAGTAAGGAAACAGGAAATCTGTATTTTTGCTTTTTATGTCAAGAAAACATACCACTATCTGCTGGCATGACTGCAGATTTAGTCTCTCTTCGCTCCTGACTTCCTGCAGCTTCTTGGCAGTTAATTTATTCCATCGCCAATTCCAGATGATCTAAACTATTTTTCTACTCTGAAGTCCCTAACCTTCATTTCCATTCCACTTTGTAGATGACTTTCTTTTCCTTTTCCTAGGAAGATTGTGGCTCCTCCAGTTCTGGTTCTGTGAATAACATGCTGTGTGTGTTGTCTTTTATCCTCTTGGCCTTCTTAGCTCTTGAATACCTGATTAATGCATTTGGCCATTTTTTTTGTTGCTATAACAAAATACCTTATGGTAGTGTTACGTACTTTATAAAGTAAAGAGGGTGGGCTGGGTATAGCTCACTGGTAGGGCACTTGCCTACTGTACAAGAGGCCTTGCATGGGTTTGAGCTGCAGCATAACACAAAGGAGAGAGAGATGCAGCTAGGTTTATTTGACTCCCGTTTTGGAGGTTGACGTTTCAACCAATGGGAGTACATGTGAGAGACATCACATGGCAAGACAGGAAACCAGAGCCTGGGGAGGGGCCAGAACTTATTTTTCTCTTTTTGTTTGTTTGTTTGTTTGTTTGTTTGTGTGTTTGGTACAGGGTCTCACTACATATCTTGGACTCGCAGTGCTCCTCCTGTTTTGTCTCCCCAGCACTGGGAATACAGGCCTGTGCCACCATGCCCAGACTTGGTGGCTGGCTCAGCATGCCCAGGGGCAGGGCCAGTGTGGCATGTGATGCTGGGGATTGAACCCTGGTCCCTGTGTTTGCCTAAGCTGGTGCGTAGTCCCCTGAGCTATCCTGCCAGCCCCAGAATTTTCTTTTCATAAGAACCATAGGCTACATTATCCCTTTCGGAGGGCAGTGCTACCAGTGACCTGCCACCTTTCATTGACCCCACCACCTCTCATCTCCACACACAGGGACCCAGCTTCCAGCATAGGAACCCAAGGGACGCTCTCAGACCAGGGAAAACCATGGCAGAGATCATCAACTTGCCTGCTGCAGACTAGGCTACATAAATGAATTCTTGTTTTTGTATATCTAGTATCTTCAACAATTTGTTTCTTTTAATTTTCAAATAAGCCCAAGTCTTACCCTAAAAACAAATCATTCTCCAAATGATTCTAACGTTAAATCAGCTTCTACCCCTGCCTCCTTTTCAGTACTGAGAACAAATCCAGACCTTATGCATGCTACGCAAGCGCTCTTCCACTGAACTTAACCCTCAGCTCTGTTTCTTTAAGGTAGAATCTTACTAAGCTGCCAAGGCTGGCCTCGAGCATCAGTCTTCCTGCCTCAGCCTCTAAAGTAGCACGGGTTACAGGTGTGCAGTGCTGTACCTGGCTGTGATGCCCCTTCTTGTCTCCTGTTTTGCCTCATCCCAGCTTCCCCCTTGGACGAGAGTGTCGAACTTGTGGCACACATGCCAGCCAGGTGCTAGTTATCATTGAAAGCTCTGAGAGGTTTGCCATCATTGCTCTAGGATTTAGAATTTCCCTTTTTTCTTTCTTTTTTTTTAAATTAATTAATTTTTGTGTGTGTGTGTGTGTGTGTGTGTGTGGCCAGCTCCGCCCACCAGGGGGCGGGGCTGGCTGGCATGTGGTGCTGGGGGATTGAACCGTGGTCCCTGTGCTTTGCTTAGCTTGTTCTAAGTAGGTGCTTTAGACCACTGAGCCATCTCACCAGCCCCCCTTTTTTCTCTAACTCTGCCTTGATAGTCCCTGACTCTTTCCTAAGTATCACTTGATAATAAAATTTTCTTTGTTTGCAGGTTCTCGCAACTATGGAAAGACTAGAGAAAGTGAATAGCTTTCAGGAGTTTGTCCAGATATTCAGCCAGTTTGGAAATGAAATGGTGGAGTTCGCACATCTCACTGGAGATAGACAAAATGTGCGTATCTAGTACATCTCAGCATCTTCAGATAACGCACACTACTTTTTAGCTTGAATGGGAGTGTGATCTTTGCAATCATCTCAGTTGATTTGTTTTTGCTTGTTAGACTTTGGTCTGGAAGGCTTTTCATAAATAAACCGAGATACAATTACTAGCTTGCTTTATGTTTTTGTACATATATAGTGCTTGAGTATGTCCCCACCGGAGACTGTCATACTTGCTTGCAAGCCCTGACTTGAGTACTTTGTCTTTATGAAATTTTGCATCTGAGTACTCTCTGGGGATCAGGCAAGTAAACCGAATCATCATATGTATTCTTAACAAAATCTGTTACATATTTCTGGGTTTTTTTTTTTTTTACCACATTAGGTTAATAGTAATGCCCTTGCTGTTACTTTACTTGCACTGGCTGCATCATGTGTTAGGAACTCAATATACATTATCTCATTTAATTCTTAGTTCATCCCTGTGAGGCCAGGTACCGTTCCTACTGTTTACATGTAAGGGAGAGGAACCTGTAATGACACACTTTCCCAAGGCCACCATTAACTCAGTTGTATCTGATTCTCAAGCCTAGGATTCTCAAACTACAGCATGGTGATAGTGGTTTTCCATGGGTCTGCCCTTCGATTCAGACTGCAAGTTCTTTAGTGTAGGTATTCTTTGTCGGGATATTGGTACGTGACTCCATCTTGTCAGCAGGTTAAATATGTATTACTTGCCTGTTTTTTGAGATGTTTCTTGACTTTTTTGAGATGTCCCTCTATTAGTTAGACTTCCATTACTGAGACAAAATCGCTGATATAACCAAGGAAGAAAGCTTTTGTTTCTTTGGTTGTGGGGGTGTTTGGCTCACAGGGTCAGAAGCTTCAGTGCACGGCCAGCGGCTTTACTCCTTTAAGGAGTGTGCTGAGGCAGAATTGTCATGATGGAAGAGTACGGCAGGGCAGGACTGCTCAGCTCATGGGCACCAGGAGGCAGATAGGGTGTGAAAGCCTGAGAGGAGGGAGCTGGGACCAGATAGGGCTCCCAGGGCTATGGCCCCGTGGGCTGCTCTCTGAGGCCTCACTTCTTTTTTCCATCACCCCGCAGTAATGCCCTCAACTTCTGATCTCATCAGGAGATTCATGTACTGATGTAGTCAAGCCCTGCCTTACCCATTACTTTCTGAAAATCCACTCAGCAACCAATCACCCCTTCAACTCGGGTACCATTTGGGGGAACATTTTGGATCTCTTGGCTGTACAAGTGCAATAGGTAACTCCCGTCATTTTGAACTTGAGCTTCTTTGTGCAGCTGGTGTTGGGGGATAGGTATTGGCCTGAAAAGTGGGAGACAGGTTGATGACATCTGTCTCTAAAAAAGCTGTTTCATTTTGTTTCACCCTCATTATTTCTTATAATACTCTTTTCTTCCTTTTCTGTCATCTTCCTCCCTTTCCCTCGTCCCCTATAAAATTATTATGCTGTATATTTTTAGAGTAATAACAGTTTATGTAGCATTTTGTTGAGCATTTTAGCAAGCCTGTTGTGGTTCATGGGTTCCAAAGCCATCTTTTCAAAGTTATATTTCCTGCCTAATCCCCTTTTGCCTCTGGACATAACTGGCAAACTCTCACCAGTATTTATTTATTTTTTTTGGTACCAGAGAATTGAACTCAAGACATTGCGCTTGCCAGGCAGGCCCTTGTGCTGCTGAGCTATATCCCCGGCCCCACACAAAACTTGTTGTGCCTAATGCTCCCCCCCAGGTAGAATAAAACTATGACCCAACATTTTAAAAAATGTGCACATTTTGTTTGAAGGAATACTTGTTTTTTAAATTAATTACAGGGGCCTGAAACTTACGAGCAACCATTTCAGCCTCTTATGTCTGATAAATGTTCATGTTTGTGAACTGTGCACCAGGCTCACTCATGCTCTTCTGTGGTAGGTCAGAAGATGCCAAGTATAGCTGCCAGCCAGATCCATTCGTTCAGTTCACTGGACAGATGTGCATTGGTGCTTACTGGGATCAGGGACCAGGCTAGGTGCTGGGGACACAGCAGTAAACAAGAGGCGGCTCCTGTGCTCTTGGAGCTTGCATCCTGGTGGCCGTGCGAGGAGATAGGTAATGAAACAATCGTTGAGTGCTGGTAACTGAAACATCAGGGGTGAGCTGGAATAAGGGCAGGCTGTGCTTAGATTGAGTACCAGTTATAATAGTTTAGAAAAATTTCTCCTGGCTTCTTTCATTCCTAATAGCATTACTGAAATTTTGAGTATTTTGCTGTTGAGAAAATGATTTTTCAAGAAATTGGGTTGTTTATATGCTCTTGGACTGCTGGGTGATTTTATTTCACTTTTAGGATTTGAAAGATGAAAAGAAGAAGGCAAAGATGGCAGCAGCCCGAGCAGTGCTTGAGAAGTGCACAATGATGCTTCTCACAGCATCAAAGGTAAGAAGGGTCATGCTTTACTTTGTTGTAAACTAATGAGAAAACTTGATTAAATCTAACTTACATATTTTACTTTTTGAAAAGATTAAGGGGGTGACTGAGCGTGGGGGCCTGCGTTGCTCAGTCTCAGCTCCTGTGTACAAGCAGGCTAACCGCCTTCCCCAGCTCCAAAGAGTCAAAAGCCCAGTCAGGGTGACTGGCTGCCGGGCAGCAAAAGACAGGTCCGTGAGCACGCCTGTCCCACACAGCACTGGCCTGCCGCCGAGGACCCAGCCACTCACGCTCCTGAGAAGGCTGGGTGTGATGGCTTCGCTTAGTAACAGGGAGTAGGAGTCCAAAATAAACCCTGTTTATTCTGTAGCTTCATGTGATATGTTTCATTCCTTTTTTCTACTTTAGCACATTTGTCAGTCATGAGCTTGTAGTTCCAGATAGTAATTGGTCCCAAATTGGTACAGTTTAGGAATGCGTAAGCTGGGCGTGGTGGTGCATGCCTGTGATCCCTGCTGTCTGGGAGGCAGAGGCAGGAGGATCATGAACGCAAGCCTCACCTGGACAATTTAGTGATGTAGTGAGACACTGTCTTAAAGTAAAAAGAAAACAAAATTCTATGGGAATGTAGCTAAGTGCAAAAGCCCTGATTTCAATCCTCATTGAAAAAACAGAGAAGACTCATAAATATCTCATTAAGAGTTTGTTTAGAATTGCCTTTTCTTCTGAGAGCATATGCTCCATGCCAGGATCCTTAAAACCCTAAAAGCACACTCCATGGTGCCCACTCGGAGAGCTCTGTTTGTATCAGGCCCTTGAGGAGTTTCCGTTTGTATCATCTTTTAAAAACCAACGATGCCACCACCATCACGTATCATCGTGTTCATTTTCCTCATTCTTTTTCAGTTCTTGCATGTATAAGCGCATTGATAAGTAGCTGTAATCATGATAAAGAATATTTTTTGCAACAATTTTAGGTGAACTTGTTGTTGAAGTGTAAAGATGTAGTTTTGCACTCTGCGTTTTCACTTAACCTTGCTATCGCTTTTTACTCATCCTGCTTCCACTGTAGTGAGGAGAGGCAGCTGGGGGAGCCAGGGACCCAGGAGACTTGGGTAAAGAACCATTTTTATTAGCATGACACATTCTCTGTCAGATTTTATGTGTTAGGAGCTGGATCACGCACTAAAGTAAACATTTTCAATTGTTTTGAAGACATGTCTCAGGCATCCTAACTGTGAATCAGCCCATAAAAACAAAGGAGGAGTGTTTAACCGAATGAAAGTGGCACTGGATAAGGTCATTGAAATTGTGACTGACTGCAAGCCACATGGAGAGGCTGACATTTCATCCATCAGCATTTTTCGTGCAATTAAAGAATTCAAGGTAGGAATGGAGAATATTTTTATTTTTTTTTCCTTCCATTTTAAGGCACCATTGTCATGTACGAAGTCCTTGTTGTGTAATAATTTAGGATGACACTTCATAAAAGCAGATCTATCACCTTAAAGCAGTGCTTTCACAAACCTTGTGTTTGCTAATATTTGGTTTAGTGTTACATTTACTAAAGATACTGGTCTTGTTCTCTCTGTCTCTCTTATCTATTGATTGGACTCAAGGTGGTCTAGCTACGCAATTTTGACTCCTAGTGATCCTTCTGTCTTAGCCTCCCCAGTGCTGGGATCACAGGTGTTCACCACCATACCCGGTTTCTGTGGCTGGCATGGCATGCGGTACGAGGGATCAAACCCACATCCTTGTGATTGCCAGGCAAGCACTTAAACTGCTGAGCTATCTCTCCAGCTCCCGCAACTTTATTGAAGCATGGTCTTACTAAGTTCCCCAGGCTAGGCTCAAGTTCCCTCAGGCTGCCTCATTCCCAGCTTGAATCTTGTTTCTGATAGGTACTCCAGAACTGCTGAACTGTATAGTCTATTTGTACCCATTTGGAACGATGTTGCCTTCCATTTTCTGAGCAGTGCTACATCATCCTTGATGACAAACAGCTAAATCACCCAAAGAATCATATACAAAGAGCACAGGAATTCTGTCCACACACTAAAGACCAAACAATCCAGCTGAGGGCCTGGATCCTAATACCCTGCATGAATCTAGCTGAAAACCTACAGCTCAAAACAGTGCCTTCTACAGGTCCAAGTGGAGGCCAAGAACCTATGACAGTGTCTCATGCAGGCCTGTTTTATGGATCTGCACTGGGAAGGCCCAAAGATAGAAGATAGAAAGTCGGTGCTAGTGGGAAGGATCTATGCTAGCAGACTGAGGGAAGCTATGCTCAAGATGAGAACCAGGGCTCCTCCAAATGAACTGCAGCCATTCTCAGCGACCAGGTCCTGACTTCCTCCTTCAGTAAGAATAGCCAAGTTCATCCAGAAAGCCAGCATGACAAGGTCCCTCAGCAGAACAGCCCAAGAGAACTAGCAGCTTGAACAGCTTCTCCAAACAGCTTCACTGACAGCCTCTCAAACAGCTCTGCTTTTTATGCTGCTGGAAACAATCCTCAGGTGGGCCTCCCTCACCTAGCACCATGCTAGTTCAGTTCAGCTGGCTGTAACAAGTTGACCACCAGTTCGCAATCCATCCCATCTCCCCACTCAACAGTTGAGACTGAGAAACAGATGATACTGGCTTGTGGGCCAGGGATGGCAGAGCTGGGATTTAAAAGTGTCTGTGGCTCCATCAAGTCTGCTTTCTCGCCAGTGTCTGAGAAATGGTAAAGGTGGCCTATGGGTAAGGCCAGTGTCTGAGTTGGAAAGGCCCTAGAGACTCTGGTGAATTCTCGACTTATGAAGAGCGAAGGTGTGAATTTTCACAGGTGTACTGTATTTGACTCATTTTGTCATATAGGAATGGATCTCACTTATGAACAGTTCTCTCAGAAGTCATTCATAAGTCATGGACTTACTGTACAGCACTGTCATTTGGCAGATGGGGAAACCAAAGCTTTCAGGAGTTATCTAATGTGCTAAGGGTAACATCATTAGTAAACAGGCCTGATGTGGGGATGGTGTTTTCTGTCTTACCGCATTGTGACTTCTAACCATGAAGGTCTAAGTAGGGACACTGGATAAAAGAAAGTAATAAAAACATTTCTTTTATGGACCATGCTCTTAAATCTTATTTAATCCTTAACTACCCTTTAATGTGGCTATAATGATACCTTTCTCTTGAGGAAGAAAGCTAATCAGTGGCAAAACCTTTCTTTAGATCTGAAACAATCTAGTCTCAAAGTCCATAACTTTGTAGCTTATATCTCTGGTCTTGTTTCTCTTTTAGTGGTAAGACCTCATAAATGTTCTCTGTAAGAGGAAAGTTAAAATTTTAACATATGAGGAAGGTCCTGAGCTCCTCTGGCCTTTTTTGAGGTGCTTTGGCACACACCTGTAATCTGGCTACTCAGGAGGCTGAGATAAGAGGATCACAAGTTGTAGGCCAGCCTGGGCAACTTAGTGAGACCCTGTCTCAGAGTTTAAAAAATTAAAAAGGTTGATGACATAGTTCAGTGGTAGAGTGCTTGGCTAGCATGTATCAACACCCTGGGCCAGCCCTAACACTGCCACAAGTAGAGGGGAGTGGGCGAGAGAAGGAAGGAAGCAAGCAAGCGAGGAAGGAAAGAATGAATCTGTAGTGGATGGACAACTGGTGGGCCACTTGTATATTCAGCTGAACTGAATTAGCATGGCAGTGGGTGTGGCACTCAGGTGAGACTGCCACATCACTACGCTCACTGCTCACCATTTAGAGTGTAGCATACAATCCTCTATGGTCTTGTATTTACCAGTCTCTCAAATGGTGGATCGCACCTCCCCTACGCCACCTGCGGATTGTTGCTGGCACCATACGAGGCAGAACAGGAGAGGACAAGGTTTAGGTGTTATTAGGGAGCTGTTGGGAGCTATTGGTTCTCTTGAGGGGCTTGTCATGCTGGCTTTCCTGATGTGGATTTGACTGGTCTCATTGTCAGAGGAGCTCAGGACCTTGTCATCATTGAAAATGGCTATGGTTCACTTTGGGGGAGCTCTGGTCCTCACTTTGAGCATTGTTTCTTGGCTCTGAGGGGAAGATGGTCACTTCAATTTCCTGGGAAAGCTTGTCATGCTGGCTTTCCTGAAATGCACTTGGCTGTTATCATCTGAGGAGCTTGGGACCGTGCTGTTGTTGAGGATGGCTTTCCGGGTAACTGGTTCTCACTTTGAGCGACACTTCCTGGCTTCATGCAGACTCCTCAGCCTGCTGGCACACATCCTTCATTCCCTTGGCATAGACTTTCCAGCTTCCACTGCTGACCTTTGGGCCTTCCCAGTGCAAATCTGTGAAACAGACTTGTATGAGGCATTGTCATGGGCTCTAGGTCTTTAGCTGTACTCATGCAGGACACTGCTGTGGGATCCAGGCTGTCAGCTATATTGTTTGGGTCTTTAGTGTGTGAATAGATTTCCTGCAATCTTTGTATATGATTCTTTGGGTAACTATTATAAAATAGTCCTGTAAATTATGTGCCTTATATTGTATTGTTCTCCTTGCAAACCTTGACTACAACAGAATCTCACTGCCAAAGTCAGAGGTCATTTTTCTGACCTCATGATTTTATAAGTGTGAAGGAGAAAGTCTAAGGTGAAAGGTCAGGTGGCAACAAGAGAAGTGGGCAGGACTGGAAGCAGGTCTCCAGCCCCTTCTCTGCCTTTTCTGTCCAAGGTGAGCAGGAGCTGCCTGTGTGCTGCCCAGGCTGCCTACCTTCTGCACTGAGGCCCTGCATTGGGCAGAGGCAAGGTTCACAGACTCAGGCTTGTTGTCATTGGTTTCTTTTTGGCCTCCTGTTTTCTTCTGATGGAAAGTGCAAGCTATTCAGGGAAACTACTAGACCCGTTTGTGGTATTTGGTATTGTGACTAGGTGAACAAATCTTATGAAAACTTATAAATGAATAGCCTTGGAAAAGACCCACAAAACTATTAAATTGGTATTTAAATATATCTTTATGTTTTCTTGAAACATTAACATAGGTGATGAGAAATATATAAAATTCCTATTTTAATTATTTAAATTCTCAAATTCACAGGATCTCATTGTCCATTCTGTACCACACTATTACCATGTCCTTTTTTAGCTTGAGATACTTTAACTGGGATGATTACTGGTTACCACATGGGCTAAGCAGAGAAGGGAGAAGTATACACTCCTCTGGGACCTTTCGGCTTTCCCAAACTTGGCTATTTCCATGATTCATGGTAAAATAGGTTATGTGTGAGGTTTAACTTGAAATATTTGTGACAAGACCTTAAGCACAAAGCAAGTATCAGCCCCTCTTATCAGCACATTCACTGCGACCACTGTCATGGACCTCGTTCCTTTTTCCCTCTTGGCCTGAGTTGTCCCTTGACATCATTCTTGAGTCAGAGGTTAAAGTTAAAATGGGCTACTGTGTCCCGGGATCCATCACACACTCACGGAGCTCGGGACACAGGTGGCTGCAGGGAATTATTGGTTAGGGGCTGGGGAGGTGCGATCCACCATTTGAGAGATCGCTAAACACAAGACCATAGAGGATTGTAAGCTACACACTAAATGGTGAGCAGTGAGTGTAGCGGCGTGGCAGTCTCAGAGGGTTCACATTTCAGAACAACTATACCACCCTTCCCTTTTAGTAGAGGAGGTGTAAGCCAGTGAGTGCTGTTCAGAACATAAAACAGAAGGCTGAGAAACGGTGGCTAGCAGTTTTTTTTTTAATATTTATTTTTATTTATTACATTTATTTATTGTGTGTGTGTGTGGCCAGCTCAGCCCACCAGGGGGCGGGTCTGGCTGGCATGTGGTGCTGGGGATCGAACCGCGGTCCCTGTGCTTTGCCAAGCTTGTTTCAAGTAGGTGCTTTAGACCACTGAGCCATCTCTCCAGCCCCAGGCTAGTAGTTTTTGCTGAATCAGTGAAGGAAAAATCGATCACTTTCCCGGTTTCGCTCACCCTCCGCCCCTTTCACACTCACGCCTTGAGGCGCAGGACACATTCGTGTCTGGGCTTAACTTGTCGTCCAGGCCTTTGCCTGGGCAGTTTCTCAGATGCAGGTCCTTCACCTGGAGGTTGGCTCACGTTTCCTACCACCTGCTGTGTGATGGTGCTCGCTCTTAGTGTCCACTGACCTCCTTTCTTTGTCTTAACAGTTCCAGGAACGAGGCTTTGCACGACCATTTGGTGGGCTGTGTGTGTGTGTGTGTGTGTGTGTGTGTGTGTGTGTGTGTGATATTACAGATAGAACCTCAGCCCTTTCCTAAGTATATCCTCACCTTTGAGACAGGATCTTACTAAGTTCCCTGAGCTAAACTTGAATTGGTGATCCTTCTGCCTCAAACTCATTGGTAGCTGGGTTTATAGGCATGTGCCAGGCCATCGATAACTCTTAAATGTGTCTTCCTGGGTTAGTAGAGGCTGTAGTTAGCATCAGAGTTTGTCTTGCCCCTCAGACTGGGACAGAAACTGTTGGTGTTTTTGCTGGCCAGTTCTGGCTAGGTGGGAATGCTGACTCATGGAGATCCATACCCTTTCTCCTCAGGTGAATATTGAAGCTCTTCGGGAGAATCCTTACTTTCAGCCCAAAGAGAACTTCTCAGAGACATTGGCGGTCATCTTGGAGCAGACAGAGGACTTCACCGATTCTGCCTACACCAGCCACGAGCACAGGGAACGCATCTTGGAGCTGTCTACTCAGGCGAGGGTGGAACTGCAGCAGTTCCTCTCTGTGTGGATGCAAGCTGTAAGAACTCTTCTCAGCAAAGTACCTCTTCTGTAGTAGCATTTGTCTAATGTTTTAAGAGATGTGGAAGCTGACATCAGTATGAATTGGGTTAGCATGGGATTAGGATGTCTCCTCTCTTTCTCCCTCCTAGTTGGCCAAACTGTCCTTCCCTTCCAGCACTCACAGGGTGTGACATTCTTAGACCTATTGATTCCCCTCCTCGCCATTCTGGATTCTGTGCCACCATCACCATCTCTAGCTCCTTCTTGCACCTCTTGAAGATTCTGCCCCAGAGTACTTTTTCAGTGAAGAGCAGAGGGGAGACTCCTACCAGAGTGCCTGGAGACCTGAGTCCTCAGGTGGGAGCCACTTAGATGTGCACAGTTCTTCACTTAGAGGCCAGCTGATTGATAAGACACAGAGCTTTAGAATGCAGACTGGGATCTGGGTGCAATGAAGACTAGGTAGATCCAGCTGGCAGGTAAAAGATCCTGCAGGATCCTGCATGTTCCGGACCTGACTTGGTGGATCTCCGCTTCGTAGGCTTCAGATAGGCTGCTGGTGTACTTAAAACATGGGAGGCTCTTGTGGCAGGGCTACAACAGAAGTGGGCCAACATAGTGTGTGTCCAGCCTTGTCTAGCAGTAGGCTACAAAGGAAGAGACAGAGGCCTGAGACATGTCTCTGGCACCATATGTTTATTCCTTAGACCTGGACGGTGTCAAAACAGCATTTCATGTGGCTTGTAACACAGCAGGGAGAGAGCAAGCGTGAACATCACGAACACGCTCTGGCAGTAGGAGGGTGAGGAAGGAGGGTGACTGTGCCTGAGACTGTGGAGAGCTGAAAAGTTTGTTTCTTGGTAACTAGATTGATTAATAAATGACTAGATACGAGTCACAGGTTTTCTAGGTATTTCTTGCCAACACAACTGTGCAAATGGCCATATTAACAGGTAATGTTTCTCTATAGTAGTATGAGATTTGAGCACAATTTTTGTTTAGTTTGAATTATTTGTGTTATATTTAACACTATATAATTGCTTCAGTGTTAAATATTTAAGTTTAAGTGCCTGCCAGATAGTGCAGCGGACTAAAGTGCTTGTTCAGGCAGAGTGCAGTGGTTGGGGTTTGATCCCCAGCGTGCCATGCTGGAGCCACCCCCGGGGTGTGCTGAGATGGTAACTCAGCCATGGTGGCATGGTGGCATGGTGGTACATGCCTGCAATCCCAGTGCTTGGGAAGCTGAAAACAGAAGGATCATATTTTATTTTATGTATTTGGTACAGGCTCTCACTATGCAGCTTGGACTCATAGTGATTCTGCTTTTTCAGCCTCCCCAGTACTGGGATTAGAGGAGTGTGCTACAACACCCAGTTTCAGTGGCCAGCTTGGCGTGCCAAGGGTCAGTGCCACATGGGGTACTGGGGACTAAACTCCGGTCCTTGCACTTGTCTAGGCAGGCACTTAGACCTGAGGCACTGAGCTATCTCTGCAGCCCCCAGATGTATTTTTTACTTATTTACTTATTGCAGTTATTACTGAGTACCTTTTATATTCCAGGCACCAGAAATCTAAAAATGAATAAGATAAGAGCTTTACCTATACAGCATTGATTTTATCATAGAGAAAGAAATGGAATGGAAAGGGTCAAAAGAAAAACAAAAAACACTGCACCCTAAAAGAAGGTATAGAACACATGTCGAAAGGGTTTGACAGAGGATTAATTCTTATTTATGGAGAGAAATCAAGAAGTCTTCATGAAGGTACTAACATTTTACTGTAACTTAGTTTTCAAAGAATCCAACACTTGTGATCTGCCTCGTGTTGTGGATTCAGTTGGGTCCCAGCCTTCATGGACCTTACATGGAGACACAGACTTTAAGCAAATTAAACTAAAATTTAAAACAGTGTAACTGCAAAGTGGGATGATTAGAGAAATGATTAGAGTGGGCTATGAAAAGGACCTAATTTAAATTGGATGATTTGATAAGGTCTATCTGAGGAGATATTTATGTAAGGTGAATGGAAAATTATGTAAGTAGCAATAAAAAGGAGCAATTGTAATAGTACAGTACTATGGATAAATTACTAAAGCATCATAACTGAATGAAAGCCAAAGATATTTATGTAAGATGAATTGGATTTTGATTAAGACTAAAGTGTCATGTGCATGTACCAGTACCCCAGAATGAGCATCAGTATTCTGTGTTACAACACGCACTAATGTAAAAAAGCAAAAAAGAGGTGAACTTTAGACATGATGATTTTGTTAAAGAAAAGTTGATTTAAAAATCACCTGTTTATAATTAAGGTGGAAAAATACAACTAAATAAAATTTTATTTTTCACTGTAATCTGAAACATGTAAAATTTTTAATTATACTTTTATTATAGTCAGGTACTATTAATACTCTAATTTATAGTTCAAATGAAATTGTAATAAACTACAAGGAAAAGGTAAACTATGTATATACTTAATATTTTTAGCAAAGCAAGAAAACCAAAAGTATCGCTGAAGAACTGGAGCTCATTATTTTGAAAATCAGTCACAGTCTCAATGAACTGAAAAAGGAAGTAAGTATAGTTGAAAACTTAAGCCTTTTATAGTTCTTTGTTAGTTTTTGTGTTACATGAGATGGCATACATGTATATTACCGTGCCCTGTGAATAGAAAATGTTTGAAAGTTTTTGTCCTTGTTAGTTTAAAGCTACCATTTATTAGTGCTGTCATTCTCAAAATTTACATACATGAATGCTCATAGCAACTTTATAATGACCCAAACCCGAAACAACTTAAATTTCTTTTAATAGTGGTGTTGACAAATGCCTTTTGTTATAACTCTACTAAATACTATTTAGCAAAAAAGGAACAATAGTAATACATACTGTAGTATGTATGAATCACTAACGCACTTTACTGAATGAAAGAAGCATAATGAAGTGTGTGTGTGTGTGTATTTGCACTTAGGAGAAATTCTAGACATAGCAAAATTATTGTAAATGACAAAAATCAGATCAGTGGTTGCCTGCCATCAGGAACTGGTAGTGCTTACTACACCCTTGCAGATGTAGGCCGCAGAGGGCCTTTTTGGGGTAATGCAAACACCCTAGATAGTGATTGCGGTGATGCTTACACAGTTTATGTGTTAGCAAAACTCATCCAACTGCACCCTTAAACTGGGAGCACTTTTTTTTTTTTTTGTATTAAGATTATGCATCTCTAAAATTGATAGAGTATCATTTGGGTTGAGATTTCCCTGTTTCCAAACGAGAACTTGGTCATCGAGTGGCTTGTTTTGGGCCACTAGTCTTGTGACCATGCCAAGTGAGAGGTTTATTCCCACACTGTCTCTGGGCTGTTTCTGTATGCAGTGTATAGGGACACAGCTCTGCCATTTGGGTAGACACTGGCTACTCTTTTTCTCTGACAGCACAGTGGGTAGGCGCAGCGGAGCCTGTGTGGTCCACAAAGCCTAGTGCATTTGTGGCCAGGCCTTTTACACCTCTGCTTTGAGTTATGAGACAATCTTAGTCCCGAAATAAGAATGCTTACTCTAGTATATTCCTCAGTGTTTCAGTCTCCATTCAATTGTAGGTCTTTTGTATCAGTTACCTTCCAATGGCTGGCACCTGCAGCTTAAAGAAGGCAGGGTTTGTGTGGGCTCACGGTTTTAGAGGCTTATCCTTTGAACAGCTGGTTGTAAGGCAGAAGCAGCATGGTGGAAGGGATGGCAAAGAAGAGCTGCCCCACCACAGTAGCCAGGAAGCAGAAGGAGAAAGGAGGTGTCCTTCAGGTCCCCCCCCCCCCTCCAGCCAGGGCCCAGCTTCTCACAGCAGCACATTCAGCTGTGAACCCCTCCCAGGATTAACCCACTGGTGAGTGGAGGACTGTGAGCCAGTCACTTTCCCAAAGCCCCGCATGTGAATGTGTGAGTCCTGGGGGACATGGCAGAACTACACCTTAGCAGACTTCGCAGTCATCCTCCGACTCCTCCCCCCCCCCACCCCTTTCAGGGGAAGATGTGGTCTGTCCTCTCGTTTGCATCACTGTTGTTCTCCATGGTGTAGCTGCTGCTACTGACTTTTGCCAGGCTGGGCAAAGGGAGAGAAGAGAGGAGGTTGGGTGTGGAAGATTCTTGGTTTTCCTGGTGTGATGACTTCAGGCTCAGTAGAAATGTAAGGCAGACTTTGTCCTCTGAGGGTGTGCTAGGATGCTTCTCAGAGGCTCTCTTTCTGTCACCCTCCCGTATCACTACCTCCACTTTGAGGGTTGCCTGGAGCAGTCATAGCAGTCACCCCTCAGCTTTCCAGGCAGATCCTCCTCACAAAAACCACTCCCCTCTCCCTGCCCTACTTTTGTTTTATGTCTCTGAAGCAAACTAAAGGCTCAGGAGAATGAAATTGGGTTTTGGATATTTCTTTGATACATTACACACATAGTGATCACCTCCACATTGTATATGGTGCTGACACCTCTGTTTAAACATGTTTTTGTTTTTTAAGTCTACATATTCAATTTTAGCTGAATTTTTGTTGAATCTGAACTATCAGTACAACATGAAATCATTTGGAGATGGACTTTATTTTCCTAGCTCTTAAGTGGGTATAATCACATCACCCTTGGAGAACCCTCATGAGGGTGGAGAGGGATGGTGTATGTCATGCCACTCTCACGACATTGCTCAGAGCAGGAGCTTCATGTCTGTACTCTTGTCTTCCCTCAGAGTTGTAGTGAAATGTCCCTAGAGCCATTTATAAGAGTTATGACCCTGGCAAGCCACGCAGTCTCTATGGATTTGTCTCCTAATTTGTAAGATAGAGTTAGAGATGGGTATTTATGGATCCTTCTGGTTAAACATAGTCTTTTTAAGTTCTTACATGGCTCTTAATTTTCAAAGGCAGAGGAATTTTAATGTTTTTGTTTTTCACTATAATTACTTTCACTTAATTGCATGAGTGCATTCAATCCTCTTGTTAATTTTGTCAAAGTCCTATAATTTGAATTGACATTGGATTACTTCCAACAATAAAAGAAATTTCTTCATTCAGATAGGCTTAGTTCAAATCAAAATTTCCTTAGAACAGTATTTTCAGATCTCTTTTCGGACAAATCCAAAACCACCTGTCACATCATAAAAGGTGGGGCAAGAAGATTTTGGAGTTAATATCCGAAACTTTCCAGTGAGAGTAAGGTATGCTTGAAATCCATGCCACCAAGTGAAATAAAGCCCTCAGGTATTTGTCGTCCTTTATCTTTATTTCTGCTAGGAAGTAGGTTCCTCCCTCTCCCTCCCCGTTTTTTTCTTTTCGAGGCAGGATTTCTATGTAGTTCAGGTGAGCCTTCAACTTACTAGGTAGCCCAGGTGGCCTCAGACTTGTGACAGTTCTCATACTTCGGCCTCCTGAGTGCTGGGATTACAGACGTGTGTCATCCTGCCTGGTGCAGTTTATTCTGGGTAGCAGACTATCATAGGTTAGGTACCTCCAAGAGCAGGGATTGAGTCTGTCTTGTCGTGGAGGTTTATCCAGCTTCTCCAGTACAGTGTCTGCCATGATGTTGATACTTAATACCATTTTATTGAATACCTAATTGAATGAATTTCACATTGTTACTTAAAAGTATGCTAAGAAATGTATGAGTGATTATGAACTGTTTGATTTCCCTGTTAATGCTCTGAATGCCATATATATATTTTTTTTTCTTTGCGGTATTGGGGATCAAACTCGGGACCTTGCACATGCTAGGCAGGTGCTTATGCCACTGAGCTGTCTTCCCAGCCCTGAATGCCATATTCTTAATACGGTTCCATTCATTTCCAACTCCACTCCACCTGATGGTATCGTGGATTGAACCCAGGGCCTTGTTCATGCTAGGCAAGTGTTCTACTCTGAGGTATATATCTAATGCCTGTTCCCCTTCATTTTGAGACAGATCTTACCAAATTGCTCAAGCTGGCCTTACACTTGGAGTTGTACTGCCTCAGGCTCCTTGGTAGTTGGGAGTAAAAGCATGTGCCCCTGCATCTGGCTCCTCACTAACTTTAAGAGCTGCAAAGCTCTGGGTGCCATGATGTGCATCTGTAATCACAGCTACTTGGAGGTTGAGGTGGGAAGATGACACATTCGAGGACAGCCTGGACAACTTAGTGAGACTTTTTGTCAGGAAAAGAAAAAAAAAAAAAAAGGCAGCCAAAGCATTTGTCACCAGGTGCTATGTGGGAAGAGCTGGTTGATAATAGGATGGACAGGGCCCTGTGCTGCTCAGCCCCCGCGTGACCAGGTCATCTTCCCTGTGCAGCAAGAGTGCCAGCATCAGTGCCATTCATGAGCCACAGATGAATCGATGTCCCCCTGTCCTTAGGAGGATGCATCCTGTCCCTAGTGCTCTGCAGGCTCTGCTGTTACCTTTGGCAACTGTCACTTGGTGCATCAAGGGGGACTGCTTTTGAGGTTTGTCGTCTTTTTAGTGCCTAAAGAGCCTATCAGGTGTTCGGGCCTAACACCTTGTTTGTTTTATTCCTTCATCAACCATCACTCCCACACCTGCAGCTTCATAGCACGGCAATGCAGCAGGCAGCAGATCTCTTAAAATACCATGCGGATCATGTGGTTCTAAAAGCGTTAAGACTTAGTGGAGTAGAAGGAAACTTAGAAGCTTTGGCCGAATATGCCTGTAAACTCTCTGAACAGAAAGAACAGCTTGTTGAGGTGAGTACTGGTTTTGTGCTAAAGAAACTGTAGTTACAATTCAATAGCTAAGCTATTGAGAGAGTATTAACATGAGCACAACTTTGGTTAATTTCCCAGAGTATTCCTTTCCTTTGTAATGTTCAAGGTATAGCGTATGTCTGCTCTGTTCTTGACTGTCTTACATCTAAACAAAGCAACAGAAAGTGCTAGGACCCATAAGTATACTTCTTGATCATCTTTCCCTTATTCTCTCAGTGGAATTAGACCTTGGAGGAAGGCAGTAGAGGGCTACTGTGAGACTGCATCTGACTGAATCTGTTAGGGCTTCAGCAGGAAAGAGGTGGCCCACTCACTTCAAGATCATTCAGATACTTGGGAGGCTGAGGCAGGAAGATCATTGTGAGTTTAAGACCAGCCTGGGCTACAAAGTAAGCTCGAGGGCAGTCTGAACTACATAGATTCTTTCATAATTCCTAGAACACTTTGCCATTGTCTGCTAGGAAACAAAAATGGTATGGTGTGCTATACCTTTATTGGTTCCTGCTTTGATCTCAGAGCATCTGTTGATGACCGATATAGTGATTATCTGTCCTGTCTCAAAAAGACAAAAAAAGAGGGGGAAATCATTTAGCAAGGGTTTCCTAAGGGAGCCACTGAGTGTCTTGTAGGTGGACTGTGGGGAACCCACAGTGACACTGCAGTGACGGGGCTGAGTGGTGGCAGAGCTGTTACCACCCTGGCCCAGATTCATGGGGTGGAACCTGGAAGGACCAGGCATGGAGAGGCCCAGGGAGGCCCTACCAGGAAGGCCCACGGGGGTAAAGGCCCTTTCCCTCCTGCCTGGGCCCTTCTGTCGTGGGGCTTCCTGCTGGCCAGACAGCTGTTGATAACCTCAGTCTCCCAGGGCAAAAAGCAGATCTGAGAAGGGGGTAGAGAAGATGAAGAGGGACAAACGGGACATCTCGCACAGGACTCCTTCCCTGAACTGCTCCTTCTTGGGCCCAGTCTCTGTTCTGTGTTACTGGTATGTCACCTGCTACTTCTGTTACAATTCCTACTGGGCTCATCAGCTGATATTGTAAGGGAGCCTTCTGTCTAGTGAAAATGTCAGAACAATCTGAAGCCTATACTCTGTATGTATGTGGCGTATCCTAGCCAGTATACATGTGAATGCACAGCTAGGCGCTGCCTAGCCTTTTCACATTAGTGTGGCCCGCTCAACAAATCTCAGACTGGTGGGTGAAAAGAACCTTTAGATGAACGAGGTCAGCGTCCTCTGGTTTATTGTTACCATAGCAGCTGAGAAACCTGTAAGCAACATTCTTAAAATGACTATGGATTTATTTCTGGAATTTAATAGATTTAATGCTGTTGTGTTTATAAACCAAATATTTTAACTATTGAGAAACTTGCTAATTTTAGAAATCCTGAATCAAATATTTTTAAGAGTCAAAGTTAAAATTTTGCTTTAAGCTTCAAGATGTTCAGAAGTTTGTGCATGTATTCTAATTGCTATTTTATAAAATGTCTGTATACTTCAAATTGATAACATGAGAATCTGCAGAAATGAATATCCTGCTAGTTTAGTAATATTACTTTGCCTTTAGCGTGTTCAAAAACCTTTTAAAATTAATTTTCCATCTAATACTGTCCCTGTTCAGTGTTATATCCAAGGGGAAGTAAAGGACAGGTCTTCCTTTCTTTTGTGCAGTCTAAGTTCTAAAAGGCAGTTTTCAGGCATCCTTATTTCATTTATTATGGTCAACCAAAGAACTTGCTGTTGAGGTACAGTATGGGGTGAGAAGTTCCTCTACTATAGACTTTCTACTCATGACATCAGGCTGCCTGATTCATGGTTATTGCTATGAAGAGAGAAAGGTGGGCTTCGTTGATCATGATAGAAAGTGCTATTTGTTGATAGAACGTGTAGCTGTAATAACTGACAGTTCAGCTGAGCTAAATTTCTTCACACAGAAGATGTGTGGCACTACTAGATTCTTTCATAACTCCTAGAACACTTTGCCATCCGTGGTCTGCTAGGAAACAGAAATGGTATGGTGTGCTATACCTTTATTGGTTCCTGCTTTGATCCCAGAGAATCTGTTGATGACCAATAGTGATGATCTCACCAAAATAGTGCTCAAATTTATGGTTATAGGTTTTAATACATTTTATTTGTGAAATTTAGTTTTCTTTATAAAATAATGCTATGGATAAGAATATATCTGACCTGTAGGCATATTTTCTTGTAGACCTGTCGATTGCTGAGACATGTATCTGGGACAGAACCTCTTGAGATAACTTGTATCCATGCAGAAGAGACATTTCAGGTGACTGGCCAGCAGGTATGATGACAGCAGATTGCGCCTTCTGTATTACATCTTGCCTGAGTATCATAACAAATTGGGCAGAAGGAAGGTATAAAGGATTTTGTACAATTGGAGGCCAGTTTTACTGAAAGAAAGAAAGGTAAGGGCATTCCTCTAGGTAATGTCGCCTCTAGGTAATGTCAGTGAATGAGACTGACATTGCACTGGATTAGCTAGTCATCTTGACAAATAGCAGATTGGCTCATTTAAATGAAATCCTAAGGCTGGATGTGGTGGCACCCCTGTAATCCCAGCACTCGGGAGGCTGACACAGAAGGGTCACTGTGAGTTTGAGGCCAGTCTGGGCTACAAACTGAGTTCAAGGCCAGCCTGAACTGCGTAATGAAACCCTATCTTAAAAAGATAAAAAAGGGGTCGGCCTGATGGCTCAGTGGACTAAAGTGCCTGCTTAGGCAGAGTGCAGTGCCTGGGTTTCCATCTCCGGTGTGCAGTGCCGGCCCCGCCCCTGGGATGCTCTGAGATGGTGCTTGAGACTGGGCATGGTGGCGCATGCCTGTAATCCCAGCACTTGGGAGGCTGAAAACAGGAGGATCAGTATGAGTCTGATCTACATAGTGAAACCCTGTAGACCCTGTCCTAAATACAGAAAAAAA
>NW_004524670.1:8778333-8841719 GCF_000260255.1 Octodon degus | reverse complement strand
TTTTTTTGCGGAACCAGGGATTGAACTCAGGCCCTTGCACTTGCCAGGGAAGCACTTATTCCACTGAGCCATCTCCCCGGCCCCAACCAAGCCTTTTAAAATTGATATTCCATTTAGTACTATCTCTGTCCAATATTATAGCCAAGTAAAAATAAAGGACAACTCTTCCTTTCTCTTTTAGAGTCTAAGCTCTAAAAGCCAGTTTTCCAGGCGTCCTTATTCCATTTATTATAGTCAACCAAAGGACTTGCAATTCTGGGTGATAGATGTTGAGCCCTGGGTTTCTGATACAGTGCCAGTACCCTAGGTGTAGTGCTGGTGCATGCCCTCCAGCATGTGGGCCGTTGGCAGAATGATCCTGTGCTTCCCTGTGGAGAACTGTGTCAGAGCCTTACTGTGGAGGCAGCAGCTATAGGGGTCAGCTTCCCAAGTGGTCACCTGCTGGGCACTGCTGCAAACAGAAGACTCCTATTTACTGGGAGAAAGCAAGCCGTCAGTATTTGCCTGTGCTCATTGGTGTTTCCTTAAACCTTATCACCAGTGTATTTTAGTAGAACCAGATGCTTTGACTCTCCTGCCCTGTGCAGTCAGCTCTTGCTCCTATTCCCAAGCCCTGCTTGTTATCTTTCAGTTTGGGATCGACTGCTTCCCTTGCAGCAGACAATTAGGAAGGGATGGTCATATTTTATTCCCTGGGATGTTGGAGCCTGTCATACTTCCATTTCTCTCTCTCTCTCTCTCTCTCTCTCTCTCTCTCTCTCTCTCTCTCTCTCTCTCTCTCTCTCTCTCTCTCTCTCTCTCTCTCATCTTTTTGAGGCAAGTCTCGCTGTGCAGTTCAGGCTGGCCTTGAGCTCATTTTGTAGCCCAGGCTGGTCTCAAACTCACAACAATCCTTCTGCCCTAGCCTCCTGAGTGCTGGGATTACAGGCATGCACCACCATGCCTGGCAGTAACTTCCATTTCTTGAGAAGACTGTTCTGTTCTTATTGCCCGTTTTCTGATCTTTGCCATCTTTCTTTGATTTAAGGAAGTACAGCATGCCTTTGGGATCATTTATGTTTCTTTCTAGGTATCTCTGCCTTAGCAACGTCATTTTTATATATCCTTTAAGATATTAGACCACATTCAGGGCACAACTGAGCAGCTTGTATGCTGTGCAAAGGCCCCTAGTTGGGAGGACAGCAGCGCTGAAATCTGGCCTTAGTTCCCTGGCAAGCCCTGTGCCTGCTTTCTCTTGGTGCCATCTGCTTGGCAACCCCGAGCCTAGGAGACTGCCCACCCCACCCCCCATGGGCACCTGGTTTTATTCTTTCAAGGTGCTGACCTTATCAGCTAGCCTGGCTTTGACCATAGTCTTCTGCAAGCTCTCCAAGGAGGTGACATCCTTTCCACTCAGAAGAAAGCCCAGTTCTCGCCATGTTTGTTCTTCCATTGCGCAGCTGCAGGCTGCCTTGTTCACGTCAGTCTGCTCACACTGATCTACTTGCTGAGTTGTCCGCGCTGCAAAATATTGGCAACCCCATTCCAAGTGATTTTCCCTGTGACTCTCTCACCTTTTCGGTGAAGAACTAACTGAAAACACTGTGGCAAGCACCTGGTACCCCTCTGCCTTCCTTATCCTGTGTGTATGCACATGATTTATTCCTGTAAAAAATCTTATGTCATATCTTTTAAATTGTCTCACTGTACTGTGAGCCCAGTGAAGACTGGGACATCTCTCTGTCATTCCCAAGTGTTTTCCCAGCACCTGCAAGATGGGCACAGTGTCTGGCACACAGTAGGCAAATGAATAGCCATTTTAATGTCTTACATATTCATGTCTGTCAGTGTGAAGGAAATCCCATAAAACTTCATGGAATAGCAACATAACTTGTTAGTCATGTTGATGCAGCTTTATCACATTATATAAATTTCCCTATAATTTATCATTTTCTGTAGATCACATTATTTAATAAAACAGACGTCCTGTTATATATTGTTCAACATGGGGCCTCTGTGCAGAAACTATTTCATAATTTTCATGGTTGTCTTTTTTTTTTTTTTTCTTGTTCTGGGAATCAACCCAAGGGCATGCTATCGCGTAGCTGCATCCTCAGCTTCTTTGGATGTTTTAGTTTAAGACAGAGTCTCACTAAGTTGTCCAGGCAGGCTGTGGGTTCTCAACCCTGTGCCCCAGCCTCCTGTGTAGCAGGGATTCCAGGCTTATGCCACCCTGCCTGACTCTTGTTTCTGAGTTGAGTCATACAGATTTAAATGTGATCTCCAGGGTGATTTCATGGGGTCAGATTTTAAGATTTAGACTTCTGTGTTGTGTTCAGATAATCTCTGCTGCTGAAACGCTGACATTGCATCCATCTAGTAAAATTGCTAAAGAAAACCTGGATGTATTCTGTGAAGCTTGGGAATCCCAAATCAGTGACTTGGCCACGCTGCTGAGGGAAATCAGCGACGTCTTTGAAGGACGACGAGGTGAGCGGCTGCCTGCACACTGCAGCGCATTGCTTCATTTTTCCTTTGTATATTAGTGACTCTATTATTAGTAATCCAAGTCTTTTTTTAGTATTAGCCTTTGGGGGCAAAATTAATTATCTTGGGGCCCAGGGAGATGGCTCAGTGGAATAAGCGCTTCTCTGGCAAGCGCAAGGGCCTGAGTTCAATCCCCGGTTCTGCAAAAAAAAAAAAAAAATTAATTATCTTGTTATAGCCCACTTGAATTTTTAGAATGTTTTTCAAAACAGTGCTGTTTTTCTTTTCTTTATTATAGTATCTAAGCAGTCAGATTTATTGTACTATAGTGTAAGATTTCTTGAATTAACATTCCAGTTTTCCTATTGCAATTAAGTCATTTTTTTTTATTTCCCCTCAATTGTTATATTTAGTTTTTGTACAAGGTTCTTCTGTAATATAGAAATTCTCTGATTTAATTCTACTATCTTCATAATGAAATGAATGTAGTTATTTGATTTTTGAATTGCTTTCCTTCCACTTGGATGAAATCTGTTTCCTTGATGACTGCATAAACTTGGAATATTGCCTGTGGTGGGTAAGTTCCTTGCTAGTTCTACAGTATGTAGAATAGCACTGTACAGTGAATAGGAAGACATTGTGTTTACTCTTTATTTTTATATCCACTGGGAGTTTTATTTATTTCCCATTGTACTGTATGTCCTATTATTTGTTTTTTACAATTATTTTTTCCCCTTCAAATGGTTTCTGTTAGTGTCAAAGCATGATCTTTTCTAAAAAATAAATATTATTGATGTCATAACATAGAATTACATATTTGTTTTTACTGAATAAGAATATTTAAACAATTCATATTAAAATATCCATTTATGATAAATATTTGCTTAAAAATCAAGGAATGATAGACTTTATAGATGTCATGTCATTTGAAAGTAAAATAAATGTTTACCATGCTTCCACATTTAAAGAATTCTCTGATGGTAGTGTGAATGGCATGCAATTTTATTTATTATTATTATTCTTTTTTTGTGGTACCAGGGATAGAACTCAGGACCTTACGCTTGCCAGGCCGGTGCTTATGCCACTGAGCTATATCCCTGGCCCTAGCATACTATTTTAAAGCATTTAAAAGTATTCTCAATTACAGGGGGTTCTATAGGAAGCACGCTTTCACCTATTGAAAGGTGATGGAAGTGCTATAGTTTGAGGAAGGACTGGAGGGACTGTTAGAAAGTAGAGTGAGGCAAGGTGTCTGGTCTGGGGAGCCAGAGTGCCTGCCGGGCCCAGTCCCTTTCTCACTGGTGTCAACGCGCCCTCCTGGCCCCAGCAAGTGTGAGTGTCTTTGGCAGGGTGAGGAAGGCCTCTGGCCAAGTGGACACGGAGGCCCCTGCCAGCTGTGAGAGCCTTGGTGAGCACAAGCTGAGGTTGGTGTCATTTTGAGTTCCGGGTGAGAAGGTTCCCTGCCCGTGCTGCCAGCCTGTTATTACACCCTGAGGAGCATTGTCGTTTCCCCTCTTGCATCCAGTGACATTGGCCCATGACAGTGCCAGCGACTGGACTGCGTGTCTATTTTTCTGGGAAGTGATGGCTTCCACGCACTTGCTGGCATGCTCCAAGTGCCCGGTGGGAAACTTTACTAATAGCTGCAGCCCAAAAAGATGTGGCTCCAAGCCCAGCCAGCCGATTCTCCTCCACCAGGGGCCATCGGGCTTGGGACAGGTTTCTTTCATACTGCTCTGTGCTGGGTGTTCATCTTCTCCTATTAAAGGCAGGGTATGGCTGGACAGGCAGCACTTGGAGTGTCCTATATCCCTGGGCTGGTGAGTTCATCGTGAACCTGAAATAGACCTGGATTTCTCTTTGTCCTGGTCCCTTGACTGACAGCCCAAAGCACCTTCCTCTTTGTGTCTGGGATCTTCATTCTTTCTAAGCCAGATGATTTTATCATTTTTTAAAAAATGAATTTAGTACAGTATCTCCAGGGCCTCACTATACACAGATCAGACTCATAATGATCCTCCTGTTTTCAGTCTCCCAAGCTCTGGGATCACAGGTCTGCACCACCATGCCCAGACTCAATCACTATGTCAGCGCGTCCAGGGTGTGGGGCCAGCACAGCATGCCGGGGACTGAACCCTGGTCCCTGCACCCCAGTCCCTGCGTCTGCCTAAGCAGGTGCTTTAGTCCACTGAACTATCTGGCCTGCCCTGTTTTATCATTTTTTTTGGGGGGGGGGTGGATCTTTCTTCTTTTATTTCTATTAAAAAGGATATTTCCTTTCCAGAAAGCCACCCTTCAACACTCCCTCCTTTAACCCCAGGCTAACTTCTGAGTAGCAGTTAGCATAGAAGCTGTTAAGCTTGAGAAAGAAAAACCTAAATTTCCTTTTCCCATTAAGTTGTTGCTTCCTTGTGCTGAGATTTGAGTGACAATCTTATGCTAAAGGACAGCATTGGGTAGAATTTGAAAAGCAGTTTCTGAAACAAGACTGCCTGGGTTCCCATCCTGCCCTGGCCATTCTCTTAACTTAACATCTGTCTTCAAGTTTGATGGCTGTAATTCAGGGATAATAATGGCATAACTACCTCACATGGTGGGTGTGAAGATTCAGAAATTCATTCCTAGTAAGCTCTGAACAGTTGCTGTTTGTGTTCTCGTCAGCATCCTGACCACCATTATTCTTCCAGCAAAGCTAAATAAACAGCTTAAGAAAAAGCACCAGGTCTTTTTCCCCTTTAATCATTCTCTCTCCTATTTTCTGATATTCCTCTTCTGCTATATCTCTTCACTTTTGGGGGTTTTGGGAATAGCTTGTCTGGCTTCACTGTAGAAGAGCCCTCCTCCCCCACCACACACACACACACACACACACACACACACACACACACACACACACAAAATTGAACCCAAGGTCTTCACACTGAGCTACACCTCCAGCCCTTTTTCTTTTCTTTTCTTTTTTTTTTTTTTGCGGAACCAGAGATTGAACTCAGGCCCTTACGCTTGCCAGGGAAGCGCTTATTCTACTGAGCCATCTCCCCGGCCCCACCAACTCTTTTTTTGAGACTGACTTTTGCTACCTGCTGAGTTGTTCAGGCTGGGCTCAAATTGTGATCCTCTTGCCTCAGCCTCCTAGTGGCCTGGGATTAGAGGTGTGTCCCTTCGCTCCTGGCTATAGAAAGTCTCTTGACCTCCAGAAACAGCCTAGCTTGTTTGTCTGTACAAAAGAAGCTCAGTTGTTCTCCAGGGGAGAACTGATGCCCTCTGAAAGGTTTCTCTTGCAGGATACTGAATGCAGCATTAGTTCAGTCCTTGCTTTCTGAGGTATCTTTCTCCTCCCAAGATTAGCTTCTATTAAACAAGCAGCTCTTCCTGTGAGCGGCCTGAGGTGACCTGTGAAAATGGTTCGCTGCTCTCTCGACCCAGAAAACCCCACAAAATCATGCAAATCAAGAGGCTCAAATCTTCGTGTTCTCTTTAAGAACACGCGTGAAACTGCCCAGACTATCAAGGGTCTGCATATCTGAAAGGCCACCAAGTATCTCAAGGATGTCATGTTAAAGAAGCAGTGTGTGCCATTCCAGTGTTACAGTGGTGGAGCTGGTAGGTGTGCCCCCAAACAGTGGGGCTGGACACAAGGTCAGTGACCCAAAAAGAGTGCTGAATTTTTGCTGCACATGTTTAAAAATGCAGAGAGTAATGCTGAGCTAAAGGGTTTAGATGTGGATTCTCTGGTTATTGAACACATCCAGGTGAACAAAGCACCCAAGATGCGCCGCCGTACTTACAGAACTCATGGCCAGATTAATCCATACATGAGCTCCCCCTGCCATATTGAGATGATCCTTACAGAAAAGGAACAAACTGTTCCCAAACCAGAGGAGGAAGTTGCACAGAAGAAAAAGATATCCCAGAAGAAACTGGAGAAACAAAAACTATGGCATGGGCATAAATTAAGCATAAAATAAATGCAAATAAAATTAAAAAATAAATTAAAAAGCAGGAAAAGATTCAGTGAAAAATTAAAAGAACCTACAAGTTGCTATGTTCTGTGCGGGTTAAATTATAAAAATGATCACTGAGAAGTCTACTAGATGGGAGCCAGGGAGACAGCTCAGTGGAATAAGTGCTCGACTGGCAAGCACAAGGTCCTGAGCTCGATCCCTGGTACTACCAAGAGAGAAAGAAAGAGGAAAGGGAAAGGGAGGAAAGGAAAGGAAAGGAAAGGTATTCGCATGATAATACAGTCATACAATAATAATAGGTGCCATATATTGAGAACTTACTCTGTGCAGGCTGCTCTGGTAAGTGTGAGATGTGTACTGTCTCACTGCATCCTCTCAGTGACCTTGTGACACAGGTGATATCCCAAATGTATGTGAGATTTGAGGAAGTTTATGCCAATGGCTCCGGTGAATAAGCTAGAGACAGCAGGGCTAGTTGAATCTGATGATGCCAACAGTGAAATTTATCAATTGCTCACTCTCTTAATCCAGCTCTGGGTGTTCTGTTGAGAGTAAACCAATTCTGGTCTTTAAAAATTTTTTTTCATTTATTTATTTTTTTACTATTTTCTTTTTTTTTTGTACCGGGAATCAAACTCTGGCCCTTGCGCTTGCTAGGCAGGTGCCGTGTCACTGAGCTACATCCCTGGCCTGAGTGAACCAGTTCTATAAAAAATGCTCAGAACTGCAGCTCCTGGTTTTTGAGTTTTGCTCTTTTCCCTTCCAAGTCCATTCCAGAAATGACTAGAAGATCCCAAAAAGGACATTTCAAAAGGTGTCAAGCAAGAGAGAGCCAGGAGACATCTTCCATTACACAATACAAGATTACTTAAATTCTTAACCTAGATATCACAGACTAGCACTAAAAAAGTATCTGTCATCCACTGTGACCTGACTGTCCACAATCTGGAAACCAGAAACACTGTAAATGTGGCAGGGATGAGGTGGCTTTGCTATCTGCCTTCTTTTCTTAGTTGTCTATGTGTCACACCCTGTGTCCGTTCATAGCCCCAACAACTTGTTGTTTGCTTGCTTGCTTTCACCTTCCTTTCTGGTTTACTGGGTCATTCTCCTCCCTGACTGAGAATATGTCATTAGGGTAAATGATTGGGTTTGGTGTGTGCAGAGAAGGAAGAAGCACTGATACTGGTACTGATTTAAAAAGTCTCTGGCTTCAACAGAGACAGATTTTGGTAAAAGGAGTGCTCTATGTGAAGCCAACTGTAAGTGGGAATCAATGTCAGTGAGACATTTAGCTTTTGTCTCACTTAGCTTTATGTCAGGAGAGACTGGCCAGCAGGGGTGCGGGTGTTCAGTCTTCATTTTGGTCACCATGTCAGGAGTTTAGTTCTCAACCACATATAATTAATAGACTGTCAAAATAATGTACTAACTTTCCCATTTAATGTTTTAGAAGTTAAATGTGAATAGCAGAAAAATGTTTTTAAATTATATATGTTATTTGTAGGAGAGAAGTATGGCTACCTTCCACTGCCAAAGCCAATGGTAAGTAGAATTATGTATATTTCAGAATGTTTGCATATGTGTGTATGTGAATTCAGAATCTAAGTTATGCTTTCTTTGCAGGGGTTGATCGATTTTTTTCATTTTTATATATATATTTTTTTGTATTTTTTTTTAGGGAAGGATCTTCAGGGTGTTCAGGTTCTAACTACTAGATCGGACTCATAGTGATTCTCCTGTTTACAGCCTCCCAAGTGCTGTGATTACAGGCACACGGCACCATGCCCAGTCTCAATTGCCATCTCAGCACGCCCTAGGGGTGAAGCCAGCATGGCAGGCCTGGGGATCGAACCTCTGGCCTCTGTGCCTTTAATCTGCTGAGCTATTTGCCTGGCCCTCAGGAGTTGACTGATTGATTCTGAGATGGGGTCTTACGTTGACTCATTATGTAACCCAGGCAGGCCTTCGACTTGCAGTTGTCCTGCCTTAGCTTCTCAAGTGCTGGGATTACAGGCATGCCCTAAGATGGCCAACAGATCATGCTTGTTGCCTGTTGTTCCTGCCCTTCCTCCACTGTAGAATAAAGTTAGGCTCTTAACATGTTCACAATGGGGCCATAATGTGTATGTCTCTCTGCCAAGTGGCTTGAATCACTGATAATGATCAGTGGCACGGCTGTCCCATTGAGTAGCTTTTTTTGAATTTTGTTAGTAAAAAGACCAATAAAAGTGATGAGATGCATTTGTACTACCAGAGATACAAGCCACACCAAGGGCTAGTCAGGCCTATACCAGTGATAGCTCCAGCTGGTGAGAATGTACTAACTATTCGTTGTACAGCTTTTAACTCTAGGTCTATGTAGTAAACTCTGATATATGGGCTACCCTCTGAATGTTTGTGTTGGATTTGGGGATTTTATTTTATTTATTTAATGTATTTGGTATAGTATCTCACTACACAGTTCAGACTTATAGTGATCCTCCTGTCTCAGCCTCCCCAGAATTGGATTACAGGTGTGCACTACCATGCCTGGACTCGGTGGCCAGCTTAGCACACCAGGGAGTGGGGCTGGTGTGGCATGTGTACCAGGGATTGAACCCCAGTCCTTCTACTTGCCTAAGTAGGCACTAAGTAGTCCACTGAGCTATCTTGCCAGCCCTGGGTTTGGGGATTTTAATTCAGCAGAGTAATAATTTATTTTGTTTTCCATGCTTGAGTCTAATTTGCAATGTCAAAATTGTTTTCTATAAACTAAGAACTTTCATGTGCTTTCTCCTAAATGAAAACATGCCATGTATGTGTGAGAAAGAAATACAGAGGAATAGGGGCTGGAGAGATGGCTCAGTGGTCTAAAGCACCTACTTAGAACAAGCTTAGCAAAAGCATCAGGGACCGCGGTTCAATCCCCCAGCACCACATGCCAGCCAGCCCTGCCCCCTGGTGGGCTAAGCTGGTCTCTCTCTCTCTCTCTCTCTCTCTCTCTCTCTCTCTCTCTCTCTCACTCTCTCTCTCTCTCAAATAAATAAATAAATAAATAAATAAAAATTAAAAAAAAAAAAAAGAAATACAGAGGAATAAATTAAGTAGGCAGTGATCCTAAGATTCCTTTGGATATTCCTGGTACTTAAAAAAAATTTCCTTTGGAAGTGAGAATTTCTGTTCTCTGGCAGCCTTTTAACATCAGTCATGTTACACAGGTGACATTCTGATGACTCAAGCAGTGCATTTGAAGTGATCATTCTATAGAAAATTGTAATTTTTAATGAAATGTAAGCTATGAAAAACAGAAATGGGCAGGCCTGGTGGTACACACTTGTGATCCCAGCACTCCAGAGGCTGAGGTAGGAGGATCACTGTGAGTTTGAGGCCAGCCTGGGCTACACAGTGAGATCAGGGTCAGCTTAAACTACAGAGTTAAACCATGTCTCAAAAAAAAAAAAAAAAAAAAGAAAAGAAAAGAAAAGAAAAAAAGAAGAAAAGAAAAAAACAGATATGATAATAAAAAGAATTGGTTATCATGATTCGAAAACCATCAAGTGTCCTAATAACTAGTTTCAGAGGAGGAAACACAATGAACTGGTTAGAAGTAGTATCTGAGAAGTGTAAATGAGAAAATCAAAGATTATACCCCAGAAAAAATTAGAACTAGTTTCCTAATCACAAAGAAGAGAGTTCTTGGATGGTTCATAGGATTTATAACAGGTCAAGTGTATTGTGTGAGACAGACAAAAAAATGATTCACTTATTCACGGAACCATTCGGTACTCCCTGATCCCCCTACTATTTTCCAGGCACTAGGCACTAGTGCAGTAATGCTGAGAGAGATGCTCAAATACACACTCCACAGGTAGGGATGTACAGGGACATTGCTCTCACTGTGGCATTCCTGTTGCCTAGGACTGCCTGGCACGAGTTTAACACTCAGACACTAATTTGATAGTTTGTTGAGTCGGTGCAAAAGACAGGATGCTCTCTGACTGCCTGGCTCAAGGCTGTTTAACAGAAATATATTTCAAAGCACATACATAATTTAAAATGTTATAGTAATGGTGTTTTTGAAAAGGAAGTTGTGGAATTTAATATCTTATTTAATCCAGCCTGTGCCAACTGTTTTCCTGCCAACCGGTACTCATCACACGATGGCGGAGTCTCTTAGTCCTCCTGTCACCTTGAGCTTTCCCACTCCCACAGCTCCTCTTCCTCAGAGAGCCACTCCTCAGGCATGCTACAGCCACACGCAGTTAGTGGCTACTCCCTGGGAGCATGCAGGTTTAAGAAAGCAGGAGAGGGGGTTTGTTGGTGATTATAGCAACACTGGTGAAGAGCAGAGTGTCGCAGGGAGCACTGGCCATGAGGGGTGGGAGTGTAGGCGTGGTGGTGGGGGTGGCTGATGTAAGGGAAGGACAGACGACAAATCCCAGATTTTATAAAGGGCACTTTGCTAGGGAATGTATTTTCTGAATTGAGACTGATACTTAATGCTGAAATCACATTAGAAAACTGAACGTAGCTAGTGAAGAGGCAGTCATAACACTTCAGTGCCCTGTCTCATTCCTTTACTTGTACGTTTTTATAAATCATTATTATTAAAGTAAACTGCAAAAGAGTTCTGTGGCATTTGGTTTTGGAAGACAGTTTCTGCGTATTAAGCTATCAGAATAGTTTGAAAGTATGGATAGAAGTTTGCCTGTTTTGTGCCTTAATCCAGCTTAACCCCAACAGGTCATATCATAGCTAATATCCTACAGAGTTCAAGCATATAAAGATAAGAGACTTTTGTGAGAGCTATAACTTTGAGCCTCTACAAAAAAAAAAAAAAAAAATATTTTTCTTTGAGATAGGATCTTGCCATGTAGTCCAGGCTGGTGTTGGCCTTGAGATCCTCCCACCTCAGCTTCCTGAGTGCCTGGATTGTAGGCCTGTGCCACTGTCCAGCTCCCAAGATAATTTTTTGAGGTTAAGAAAAAATATCACAGAGCTTTTAATTGATTTAGAGGAGCAAGATTTTATTGAATTGCTGTTTAAGTTTTTAGTTGCAGTTTAGAATCATGAACCATTCTAACCATTCTTCAGTTGAGCATCTAATTCTAGTCCTAAAAAATTGTAGCCATCCTTTTGAGGAAGCAAATGTGGAGGCTGGTGCTATTTATTTTATTTTATTATTTTTTTTTTGCGGAACCAGGGATTAAACTCAGGCCCTTGCACGTGCTAGGCAAGTGCTTATTCTACTGAGCTATCTGCCCGGCCCCAGGCTGGTGCTATTTGAGGTTCAAAATCTTAGTTTAAAGGGAACCAGTGCATCTGGCTTCATTCCAAAATAGTGTCCACCAGATGGCAGGTGAGCCTGGTCATGGCATCAAGCCTATCTGTCTGCCATTTTTGGCAGTGCCCTCTCTGCCTTCATTAACTACTTCAGTAGGGGTGGGGATACAGCTCAGTGGCACAAGTGCTTGCCTGGTAAGTGCAAGGTCCTGAGTTCGATTCCCAGTACCAAAGGAAAGAAAGTAAAAAGAATGAGATGGGATATAAAATTCTAAATAAAACAAAACCTAAAACCTTGAGACTGTCACAAATTTCTTGACTGCATTACCAGTTGCATTAAAGTCTATGAGGCCCAGAAAAGAAACAAGGAAGATGCAGCTATCTGTTGAGGAGCCAGGGACACCATGATCATGCCCATTATTTTCTAGGGAGATAGGAGACGGCTCGTATTTATGTGTGCAGTGTACGTATATAGTTATAGTTTCTGTCTGTATGCCTTCTGTTCTTTAGCTTCACTTATGTCTTCAATAGTAAATATCATTGGAAAATCTCAAAAATCTTTGTTCAATGAGGAAATCTAAACTATAGGATGGAGAAAGGGAAAAGCTGACCCAGTATTTATTTATTTATTTATTTATTTATTTATTTATATCAGATACCAAACTCAGGACCTTGTGCTTACCAGGCAGGCACTTGTGCCATTGAACTGTCTACCTGGTCTGGAAGTCCTGTTTTGTAGTGAAACTAGAGACAGACTAGCTGGTCAGAAGTAGCAACCATGGGCTGGAGAGATGGTTCAGTGGTCTAAAGCACCTACTTGAAACAAGCTTGGCAAAGCACAGGGACCTCGGTTCGATCCCCCAGCACCACATGCCAGCCAGCCCCGCCCCCTGGTGGGCTGAGCTGGCCACACACACACACACACAATAAATAAATGTAATAAATAAAAATAAATAAATATTAAAAAAAAAAAAGAAGTAGCAACCATGTTTATAGGTTATAACAAGGGAAACACACACAAACCCATATCACTTAACAGTGACGACTCATTCTCAGAAATGGGTTATTAGGAGAATTTATCATTGTGCAGACGCCCTAAGAATACACTGACGCCACTAAGATGGCTAGGTACTATAATCTTAGGAAGAAACACATGGTATATGAGGCCTATTGTTGGTCAAAAGGTTTGTGGTATCTGATTCTGTGCACACCCACATGCATGGACACATGCAGGCACAGATGGCCCCTCACTTAGCTGCTTCACTTTACAGTGGTGTGAAAACAGTACATAATGTGATAGACATTGTACTTTGAAGTTTGAATTTTAACGTCTTCCCGAGCTTGTGGTCCATGGAGGGCCTTTGTCATGATGCTGGGCAGGCACAGTGGGCCTGGGCCATGGGATCCTGAGGGGAAATAACTGGCAGCGGGCAGTGCACCGTACACACGGCTGTCACAGTCCACAGGCCAGGGCGTTCCGTTCAGTTCTGGCTTAGGGCTATTTCAGTGTATGATGGAGTTTATCCATACATAACCCTGTTGTAAGCTGGGGAGCATCTGTACACAGAAGTACGGTAATGATGCTTTTCTTAAGTTAAACAAGCACATGAATGTTTCGTTTTATTGTAATCTATACCTTATGTGCATGCATGTGACTACATGCCCAATTTGTATTTCTGTGCATACGTAATTTAAATATGTTTCCATTTTTAAAAATGGCTTTATCCACCTGCTGGCCACTTTTTGTTTCCAGCTCTTCTGGGATTCCTGCATCCACTGTGGCAGCTCCCACTGTAGCTCAGACTTGGAGGGATCCTCCTTGTGGGCGATCATCTCCAGACAGCCTTTGCATGTATTTTCAAAGAAATACTGCTATTGGTAGTGGTAGATCTAGCCTGTTACTCTCTTCTTAAAGTAAGTATCTGTGTACTAGCCTGATAACCTAGTTCATAGACTTATCCCTGCTAGTTCCAAATAGTTTATATAAAAACAAACTTGATTTTCATAAGTAGGAAGCCACTGGTTCACATATTAAATCTTAAGTTCTCAGAATAATTTCTTTATGATGTGGGATATAGGATTAGCGACACAGAAGGCAATTAAAGTAAGGTGTTTCTGAAGTGCAGCCATCTAAGGGCACAGGAGGTACAGGAAATGAATCTCAGGTCAAAACTGTTAGGAAAGAATAGAAAGATATGTACAGAATAATACTCTTAAGAATAATTGAAGCATCATAAACTTGTCGCAATGGAGATGTCAGAGAGGCTTTAGGGTACGTTATTATGGGAGTCCGAGAACAGTGCAGAAGTTGTCTTGAAGCCCTTGAAGTGCAGGTGAAAAGCAGAGAGCAGCTGCAGACAGGACAAGAGCAGGAGGGGACAGTGATCTGCTCTTCTGGCCAGCCCGACTTCTAACTAGCAACCCATGCAGAGCTGAACTCTCCTACTAGCCAGAGATTTGCAATTGGTTGGCGGTCTAATTAAACTACTTAGTATAACTTAAGTATATACTGGATATATTAAAATTAGACCTTAATACTAGTTACGCTGTTACTGTAGAATTCCTTACATTTAAATACACTGCCTTCTAAGATACCACAATCTTTTTATTTTCACAGAAGAACAATGTAAATAAATCACTGAAGCCCGACAAGGCTGACTCTGAGGTAGGGCCTCTTCCTTTCTGCTGTCGTACATCTAATCTTCCCTTCGTGTCCGTCACGACAAAGTTGTGAATATGCTGTCCATTTGCAGGAGCAAGCCAAGATAGCGAAGCTTGGACTCAAGCTGGGCTTGCTTACTTCTGACGCCGACTGTGAAATTGAGAAGTGGGAGGATCAGGAGAATGAGATTGTTCGATATGGACGGAACATGTCCAGGATGGCTTACTCTCTCTATTTATTTACCAGGTAAATGCTTTGATTTTTATGATCAGTATAACAATATGTGGTAAAAGACAAAGTGCTGTGTTAAATCATTGATGGGTTAATGCCAGTGAATGTATGATTAAAAAAAAAAGACAAGAAGCAGTTATAACTCAGCAGACGCAGCAACAAGACACATTTCATTAAGAGTTAGATTTAGAAAGGATCCTTTACTGGTCAGTGCACCACGCTTTCCATAATCTTGAAATAATTTTACATTATGCTTTTGTCATCCTGCACAGTGGTGTGTCTCAGCCAGCATGGGTATGTTTACAGAATGTGCCTTTTCTTTTTCTTTTTTCAGGACTGGGGATTGAACCCAGAGGTGCTCTACCACTGAGCTACATTCTCAGCTCTTTTTATCTATTTCTTTATGTCGTCTAGGGTGCCCCTAAATTCACTATATTCAGGTAGGCCTCAAGCTTAACAACTTTCCTGCCTCATGCTGGGATTCTGGGACTACAGGTATATACCACCACACCTAACTATATCATCAGCAATCTTTTGGACAGTTTCACTAAGTTGTCAGGCTAGCCTTGAACTTGGGATCCTCCTGCCTCAGCCTCCCAAGTAACTGGGATAATAGGTGTATGCTATCACACCTGACTGAGTATGCCATTTATAACATTATAAAGTGATTAATTAAACATAAACCAATGAATGGAGCTATGAGGCCTACCTTTGTGCCAAATTTCTGAGTCAGAATTTATTATGGAGATGAGAATTTCCCTTTTATCTTTCTTCCATTCTCTGTCTTGTCTATATTACAAGTCTCTTAATTAAATGTCTTTTGTTTTGGAGCCTTTGTAGTCCAGGCTGGCCACAAACCCTTGGTAATCCTCTTGTCTTAGCCTACAGATTACTAGGTTTATGTATGTGTACAACCATGCCTGGTTTAAAGGCCTTATTGAAATTAACACTAATCAGATTCCACTGTCTTTTTGTGACAGTAATTTATACACATTGTATAGTAATTCTAGCTAAAATGTTAAATGTTTAATGATCTTTTCTAGAATTTTATCCAGAAACAACTTCAGAATTTTCATTTACTTTCTGTAGTTTGCTTTCTCTTTTTTTGGAAACCTGGAAGATAACTGATTTCAATATTTATACCATCTAGCTAACCCTTCTCCTACTCATTTTGTTTTTTTTTTTTTTGGTTCCTCGAATGCCTTCAGGGCACTTTTGGCCAGCGGGAGAGGTGTGAGGTTCGAACTCCAGCAACCTGAGGCTGACAGCTTTGTGGAAGCAGCCACTTAAAGGCCTGAGCTAGGGCCAGGCCCCCTCATTTTGGTTTTAAAAGATTAATAAAACTGATATTAGGGCCAGTGAGGTAACTCCACAGACTAAGCGCCTGCTTAGGCAGGTTTAGGAACCAGGGTTCAATCCCCAGTCTCGCATGCTGCACTGGCCCCACCCCTGAGCTTGCTGAGCCTGTAACTGAGTCCAGGCATGGTGGCCTACACCTGTAATCCCAGCACTAGGGAGGCCGAAAACAGGAGGATCACTATGAATCTGAGCTGTATGGTGAGACCCTGTACCAAATATATAAATGGGAAAAAACAAAAACAAACTGATACTGTACAAGTAGTTTATATCTGCAGTCAAAGTCGGCTTTTAAAAATGAGCCCTAGACTTAAGAAATCTTACCTTCTGTGGACATGTGGTGTATGCCTTTAATCCTGGAGGCTAAGGCAGAAAAACTGCAAGTCTAAGCCCATCCTGAACAACAACCTAATGATTCAGTGAGATTTTGTCTTAAAATTAAAATTAAAAGAGGCTGAAGATGTAGCTTAGTGTGGTGGCTCTGGGTTCCATTCCCAGTACTGCAGTGGGGCAGAATGTGTAACATGTGGGAAGAGCCGCTATCTCTCAAAGGCAGCTTTACTTGCAGATGAAAATGTAGGAAAGGAAAAGATACATTATCCAAATTAATTTTGCAGTCACCAGGAAGAGTAGAAAGATAAGTGTCTTTTTTTTTTTTTTTTTAATGTATCGGTACAGGGTTCACTATACAGCTCAGACTTGTAGTGATCCTCCTGTTTTCAGCCATCCCAGCACTGAGATTACAGGCATGTACCACCTTGCCAGGTCTTAGTGACCAGCTCAGTGTGCCTGGGGGTGGTCCAGCACTGGCATGTGGTGCCTAGGATTGAAGAGTGTGTCCTTTTGATGGGAGGAGAAAGTGAGGCAGTAGAGAGTAATGATGAGGGATGCTAGATTTGTGGGGAGCCCCTCCTGAAAAAGACTGGGGGCAGTGAAAAAGCGTATCTTAGCTGGGAAATTGCATTTTCTTTTTAGTGATGCCTTCTGCCTTCTGCCTTTTGAAGGCAGATACTTTTTCTGGAGGAGGAGGGCAGAAATGATAGAATCTACCTTTGCTGCTCTTTAGCTATCATTTGTGAATGCCTCATCATTAGGAGACTTTCCTCTGTTGGTTCCCTTCTGTTGTCCTTAATCATTCTGAGCAAGGGTCTCCTGTGACTGAGTTTTCCCAGCATGACTATTAGCTTCCCTTCTTAGTGGATTCCTTTTTAAAATCTGGTGCCTCAGTCTGCAAAAGAACACAAAATGGAACTCTTCTATACTCAGTAAATTTCCAGACTACTAAAATAACAAAAATTTCAACTTTTGGCTGGACTCATGCTAGATATCACTAATTAGAATGAAAATGATGTTTTAAAAGTTTTTAGCTAATAAAAACTGGAAAATACATTAACCTAATGAAAGTAGTTTTGAAATACAAAACTCTGCCCACAGGTTCATCAGCATTTTTTTTTAAGACTGTAACTGCCTGTTTAGCACATTCTTGCCAGCGTGATGCACTGGTGGTACATGCATGACCACCCCCACGCTGCCCACGGGACCGTCATGCTTATAACACTGCTGGTCCATACATTTAGAGCCACCTAGCAGTGAGACACACAAGTTACAGCCCTGTTTATTAATTCTTATTTCAGAGTATTTCAGGCCAGCATTTTTTTGTTTCAGAGTCAGAATATGTAGTAGATTTTGGTAAAGGACAGAGTCTATCCCATAAAGGTTAAGGTCCGTTAGCGGTAGGGATTACTAAAGTTCTGTGGCTTGACACTTGTTCTAAGATATAACCATATTGATCCTCGTGGCTAGGAATCATTGACTTGCAAGAGGGAAATTTTCTGTAATACATGAATACCTTGTATCATTTAGGTAAGTCTTGGTTATGTAATTGCCTCCTGTGGTCAAATCTCAGGTTGGTTATTTTTCTGTTTTAAATTGGTTTTGTTTCTTATCCACAGGTTTAAATACGTGCTTTCCCTAACAGTCTTTTCCATTTTCCCTTAAAATCTGTGGCTCACCAACCCTATCTAGGTACTTATTTCTAAGACCAACTGTTGACCTTCACAGTATCAAAATTCATGGTTTACCAGGGCAATCATACAGCGCTTCCTCAGGCCACTACTTAAGTTCACCGCAATAACTTATATCATTTCTCAATAATTTATAATAGTTGATTATATGATTAAGATCCTCAGTACTTTATAGTTAAAAAATATCAAATGAAGGCCAGGCCTTACAGAATTGTTGTTTCATTTTTGCTGTACTAGGGCTTGAATGAAGGGCCTTGCACATGCTAGGTAAGTGTATTACCACTGGGCTGCACCGTGAGTCTAGCCTTAGAGATTTTAAAACTGCTGTATGATTTCGTTTCACCCTGGGTTTAATAGAGAACTGAAATGATTTGTTCACATCTCACAGCTCTTAGTGGCAGAGCTGGCTGCCACTAGGGTGCAGATCTGATTTATGCCCCATGTAGTGCTCTGCCTTCTTGGAGGCTGAGGCAGGACACTGGGCACTGAACCCAGGACTTCACACGTGCAAGGCCAACATGCCACCCTTACATCTGATCTCACTGTTCTTAGTGCATTTATGCTTTCCTTAGAACTTACTTTCATTTTTTAGAGGTTTTAATTGTTTTTGTAGTTGATAATCTGGTATTTCCAATCTCGTGATAAGACTGGTAACACAAGTATTATTATGATTATTTTTTACATTTAGATTTAAAGATAAAATAATATTGCCTCATTGAAGCTGGACAGAGTTTCTACTAGAATTGAAATTATAATTATGGAGAATTTCCTGACTTTTGGTCTGGTCCTGTTTCCATTGTGTAATAAAAGGCCTTTCTGTTAAGACATCTCATATATTCAATTCATAGAGCAAACTGAAAATAAAATACAACTTTAAAGTAACTTGTCAGTTTTAAACTTCTTGCATTGTAACATTAATATATATGTTTATGGGGGGGGGGCGATAACCTAAAAAGACATATTAAAGTTGCTTTTAGAGTCAACTCACAAAAGTTAAAAAAAAAAGCCAGTATAAATCTATTCATATTATTTTTCAAAATTTGTGAACTGTTACTACATAGAATGCTTTAAAACTTTATTATTATACAACCAAATTTCTGGCATTAACTTTTCAAAATTTTTAATAACTCATTCTATTTTAGAGGAGAGGGGCCGTTGAAAACTTCCCAGGATATAATTCATCACCTAGAGGTATGCTTTCCTTTTACTTTATGATACTTCTTTAGTTCTGGGCAAAAGTGGATTGTGGGGGTTTTCTAAGATTTCTTATGCCACGTGGCTGTTTGCATGTGTGCATACCTGTGTACTATAGTGAATGGTAGAAAAGTAGAGGTTTGCCGTAGCATTTTATGGAACTTTCTAGGTTATCTCATTAGAAAGAAATTTAAGTATTATGGGGATAAAGTTGAATAGGCTTTATTGGTAGTCAAAGCTACAGTGCGTTTTAGGTTTTCCCAAGTAGATGAAAATACCTGTGAGCCGATACAGCCCCTTGTACCTCCCGGAGGTCTAGGAAGGCTTTTGACTTGTCATCATTGAATTGGATGAATCATACGGATAACATGAGATACTGCATAGGAAAGCTGCTGTCATGGGCTGAAGAACGTTAGAGTGCTAGTGTCCTGTGCACCCACATTTACGCTGAACTGGGGCACTGATGGAGAGACAGATGTGCTGGTGCTCTCCTCTCTGCCCTGCACCTAATGGAACCCCGCATGTGCTGTCTCCCGCTCTCCTCTCTCCAGGTAGTGTCTGTAGATTGACAAGGAGGTTGCAAGATTCCCGCCGGCTTCCCCTGACCCCCACAAGAGTCTGTTTGTTAAAGTATTTCTACATTTGAAAGTTGGAATTTTTATCACTTTGCGATTCCTGTCTAGTTTCCTTTGGTGCTTCTGTGTACTTCCACCCTGACCGCTTCAGGAAAATTTTCAGATTGAGCACATGACTGTCAACACAGAAGAAATGCAGAAAATATTTCTTCTGGGTTTTTATGTGAGGTAGACTGTAAAAGAGCTACTCCCCTTAAAGCAGCTAGGTGAAATCTGGGATGTGTTCTGTTGAGTTTGGTCCATGTCCATTCTCTGCTGTGCACTACTCGCCTTCTTCCAGAAGAGCTGAGTGATTAAATCAATGTCTGCTCATTGCTCCCCACTGAGATGACCATAAAATGCATCTTTTATTCAAAAATTTTAATACTAAACTTGTACTGTGTCTTAGATAAGAGCTCGGGGGGGGGGGGGAACGACTAAGCAAAGCCCAGGCCTGATAGAGCTTATGTTCTAGTGGGAGGAGAGAGACAATATGAAGTATCTAGTACACATATACATATAAAGTTGTTAGAGATAAAATCACATAAGATCAGAATATCAAGGTCATATGGGGGATCAGAAGACTTCTTGAAGGTGGACATTAGAATAGAGGCACTGAGGGACCGGGGAGATAGCTCAGTGGTCTAATGCCTGCCTGGCAAGTGCAAGGACCTGTGTTCGATCCCCAGTACCACACGCCATGCTGGCCTTGCCCCAGGCCTGCCAAGCATGGTGGTACATACCTGTAATCTCAGGGCTGAGGAGCTTGAAACAGGAGGATCACTTGAGTCTGAGCTGCGTATTGAGACCCTATACCAAATACATAAATTTTAAAAAGACAGTAATGAAATGAGACTTGAGTTGGATACAGGGTACAGAATTTCCAAAAGAGCAAATACAAAGGCCCTGGGTTCTGTGGGTAGGGCTAGAAGAACCAGAGGAGTAAGGAGGCAAGTGGTGCAAGCCAGAGCAAAGTGACACTTCTGTAGGCCAGGGAAGGACTTCTCTTCTGAGCATCATGTTCATGGTGGGTGGGTTCTAAGAAGCAGTGACTGATTTTACTTATGTTCTGTAAGATTTTTGACTTGACCACATGGGAAAGGATGGTCTGATTTACTCAGATAAGGAACATGGAGCTTGGAGAACACCAGATTTAGATGGAAAGATTTAGAGTACTTTCTTTTGTTCATATTAACTATGAAAGGCAAGTAGAACACACAGGACTGATGTCAAGTTGTTCAGAAACAGAGACTTCGGAGTTACCAGGTTTTTGTTTGTGGTACTGGAGATAAAGTCGAGGGGCATTCTGTTACTGAATTATACACACTCAGCCCTTTATTTTTTGAAGCAAGTCTCATTAAGATGTTGAGGATGGCTCTGAAATTACTATCCTCCTGCCTCAACCTCCCAAGTAGCTGGGATTTCAAGTGTGCCTGATAGGAGTTAGTAGTTTTAAGGTTGTCTCAACACCCTTATATTCCATGAGACAGACCTGGATCCTACACCCAAGGGGCTTGCAGGCTAAAAAGGAAAGAAGATAGGCAGAACAGCAAGTGGTGATATGGCATGGTGGGGAACACGTGGCAAAGTAAACCATCGAGGATGGTCAGAATCTAGATGCTCATTGGTTTCCCTTTCAAAGGATGGGGAAACATCCGAGACTGAACTCAAGAGTGTCCGTACCCAGGAACAGCAACATGTTAATTACGGCTGGTCAATAAAAACCTGGAATCATGGCTTCCTCCTGCATAGTTCTATTTAGCTCCTAAAGACCCATTGTTCCTCTTCATGAAAGACTCCCAGACTCACCCTGTGCTTCCTACAGCTCTGAGAGCTAAGTCTTCATCCCTCACCTGGTGATGCTGCTCACTCTAAAATATTCTCCATGTCATTCTAACCTCTGACATAGCCCTATCTTAGCTGTCCAATCTTATTATTCACTACTCTTCATCGCTGTTCTGTTCTTGTCACTAAATGGTGTAATGCACAGTAGTCAGTCAATCTCGAACAACAGCAATCCAAATTGTTCTTCTCAAAATGATTGTGGAATGTTTCTATAGGTGACAAATTTAATCTTGTTCAGGTGGAAGAAGCAAAGTTTTAAACTTCACCTCATGCTCCAAGATTTATCCTTTTTTAATTGGAGGTTATGAGCTTGGGATTTTTTCAGAAACCCAAACAGACTTTGTATGGTTTAATATTACAGGCTGAGTATTAGTATTAGAGGTCTCCAGAGAGACCTTCTCAGAGACTGACTTTGTTTTGGGTCATGGGAAGACTTCTTAATCCAGTAAATCTGTTTTCCTGGGCAGAACAAAAATTTTAGGAATTCTATGACATATTTTTAAAAAGTTATGTTTTTAAAATTATATAAAGATTATATTTACCCATAAGACATCAACCTAAAATGGTGATGCTTTCCCTTTCTACCAGGTTTTTGCTACAGAAGGATTAAAGCTTACTTCAAGTGTACAAGCTTTTTCAAAACAGGTAACATACGTCAGTCTCCCCAATGCTCATGGCAAATGTTGTTTACATATTATTGTATATTATTAAGATATAAAGGTATTTAAAGGGCCAGCCAGATAGCTCATTGGATTGAGGTGCCTGCTTAGGTGGAGCACCGTGGCCAAGGATTAGATCCCCTGCCTGCCTTGCTGGCCCTGCTCCTGGGTCATGCTGAGAGTGCAACAGAGACTGTGGTGGCGCATGCCTGTAATCCCAGCACTTGAGAGGCTGCAAACAGGAGGACTGCTACGAGTCTGATCTGTGTAGCTGAGACCCTGAACTACATTTAAAAAAAAAAAAAAAAAAAAAAAGATATTAAGGTATTTAAAGTGTAAGAGATACAGTTTTGTTGAAGTTCTTATAACTTCCTAAATTACATTTCAGCTGAAAGATGATGACAAGCTTATGCTTCTCCTGGAAATAAACAAGCTAATTCCACTATGTCACCAGCTCCAGACAGTAGCTAAAACATCTTTGCAGAATAAAGTATTTCTAAAGGTATGTGAGTCTGCTTCTTGTACTATGGATAACCACTAAGAAGATAACAATGTACAATGTACTGATTATCAAAATAAAGGTTTGTGAGAAGCTTGCAGACTTCTGTCCTTATCAGGTTAGCACCAGCTGCTGGGGAGAGGGGGGACGACAGTGTAAATATTTATAGGTCAGTTTAATTTTCATGCCTTAACTGCCAGGATCATTTATTATCTGCTTTATAACCAACTGCAGGGAACAGCGGGTAAACCAAAATTAGCTTTTTGTTTTGTTTTTGGTGCCGAGGACCAAACCCAGGGAATCCAGCTTGCCAGGCAAGCATTCTACCACTCAGCCAAATCCCCAGCCCTCAAATTAGCTTTTTGGATAGATTAATTCCCAAGTAGTGAGCAGCTACCCTGAAATCCTTAAGGCACTGCCTGCCTGAGGCACAAACACCTCTTCTGGGCTCCCAGTTCCGAAGGAGTGGTGCAGAGTGCAAGGAACCACAGACTAGGGCCTTTCCTGCCACTACCTCGTCTGTGGGCAGTGACCTGGCCCCATGTCTGTCTGGGGTTAGTCATCTCATGTGCCTATATTTTTACCCTTGATGTTCTCTGAGTGCCATGACGGGGAAATCAAATATTCAAAAACAAATAAATGGAAAAGCTTGTTAAAGGGCTACTTGCAGAGTGCGATTTGCATGCTTTCTGTTGCTTTAGGTTGATAAGTGTATTACAAAGACCAGATCCATGATGGCTCTGTTGGTCCAGCTGCTCTCACTGTGCTACAAACTGCAGAAGAAGGTGAGGTTGTTTTTCTATCTTAAACTCATTTTTTATTAGTGTACAGAAAAGTATTTATGAATCTTTTTTTATTCAGAGCAAAGCAGCATCTCATTGTCTTAACTCTTTCCAGCTTCAGATAGAAAATAGCAGATGGGTCTCAGTTACAAACAGAGATGCCACGGACAGTAAAACCTGAGAAGCTGTTGGGGTCAGACCTCTGGATCATCGTGGCAAAACTGGGATTTTAAGGAAGCAAATAATATTTTACATTTGCAAAAATTTAACAGTTCTATAAAGAAAACACTGCTTGTGTGATCTTCAGAATGGGAAGTTGTCAACTAACAAATGCCATGGGCGTTGCTAGAATTCTAATTGCAGTGTGATTTTAAAAAGGAGCACTGTACTAATAATGTTCTTTAAAAGATAAACCAAATATCCCGACTGTCTTATTGACAGCAGCATCCAAAGAAGCTATTCTGAACATGCTCAACTCTGGCGTATCACTATTTTATTTATGCTTATCATTTAGAAAATTTCAGCAGAAAACATACAGTAGTTTGAACACAGTGTTTTTCTTAACCTTGTGGACTCTGCAATCCCTCTGCCCGTGGAAGAACTCCTCAGATCCCATGACCATGCTAGCACCAGTGTTTTCCAGCAGACATTTCATGTAAGACAGGTCCCTTGTGAGGCTTTGTGTGTCACTCTCCTCCTGTCTGAAGCAAGGCAACAGAATCCTGAAGCAACTTCTGGAGAAGAAAAATGGCTCTCCCATTTTAACTCTTCAATAGCTGGCCAACTGGTCCTAGTGTTAGAATCCTAAGCCTTTGTTACTTGTTACTGCTTTAAACACTTCTGAACTCTCCTCAGTATTGATGAAATGGCAAATACAGACAGAATATTGAAACCAAGGGCTGATTAAATTCCTGATGATGTACTTTATATGTGTGGCATTGGAATGTTCATTATAAAACAAATAAACATCTTTAGTCTTTTAAACTTTATGGTTTAAAGTGTTTATGGGGTGAGGTTTTGATGGAAGGGTGAGGTTTACTCTGTTCTAGTATGTCAGTGTGCCCTAATACTTTGAGATTCACTTTGAAATCAGTCATATCCATCAGTTGCCAAATGACAGTGGAAACCTTAGCTGCTCGGATGATCTTTATCTGGGTCACCCACAAAATCATTGTTCATCAAAGCCCCATGAAGAATGGTGCTACCAATTAGTCCATGTTTTGTTGTCTTCTGGAAGAAAATAAGATGCACACAGCTTGGCTAATGACCTTTATAAAACACTTTGTTGAACTGTAAAATCAAGCATAATTTTCATTCTGTGACATCAAAATACTCTTAAATTACAGAATAAAAATACTGAGAGAATGAAGTGAAGAAATGTTATAGATTTCTTACTATCATTTTACATGAAGTCTTAGGAATCACTGTGCTACTTAAGAGATCGACTAGTTTGTGCCCACATTTTCAGGTTGGCATCATCAGTTTGGTTCGATCTGTGTCATGTATGGTGGGTATATTTAGGGAACAGTCATCCTGTCACTTGAACTCTTTAGAATTTTGTAAGCACCAAACATAATTTTAGGGTTTTATTTGCAGCAGACTTTTATACACCTGTGAAAGCACATGTGCATGAGGGGAAGGGATAACGTGACTTGAACAACACAACAAAAGGAGCCAAGGGAATTTATACATCAAGTAAATTCTTCTGCATGAAACTATTTTAAATAAAGACAATATTTAAATCTATATATGTGTTGAACTCTTCAGGGAAAAAAGACACAAGATTTAAAATCCTGTAAGTTGAAATTCGAATGTATTTAATATTAAGCCACAAACTGTTTTGGTTTAAACAATGTGACCATCTTTGTTCTGTTCCAAGGCATCTGTGCCTCCGAGTGACATATTCTCCAGTAACCTCTTTGCTAGAAGTAAACTTTTAACTAGAATGTTTGAGACTGAATGACTACAACATATTTGCTGGGACCAGCTTAACCCTGCATTATTATAACACCTGCATTTGCTAGAAAAGCCTGGTTTTTTCCAAACCCTTTTCATTTCTCATTAACCAGTCAAGTGTTATAGTTCTATGTTGTTTCAGAGGGGTCTACTGACAATCAGGAGACAGGGCTCATGTTGTATTTCTGCATCTCATCTACAAGCTAGGAAGAGGATCTGATGTGGAAGTAACGCTACTTTTTAGCAGTGTCACACTAACACAGACTGGGTAAGAAAGGCCACTTAGCCCCAGCCCCCTGCAGTACTGGAGTTTGAAGTGCTGTATCCTGTGTACAGCTTTTTTTATTTTGAGATAGTATTTAGCCAAGTTGCCCGGACTGGCCTCCAACCTGTAATCCTCCTGCTTCAGCCTCCCAAGCAGCTAAGATTACAAGCCTGCACCTACTTGGCTAACATGTGCTTGGTTAATTTTTTTTTTAAATGTATTTAGTACAGAGTCGACAGGGTCTCACTACATAGATCAGGACTCATAGTGATCCTCCTGTTTTCAACCTCTCAAGCACTGGAATTTTAAGTCCATGCCACCATGCCCACTCTGTTGGGTCTCAGTGTGCCCCAAGAGTGGGGCCGGCACAATTTTTGGTGCCAGGGATCAAACCCCGGTACCTGTGCTATGCCTAAGCAGGCACTTTAGTCCACTGAGCTGGCTGGCTGGCCCTCACATGCTTTTTTTTTTGTATATTAGGGAAGGGTCTACAGGGTCTCAATGAACACTCAGTGATCCACCTGCTTACAGCCTCCCAAGAGCTGGGATTACAGGTGTGTGCCACCACACCCAGTCTCAACTGCCATTTCAGTGCACCCCAAGGGGCAGGGCTGGCATGATAGGCTGAGGAATCAAACCCCCAGCTCCTGCACCTGTTTGCAGGTGCTTTAATGTGCTAAGCTATCTGGCCGGCCCCCACATGCTTGTTTTTAATCAGAAAAAAATTCCTTATTTGCCAAATGTTAGAAGTAAAAGAACAGAGGGAACACCTGGGCAGACAGGTCTGGGCGCTAAACAGGTCTGGGAGCTAAAGACAGTGGACTTGTGATGTAAAACAAAGGGGGAAGTGCAAGAGTCTGAGTTCAATCCCTGGTTCTGCCAAAAAATAAAATAAAGACAAAGAGGGAAAATACGTTGAATGAACAGCAAGTCCTCTGCTGATGGCTGGATGTGCAGGGCACCTCACAGGCTGGTTCTTCAGTGCTCTCAACACGGCTGAAGTCAGGGAGGGTATGAACCTCGGTCCTCATGAAGCACCTGTTGTGCCACCAGTGCGCTTCTCCAGGACTTCTTCATACTGTTTTTGTGTCAATAAACCCTCCGTTATGCTTTTACTTTCCTCAAATTTGGGTAACACAACTGCAATGTAGCCCTCAGTGGATGGCTGAAAAAGAAACAGACTAATCGATCAAATAATAAAAAAATCTGAAAAGAGGCACAGGATCAGATCATGCTGTTTGCCCCTCTCTCTTACCTTTTCTTGAAGAATAGATGGCTTATGAAGAATGTTTTCATTTACTTCCATCAACCGTCCTCTAACACAGCTATGTGAAAAGAATTGTTTTTAAGAAAAAATTATTTTTACAGGAATTTTTCCTTTAGTGAAAATAGGCATTTGAGATTAAGTTACTGTCTTCCTAAATGGTAGCTAAAAAGTTACTTACCTAGATATAGTATATTCTTCTCCATCTGAACAGTAAATCTTACACAAAGGTGCAAGTTCTGTTAGAAACTGTGCCCCCTGGGTAATGAGAAGGAAGAAATAATTGATACACATTCCCATTTGCCTTTGAGAGGCAACCATAGGATCTATTGCTGGAATTGGTGTCTTAAATAAAAATGATTAAACACTCAGAAATTTTGCATATGCTCAAGTAGATGTAAGTGCTATTTACTAGGTACCACCTTACATTATAGGAAAAATAGCTGCATATGGGCAGTTTGGTTACAGACTGGTAATATTTTTTAACTAAATAAGAAAGCCAGATATAGTTAGGTATACTTATTTCAAAGTGCAGGAAAATTTACCAACAAATAGTAATATAAATCTCATAATTACAGTATGACAACACTGCCAAATTTCAGTAAGACTGCTAGCTTTTATATTTGATTCCTACCTTACTTAACAGATAAAAGGAATTTCTTTATCTGGATCAGTTAGTAAGTTTTTTCAAGGGAGGCTATTTTTCTAATATAAAAACAAAGTCATGTCCTTGGAGACAATCTGGCAAACTGCAAAATTCTAAGCAGCAAAATAAAAGTAATTCCCCCATTATCCATAGCCCATCTGTACGACATTTTGATGCATCTCTTCAGATATTATGATATAGTTGCTGTTTATGTGCTCCACAGATGGGTGCATTTGGGAAGGTTCTCACAAATCTCTCTAAAGAAGGCTCATGAAAGCTGAGGCAGACATGTCTTAGACACCGCCCAAGAACTTTCCTGTAGTGAACATAGGCACTTGCAGTTAATCTATTCTTTTACTTCTTTGCTTGCCATATAAAACACTATGAAATGGCATTCGGATATTACCACTTTGGCTTCACTCTTCTGCATTTGGTACTTTGGGAAGGAAACAAGGAGAGGGTTTGTCTCAGTGTTTACACCTGGATCCCTGTTAAAATAGCAGAGGTGAACCAGGCACTGTGGTACATGCCGTAATCCCAGCTACTCGTAATCCCAGCTACTCGGGAGGCTCAGGAAGGAGGAGCACAAGCTGAGCAACTTTTTTTTTTTTTTTTTTTAACTTGAGCAAGTTTGTGAGACCATATTTCAAAATGGGTTAGGGGTGCTCCCTGGGAACAACCCCCAATACCACCACCAAAAATGCTTTTTAAATTCTTTCTTTTCTAATCACTTAGCTTGGGAGAATAAGTTCCAAGAGCCTATCAAAACTTCTCTGATAGACACTTAAGGTAGATCCCTTTCTCTTATTTGTTAGTAAATGTACTATTACTATTTTGGAAATTGATTTATTACAAGAGATTCATAAGCACCAGCTGTTACTAAATTCAGTGACAGTGAATCTGAGACTAGCCTGCTGCAACTAGCTGTTGCAACTGAGAGCTTTAAAAGGTTGGGCATCACTGTTACAGTTTGTAGACTGTTATCTTTTAAGAAAGGTGCATGCTTCTCTAAATCCATTTATTTCCTAAGCGAGGAGAATCAGTACTTGCAAGGCACGTGATTGGGGTCTACTGGAACAGTAAGCATGATTAACAGAAAGTCTTAGGGATGAACTCATTAAATAACCAAAATTATCCATAGGAATTTTCCCAACCCACTGAGTTTGTCAGGATACTTAATATGTAACTAAAGTGACCTTTAGTTCAACTAAAGTGATACCTTTTCAACTAAAGTGATACCTTCTTTTGATAACATGTCCTCTTGCCTAGAATTACAGAGGATAAAGATAACATTTTGTGTAACTAACCATTGTGTGGAAGTAGACCACGTGGATAAACACTGAGTGGCAGTGTTTTCCTTTTAGACAAATGGTAGGAGCAAATAGTACGTATTTTCTCAGATTGATGTTATTTCTTAGGATGTTTCTTTTTAATTTACATGTGAAAAAATGTAACATTTTTTCACATGTAAAGAATAGCTGGTCACCTAAATTTTATGGCACATGAGATACCAGGTTAGTAAAACCACAAAAACAAAGTATCTTTTATATAGGTAGAGTTCTCCATTCACAGGCCTCCTTTCCCCTCCCCCGTCCTGGGAGTGCTGCAGAACCTAACATGACAGATAGCTACCTTGTGAAGTATCTCATTTTATTTTGGCCTACGAATTTCTTTAGGGTTAAAATATTAGTGGGGGGAAAAACACCAGAAAAAACTGCTACACACATATGCTGAACATACATTACTGGTCTTTTTTAATTTTTGACACAGGGTCTCACTATGCAGCTCGGGCAGGCCTTGTGCTCACTTTTGTACTCTCCAGGCTGAACTCAGTGATCCGCCTGTCTCAACCTCCCCAGTACCAGGATTACAGGCATGAGCCACCACACCTGGTTCCGGGGACATTACTGGTCTTAAAGCTCACTGGATCTATCCAATCTATGCCCATAAAGGATTTTAGTAAAAATCATAGAAAAACAAGTACATACGCGCTTGAATTTCCCGGAAACCTTGTTCTGAAGTCGGCTACAGTTGGTGCTGATCTGATAGGAAATACTTTTAATCGTTTTTCCACTTTTAAGAACTGGATGAGATTCTGCCAACGTGATGACACATATTCTACAAGAAGGAAAATGAAGCTGTGTTACTGCTTGGTAGAATTCTTCCTTTTATAACACAGTATTCCTATTGGTATAAGAATACCTGAACTGACATTCGTTTAGTCAAACTCCCTCTCTTTTTCTTTTTCCTCTGAAGCCTAACTGTATCATAGGGAATATAATAATGAAATAAAATAGCATTGAATTGCCTTCCTGGGAAAAGAAAGAGTACCAGAAGCCTTTAGGTAGCACCTGGGTAGAAGGGACAGAAAGGATGCCAGTGTGTATAGGACACCAAAAATGTATCTACTGTGGTCTTGGCTCTGGTAGTTCAGTCATTAGGTATAGGCTGGTTATTTAGGTAGCAGAAGACTGAGGAAATGGTCTTCCATCTGGATGCTTGGGTAAGCCAGCTGACTTGCTCAGAGTAGTTAGGCACTGGAAGATTCACTCCTGCCATGTAAACTCCTATAATAAAACCATTTCAATAGAATGGTGGATCATTTAATGAATATGTATTTACTGAAGTTTTGTTCAATATGAGACCATATAGACCAAATAGCAGAAAAAAAGCTCACAATTTGAAAATTCCTATTTTGCTTACCGGTTAGAGTGTTGTAGTACACAGTGGTCCTCACAAGGTTTTCCTTTGACATCTACAATAATAAATGAGTCAGTTGGTTATTGAAGCGATATTTACTACAACAACGTGGTACTTTCTCTGGTTCACATATAATTACGAAGATCAAGTTCATACTGCTATCACAGATAACTGTTCCTTACTTGAAAAACTAAAGGCTTACTATGAAGTATGTAAACAGATTTGACTGAGATTTATTTGTTCAACACAAAGGTGACTGCGTCTTTGCTCCAGGTTACTTTATTCTTGGTTTAAAATGAGATGTTTTATTTATGTAAGAAAAAAGCGGTTAGTACTGCAGTTGTATTTATAGTACACGAAGTTTTGGTGGCTGTCCTGACGTGAGCATGGGAAGCCACATTCTGGGAAACCCCTCAGTGCTGGGGGAACCAGGATGGCTCGCTACCCTACATGTGGCCAACAGAAAAATATGCTGCAGTATGAGAGAACAAAAGGGTACAGCCATTACCCCTGAAAGGGAGAAAGCCGCCTTAGAGGAATCGCCAATGCTCCTGCCACTGCGACTTTCGATAGACAAAACAGCACAAGAAGAACGCTGTCTTCTAAATGGCAAATGGACTACACTGGAGGCTTTTCCTTTAGGTACAATTTCACTTTCCCATGTCCCTACGTGAAAAGCAACCCCCTGCCCGTCCCTACTATCTCACACTTCAGGTGGCTAGCCTCCATAGGACTTATCCCATGACATCCCTCCAGACGCTCCAGGAGGGTCACTGTCCCCTGTGCGCGTCGCTCATCTTCCGCAGGCAAAGGACACTGCAGCCCACGCTGCACTCCTCGCCAACCCCGGAAGGCGCCCCGCCGTGCTGCAGGCCTCTAAGTCTTTGCAAACGCCGTTCTTCTCGCCGCGGGGATTGCCCTCTGACGCGGAGAAGAGCTCGCGGGGCTTTTCCTCTGCCACAGTAAGTCAGGATCAGCAAGCAAATGCGGCACGCGAGCGCCACCATTCCCACTTACCAGCTTTGTACCAGCGAGTGAAGTACCGATCCACCAGCGAGGGAGCGGCGGGCCCCGCGGCCGCGGGCTCGGTAGCCATGGAGACCTCCCGCGCCCCGCCGCCCGCCAGGCCCGGGCGCTTCCGCTCTGCGCACGCGACTGGGAGGCGAACCTTCCGGCGCGCGGCTGGCGTCCTGTGCACGCGCGCTGCTTCCTGCCCGCAGGCCCCGCCCACCGCCGCTAATCACTAAGCTTCGTGGTTGCACGGCAAACTGGGGGAGCAAACACAGCAGGGTGAGCGAAGGACAGAGGGAGCGGGGAGAGCGGTCAGCGCAGCCCCTCTACCCCCACATTGCTGGGGCTGCAGAAAAGGCCTGGCGGGGGTCGCGGGCGCCCGGCCACGCCCCGCGCTGAGTGACGTCACGGCCGCGCCGCTGCGTCCCGCTCGCGCGCTCCCCTCGGCGCCGCGGTGCGTGCGTTCCCGCGTGCGCTGGGCTCTGTGCCAGGAAGCGCTGTGAGCGCTGCGGCGTCTAGGCGGAGAGGCGCGCCCTGAGTCTCCGGCGGACTCCTGGAGGCGGGCCGTGCGCGGAGGCGACGGTGAGGGCGGACCTATTGCTGTCTGGGGAGCTCGGCGCCGCTCTGGTGAGCGTTCGTGCCACCCGCCTGGAGTTGGGGGCCGGGCCGGGCCCAGTCTGCGCAGAGGTGTCCCGGAGTGTGCGATCCCGAGGCTCCGCTGCCTGCTGCGGGCAGAGTAGACCGTCGGGGTGCAGCACCTCTTCCTTCGAGCCTTAAATCCTTTCTGCAGACTTGTCCCCAGCTCCACCCGCATCCCGGCCAGGGTGCCTTGGGGCGCCGCACCCCCAGGGTCACAGGCTGCTCCTCCAGCTGCCCTTAACCGAGACTCTGGATTTCTTGCAGAAGGTAGATAATACTGCTGAAGACGGATCAGTTAGTCCTCGGGAATCCATGCGAGGTTCCACTGTATATTGACGACCTTGGAAGTAACCAGCAGGAAAGTATGCAAAAGACAGTTTTTAGCTTAGGGACAAAGTGAAAAATTCCAGGTCCCAAAGTAGAATGAATTGTTTTTAATGGAGAAAAGCAAGTTCTTCGTATTTCAGATTGCGTTTGCGGTACTCGTGAGAAAAACTTGTGATAACATTGGAAAATTGTCAGTGTGGGTTTGAATGTTCGGTTGGGACTGCAGTACTTTATTTAAGGCTAGACATTTATTGTGTCTGATCACCATATTAGTGACCTGTTTGGTGCTTGTCGTGGGCATGATGATTAGCCCTGAAGTGGAAAAATGAGTAAGGGAAGAAAAAGGAGGAGGTGGCAGAAAATTAGATGATCTAGGCTTGACCATGATGTGGAGGGTCTATAGCTTATTTGAGGGAAGGAGAGTTGGAGATTGTAGATGTCAGGATATGAACAGGCCAAGGTCCAAGGGGAGTTTGGAGGAAATTTTCCTATTGAAAGAAGTGGAGACATCTGTGTTTGAGTAGTTAAGAAAGTAAAGCTGATGGGTATGAAAATTGAGAGAAGTTAGTTTTCAGGCTAAAGCTTTTAGAGTGCAAGAGAAATTAATAAGCTCACCTTGGCCGGCTAATGAACTCAGAAAACAGTGATTTGAGAATTCAGATTTTTTCTGTGTTTATCAGTCAGGGCCCTGTGAGAAATGTAGAAAGCACATAGTACTTCAAAAGGGTTTAATATGAAGAATTGGTTATTTAACTGTTGTAAGAACAACAGGTCAAAGCGGCATTGCAATAATATAGAAGGCAAGTGGAAACAGCTACAAAGTGTAGCTAGAGTTGGGGCAAAAACAAAGGAAGATGTTGGGATTATTGGGACCTAAGCCTTGGAAGAAGGGCACTGTACAGCTGGTATTCAGACTTTAGGGCTGAGCGGTCAGGAATTGAGAAAGTGAGACCCAAAAGGCTGGATTTTAGATGTTTGGCATGGGTCGTGTTTGATGTACCTGCCACTGGGAGCTGAGGTGTTGGGTGGTCATGGAAGCACTGCAGAGTGAGTGGGAGGGCCTTTGGAAAGACCCACTCGTGTGACAGCGAGAGGAACAGCCAGAAAATGGAAAGGAAGGACGCTCTTCCTTTTGCCTTTACTCTCCCATGTTCCTGTCCTGGCATCTGTGGATTCCAGGGCTGCACAGGTCTTGGTGAGTCGAATTCAAATTAACAGGGAGAGAAATGGAGGCTGATTAGCTGATCTGAACAGCACAGCAATGACAGCATGTGCTGTGGTTTGGATGTGCCCCTAAAGTTTATGTTTGGAAACTTAATCCCCAGTGCAGCAGTGTTGAAACTTAGGCCTTTCACAGCAGACAGCATGATTGTTACATAAAGCAGTGTGAAAAATCATGAGGAAGCTAGACGGCTGGCCCTGTGTTTGTCCTCATTGTTTCTACTCAAACTTGCTTACTCCTTTTGCTGTTCCCCCATTTCAAATCTTTCAGGATGTCTGTGGTCTTATAAAGATGAAAGACATGCATTTTTATATGATTAGAAAAACCCAAACTGTGTATGTTGAATTGCATGTAAATTAAAAACCTGGTATGGTATAATTTGGTTCAGATAGTTTCCAGAATTTCTGAAATATTGTCACCGGGGGCGGGGGAGATGGCTCAGTAGAATAAGTGCAAGGCCTGAGTTCAATCCTCGGTTCCACCAAAAAAAAAAAAAAAAGACAAATATTCTGTCACCAAAACTTGATAAAATTATTTGCCTTGATTTTCTTACTCTCACTTTGTATAATCTTGCCTTTTTTAAATTTTTATTTATTTATCCAATACAGAGGCTTGAACTTGCTATGCAGTTCAGACTTGTAATGATCTTTCTGCCTCAGCTTCCCCAACACTGGGATTATAGGCATGCACTACCATGCCCAGTTTCGGGGCAGGGTATGCAGCACCGGGGATCGAACTCAGGTCCTTGTGCTTGCCAGACAAATGCTTAGACCGCTGAGCTATCTCTGCAGCCCATACTGTTCTATTTTTGAGACAAGAGTCTTGTTGTGTAGATCAGGGTGGGTTTGAACTGATAATGATCCTTCTGCCTTAGCTTCTCAGGTGATTGCATGCTTGTGCACCACATGCCCAGCCTCTTGCCTGCCTCTCAACCCATGTTATGTTGCACCATTACTGTTACACTTGACATTGTTTTCTGTGCACTGTAAGGATTATTGATTCATTTTTCATCTCTGCCAGGATGAGAAAATTTATCCTGTATTGCAGTGACAATATGACCATTATGACCTGTGTAATTGACCCCCCCAAAAGTTAGAGACTTCCATAATGACCTTAAAGGGCTCAGACTGTATGTAGCACATAACTATTTTTTTCCTAGATAATGTTCTGCTTTAAAAAACAAGTCTTGATTTTGTCAGACCAAAGTATATGTCCTTCCTAACATTCTTTTCTCACCCTTTCTACTATATAAAAACTTTGCCAGGGGAATGAAGTAGTTATATCAGGTCATCAGTGTTTTCAGAGTGTTGGTCATCATTTTAAGGCCTGGGGAGATACCTCATCAGCACAGTGCCTGCCTGGCAGGAGCAAGGTCCTGAGTTCGATTTCTGGTGTCAAAAAAAAAAAAAGTATTTGTCATTTTAAAATGAACTATTTCAGTCTTTTTCCTTTGAGAACAATAAATGCTTTTATTTCTATTTTTGATTTGTTTTGTGAGTGTACTGTAAAGCTAGTTTTCAATAAATGTACTTGGTAGATTAGAAAGTCATTTAATTCCAGATTTTTATTAGCTGCCAGTCTATATATTCGGATATTTTTATATAATTCAAGTCATTGGAATAGTATCTTTAATTTTTCTTATGGTGGTATATATCTGTCAATTTAAAAATATATCCTGATATCCAAAATAAAATGATTTCTGTTCATTTTGTTCTTTTCAACTTTCTTGTGGAAAAATAATATTTTTCACCAAATCTCTCAAGTTGAGACTCTCGCCTCTCCTACAATAGCGAGAGCATAAAGTACATTGCAGAACTCCCAGTTTGTACATCAGGTTGCTGTATCTGCATATAAATATGTGTTCAGATAAGTAGGTTTTTTTCTTGGTTATTTTACTGACTTTTCAACCCCATGCATTCCTGTTTTATATGAGAATAGTCAATTATCAGTAAGCTGTCCTTTCTCTTTTAGGTATTAATGGTTCACTGAAGGAAAGTTGTACGTCTCTCTCAGAATTGCCTCATCATGAGAAATCTAAAGTTGGTTCAGACTCTGGAGTTCAAGGATATTCCAGCACCAGGGAAACCTCAGTGCTTCTGTCTCCGAATTGAACAGAGTACAGTCCTCATTGGTTCAGAATGTGGGCTGATAGAAGTAAATCCTGTCACAAGAGAAGTAAGTTATTGCTGTGGAGGATGCTAGCAGTTGGCATGACCCTTATGTTCTTCCAAATTTTTTCTTCCCAAGCAGTCTTCCTTTATGTCTTATATTTATATTTCTCTAAACATTCTCTTTGCTTTACATAGAACGTTAACTAAATAAGGTTAATTCATATCCTGCCTTCAGATCTACTGTAAGCTAAGTTGACACAGCTCTGAACATATGCATATATTTTATTTTGTTGTTTTGAGACAGGATCTTGATACTCAGTTCAGGTTGCCCTTGATCTCAATGTGTACCCTAAGCTGGGCTGAACTTGTGGCAATCGTCCTTTCTCAGCCTTCTGAGTGCTGGGGTTATAGGGTGCGCCGCCATACCCAGCTATGACCTTATATTGGTGATCTTTTATCCTTTGTACAATGTAGTCCTATTTACAGCAGTGGTTCTCAACTAGGAATGCACATGGAAATTGACCGGGGAGCTTTACAGATGGGATTTTTTATGGTGCCAGGTTTGAATGGAAGGCCTTACGTGTGTTAAGCATCCACACTACCACTAACCTGTGCCCCCAGAGCTTTTTAATGTTTGGATCCCTGACCCGTACTAGTTAAATAACCAATCTTTAGAGGTGGTATGATCATGCATGTTTCTAAAAGTGCTGTGTGGTGATTTTGATATAATCCCTTGATTATATTTTGCCATTAAGTGCTTTAGGTGATTGCATTTTATTATCTTTCCCCTATATTATAGAAAATGACAGTTATGAGACTGGAGGTATGGCTCAGTAATAGAACACATACTCAGTAGGGTAGAGTCCTTGAGTTTGTTCTGTAGCACTACAGAAGTAAAACTAATCATCAGCTTTATGACTTAATAGATATTTTTAAAGAGACTGTATTTATTATAAATTTTGTTTGTTTTGTGCTTGGCAAAAGGATCACATTACTTGTTTGTGCTTTGTCTTATTTTTTGAGACAGTGTCTTGCTATCAGGGTCGGTCAGTTCAGACTGACCTTAAATTCAGTATGTAGCTCCAGCTGATATCAAACTCACAGTGACCCTCCTTCCTGAGCTTCCACGTGCTGAGTTCACAGATGTGCACCACTACACCCAACACTTGTTTGTTTTTTTTCTTAAAAATATGAGAGTTGTAATATGTTTTGAATGAAACCCTGGTATTTAATCTAGAAAAAACATTTTAAAAGTTTTATGTTATAAAAAACTTTAGAAGATGTTTATTCTTAGAAATAGTATTTTTAAAGTAACTAAGTTAACTTGATTACCTGTTTGCTTTGGTTAAAGGTGAAAACTGAAATTTCTTTGGTGGCAGAAGGCTTTCTTCCAGAGGATGGAAGTGGCTGCATTGTTGGTGTTCAGGACTTGCTGGATCAAGAGTCTGTGTGTGTGGCCACAGCCTCTGGAGATGTCCTTCTCTGCAATCTCAGCACACACCAGGTAAGTAGTTGAGTCTGGTGAGGAGAGTATCTCAAGGATTCTCAATCCAATCCAGCTATTTATTTTGTGTTTAAAGTTTCTCTTTTTCACGAAACCGGCGATTGAACTCAGGCCCTTGTGCTTGCCAGGGAAGCGCTTATTCCACTGAGCCATCTCCCCAGCCCCTGAAAGTTTCTAATCTGTTGCCATAATATTTCAATTTTTATAAATTATCTCTATAGTGTATATTTTTAAATTAAATTTTGGCATGGCTTTAAGTATATTTCAGGAGTTTTTTAAAACCTCAGTTTTGTTTACTATACCCTGTTAATCAGACTAATTGGGGCATTAAAAGTTAGAACTTAAATAAAAACTGTCTATTGTTAATGTAGTGTAGGTTTCTTGGTATCTACAGATAATAATCTTCATTTCTGGTTTATGATCTTCATTTCTCAATTTAGGAAATCTTTGAAATGTCTATGTGGCTTATGCTTTTTGTTAGGAATGCTGATTAGCTATTCGTATTCCTTCAACCAAATATAGGCACAAAAAGCAATGCAATGTCTTTGCAGTCGTGTTTTAAGACAACTAGGTGAGATGGGTTTTAGCTGTCTTCTTCTTTCTTCCTCAAATGTAGTGTTGAATTTCTGAATTTCCAGCCTGACCTTTTTGATCATGAGGGTTTAAGTTGCAGTTGTCCAATTCTTGTAAAATCTTCTTTGATTATTGAATTCCTTGTGTCACTTTAACACTGATCATGTCAGAGGAGTTATATTGTGTTAATAGTGAACTTGCAATAGCAACTTATGTTTATTGTTTTCAGTGTGCCAGGTACTTTTGATGTGCTCTTTAGGCAAAATTTTATTTATTCCTCATTGTGTCCTTGTAAAATAGGCTGTTGTTTCTCATTCTTCAAAGAGGAAATTGAGTTAACTAGGCAAGGTCACACAGTTATCAGATGAAGTTTTGAACTCTCATACTCTTAATACCTTCATTTTTAATCATTCCATTTAATGCATTAGTAAACCTTAGATAAGTATTTAGTTTTAAAGCATTTTTTCCTGGCTACTGAACTCATCCAGTTCATTTACCTCCACTTATGGTGCTGATCCTGCCCCCTCGTGGCTTCTCGGCTATCTGGAAGACAGCATTCACATTCCTTCTTGCTTTGTTCGCCCTTTAGCTATCTGCTCAGCAGATTACCTTTCAGCTTCCTCCCTCCATCATCCTGTGCACGAACACATGGGCTAGCTGCAGCTGAATTTTAACACTTTCGTATGCTTTTGTGCCTCAGCACTTTTTTTCTTCCTGATTTTTTTCTTTCATGGCTCGGTTCTCACTATTTGAAATGTACTCATGGAAAAACTTTCTTGGACTTCCCAAGCTACTTGATATGTCCTGCTATGAGATCCACTGTATTCCCTGAAGGATTCTTTTTTTTTTTTTTTTCTTTTTAATGGCTGGCTCAGGCTGCCTTAAGGGCAGGTCTGGTGCGGCATGTGGTGCTGGGGATTGAACCATAGATGCTTAAACAATGGAGCTAACCCACAAGCCTTCCTATACTCCCTGAAGACTTCAGTTACAGCACTCATACTGCTGTGGGCTCATGATTTTATCTCCCTCAGGAGACAGTGTTGGGAAGAATGGGGTGTCTGTCCATTCTGATTCAGGTGCCTAGGAGTCTACTTTCTAAGTCCCTGTTACTGAAGATGAGTTTTTTTGCATAAATTTACTTATGCATATCGGTTTTTTATTATTTTGATAGTGAATCTTCATTATGACACAGTTTTGAACTTTCCTGTTTTCTTTGTAATAGCTGGAATGTGTTGGGAGTGTGGCCAGTGGCATCTCTGTCATGAGCTGGAGTCCTGACCAAGAGCTGGTGCTTCTTGCCACAGGTAAGCTTGTCACTAGTGTCCATCTTGCTTTTGTAAAACTTTACTCTTAATGTCTTACAGGGTGCTCAAGCTTCAAAAGATTTCCTTGAACAGTGAAAGTAGCATTATAATGTAGAATATGCTGTTTCTGACTTCACTTTTACCTCTACATAAAGTTGTTTGGCATAACTTTCCCAGTTTTAGGGACTGGAAAATAAGTCATACAATTTAAGGAGGCTGCTAATCCCATAATTGAAGTTTTAAAATGTTAGTTGTATTTGTCTTGCCTATACTTAGAGCAGGATTTACTATGTAAACAGATTCTACAAACGTTTCTTGTAGTCCCTTTTTTTTCTTCTTTGAGGGTCCACATTCCAGATGAGTTTAGTAAACCAGCACCCCTGCAGAGGTACATGTTTGAAAAGATGTCTTAGAAACTAGAACTGTTGAATTAGTGCAGGAGTAAGTGAACATTGACATTAGCTGAGAATAAGTACCAGGTCACTTACCCAGTCAAAGCTTTTTTTTTTTTTCGTATTTAGGATGGTGTACAGTATCACTGTGTATATCGGACTCATAGTGATCCTCCTGTTTACAGCCTCCCAAGTGCTGGGATTGCAGGCACGCGCCACCATGCCCAGACTCAATCGCGGTCTCAGCGTGCCCCGGGGGCGGGGCTGGCACAGCACACTGGGGATCAAATCCCTGGCCCCTGCATCTGCCTAAGCAGGCGCTTTAATCTGCTGAACTATTTGACCGGCCCAAAGCTTTTTTTTTTTAAAGGCAAAAACATTTTGTGTGTTTTTATATTTTTAGGGAATGGTCTGCAGGGTGTACAGGGTCTCACTACTGATCAGACTCATAGTGATCCACCTGTTTACAGCCTTCCAAGAGCTGGGATTACAGGCATGCACCACTATGTCCAGTCTCAATCGTCATCTCAGCATGCCACGGGGGTAGGACCGGCACGGAAAGCTTGGAGACCCAACCCCCAGCCCCTGCACCTGCTTGCAGGTGTTTTAATCTGCTCAGCTATTTAGCTGGCTCTTAAAGGCAAAGCATTGTGTTTGTGTTCTTTGTGCTGTCCTTCTTATAACTCCCTCCCTGTGGTTATGTAGCCCACTGTGCTGTGGATGCTTATGGAATGACAGATCTGTTACATCATGACTTACTCTCACAGTCATTTTGATTTGTGCCTTTCTAAGGTCAGCAGACTCTGATCATGATGACAAGAGACTTTGAACCAATCATGGAGCAGCCAATTCACCAGGATGATTTTGGTGAAAGTAAGTACAGCTTTGAAACATTTTGTGTACTGAAATTCCTCCTTAGTTTTGGTCATTTCCTTGTGCTCTAATAACAGAAGCCCAAAGAATTATGATGTTTAAATCTTCCTTTATTAATTGTTATATAGCATAATTTTTAACCCAGTTTTTCTAGATTTACTCAGAGGGTTAGCTTTGTCAGTAACCTGGAAATAGAAACCTGTGCTCAGGGATCTAGATAATTTTTTTGACAAGTGTGGAGAAAGTCATGTTGGATTATAATGCTGGAATAAGCACATTTGTGGAGCACAGTTACAAGGAGGAAGAAACTAGAGGGTTGATACAAAAAGCTGATTTTTGTTCCTATTATCCAGATTCACTGCATTTTCTAGGGAACAATCTGATAGATTGTTTTCTTAATTTGGCCAGGGTTTTTTGGTACAAAGGCTGTGGGAGAATTAAATAGGAAGAGATGAGAAGCTGATTAAATATAAGGCTCTGGCCAGGTAGAAGGCACTGTGGAGCTGGCGTGATTGAAGAAAAAGATTGCAAAACAAGATAGTGCAACTTTTCCTAAGATACAACGGAAGCCTTCTTGTTCCACAAACTCTGAAATAATTTAGAAAACTGCTATTTAGAGCATTCAAAAATAATGTTCAGCAATGTCTTCCAAGTTGGTGCTATACACCCAGCAGTGTTTGGTTGTGTGGATAATTCAGGATTGGTTAAGTAGGTGCCTTTATCTTTAAAGAGCACACATGAAACGCTAATGGTAGGATGTGTAGGTATTAGGGTAGCAGAAGGAAGGGGAAGCAGGAACTGGAGAGGGGCACTCCCGCAGGAGGCTGACTTGAGCTGGGTCTCAGCTCAACCAGTGTTGGGGAATGAGGGCTGCTCATTTAGTATATAAATGATTGACATTTATATGCTAATGAGCAGCAGTATACCAAATGATGTATAAAATATATACATCAGTTTTCTTGGCTGTAGGGTTAGGGTGAAGTTTTTTTTTTTTTTAATTTATTTTTACTTTATTTTAGTAAGGGTCTACCGGGTTTCACTATGTAGATGAGACTCCAGTGATCCTCCCGTGTTCAGCCTCCCAAGAGCTGGGATTACAGGTGTGCGCCACCATGCCCAGTTTCAATCGCAGTCTCAGTGCACCCCAGGGATGGGTCTGGCACAGCACGGGCATGGCAGGTCAGGGATCAAACCCCTGACCCCTGCATCTGCCTAAGTAGGCACTTTAATCCAGTGAGCTCTCTGGCCATCCCTTGAATTTGTTGACTTTTGTCACTGAGGGCAATTAGAATAATGGGACATAAAGCACTCTCCAACATATGGGTATTACAAATTCTTCCAAATGACTACTATATGCTATGGAAGGTAGATGTCTTAGTCACTTTCTTCGTGCTGGACAAAATACCCAGTACCCACAATTTAAAGGTAAAAGTTTATTTTGTTCAAGATTCAGAAATTTTGAGCTATGGTTGACAAGCTCAAACCGAGAAACGGCACAGTGGAATGGCCTGCTGTGGAGCAATGCTGCCTAGATCGTGGCAGCCATGAAACAGAGAGCAAAGGGATGGGTTGGAGAGGATACACCCTTTGAGATCTTGCCCCCAGTGACGTCCCTCCTCCCACCAGTCCCTGCCTCCTAAGATCACATTTCACCCTCATGATTTAGTTACCTTATAAAAGCCCTACCCCTAAGCTCAGGTGTTTTGGGGCATTCTTGATCAAACCATAACATTTTGCCCCTGGCCCTCAAAACTCATGTGTATCTCTTTATGCAAGATGTATTTAGTCCATCCCTAGTAAGAGCCTCCAAAATTTTAACACTTCTAGCATTGTTGAACAGTCCAAATTCAGGCCATTCTTGCACTCAGGGCAACTTAGGTGTGAGCCCTAAATATTAAATGCTGCTCATGTTCAATGCCATGGGATAAACATTTCCATTCCAGGAGGTAGAAGTAGGGGGATAGAAAAAGGTTTGAGACCAAAGCAAGACCAAAACTCAACAGGGGAAGATTAAAATAGTACTTGGGCAAGTTATGGTAGAACATGAGTTCCACATGGCTTTGCCCTGCCCCTATGGCATGCTGGTTTTAGCCCTCTGACCTCTCCCTTGGGCTGGCTTTGCTTATCAGCAGATGTTCCTGCCTTCTTCATTTTCCTGGGCTCTTAACTGCACTTGGCAGCTTCACTTTCACAGCCTCATGGAATGTCAGGGGCACATTGCCTAGCCCGCTGGGCGTTCTTCTGGGATCTATGGAAGCCTCCCTGACCCTACAACTCTTGCATCTGCATGTCCATAAAAACCAGCACCACCTGGATGATGCCAAGATCTGCTACCAACTGCATCAGTAACCAGGCTCCCATGCATCATGACTGTGGAGGCCTCTGAGTGCTCTGAGGGCTGAGCAGTGTGACATGAGTCCCAGGGAACCAGCGCCCTCACTGCCATTCTTGAGTAGGGTACGCTTGACTGTTTGCAGGGCAGTCTTTCCTTTTCATACCCTTGATCCTGTGAAGGGTAGAGTTGTACTGATTCTTGAGGGGCCTTCAATTTGTCTTTTCCGCCATCCTGATGCAGAGGACTTGGCTTCCTTTTAACATGTTCCTGCCAGCTTAGCCTCTGGTGGTACATGTATGACTGATCCATTGGACAGCTTGTACCGCTGGTGGTATAAATAATTCTAATTTCTTTTATTGGTCTTTTTACTAGTAAAATTAATAAAAGGTTTATAAATGGACCAAATCTAGTTAGTTGCTTGAATTTGAATATTGTTCGAATGTGTTACTTTATATTACTCATAATTTTTGAAATTACTATAATCGTTTATTTCATTAAATTAAAATATTTATATTCACGTATAGTTTACCCATAATTCTCTAAATATTAACATGGAAGCCTTACAAGTACCCGATTGCTGACACATACAATATGCATTTACAACTGCTGGACCACAAATTAGCTGGATTGTAACTTTTTTATGCCATTTTAATATTTTCCTTAACTCTAATATGATTACGTTTACTATGCTAAATCAACACTTTTCTTAGCATTATGATAATCAAAGACTTCCTTAATAAAAGCACAAGCTACTCAGTGAATGCAGGTATCACTGGATTCAGTCAGAGTGATCACTGAATTCAAATCAGAGCCACCTAATAATGAGGCATATGAATTAACAGCCCTGCTGTGCGTTAATGCTGACGTTTTTGGCACCCACTCTTTTCATGGTCTCAACTTTATAGGATTTCTTTTCTGACGAAACTGTACCCTTTTAAAATAATTTAACTTTACTTTTACTATAAATCTTGCTAAAAGCAGTAACCATGCTGTAGTTCATACATTGGATTGTCTTGAAATTTCTTCCAACACATTAGTCTCCTGTCCTTAATCTCAGTTTGCCACAAAATTTGAGGACTTGAATATAATGGAAAAAAAAAAAAAAAAAATATATATATATGCTGAGCATCATATACGTGGTCTCAGTCCAGCTGCCAATGCAGCTGTTGTTCCCTGCTGTAACTTCTGCTATTTTTGAACATTTTGCTCTTCTGAATTCTGACCAGCATCTTCCATCAAGCTTGGCTTATGGCATTCTAGGGCTTCTCTATCTGGCATCTCCAGACTCTCCCAGCTCCTCCTGCAGGCCAGTTCCAAAGGCTTGTGAACCACATGATGAGACGGTCACATCAGTGACTACTCGTTTCCAAAATGGTAATTACTTTCCTTTCACTGGGACACATACCTGACAGCACAACTCAAAGAGGAAAAGAATAATGTTGGCTTATCATTATAGTCCACTTTCAGCCAGCTCCAAGGCAGAAGTAGCGCAGTGAAAGAGCCTACAGAGAGAAAAGCACCTTATGTCATGGTGGCCAGGAAGCGTAGAGGAAAGAGAGGAACCAGGGAGGAAGATAGGCCTTGCCAAGTCACGCCACCGCTGACTCACCCCGAGCCAGACCCAGCACCTTCAGCTTTGAGCCTGTCTGTGAGTTAACCCAGGGTGGGCGCTGCACCTGTCACCTTCCAGACACGTGAGATTGCAGGGTGAGATTCCAGATCCAAACCATAAAAACCGGTTTTCAAAATATTGACTGCTAGGTGATTTATGGGGAGGTCTTATGGGACACAAAGGATTAGCAACAACCGCCTTCACAAAGAATGATGAAACTGCTTTTATTTCATTGTACTGAGCTTATTGGTTGTCATGCACATTCTCAATTGTTCTTCAGGCAAGTTTGTCACTGTCGGCTGGGGCAAGAAGGAGACACAGTTCCATGGATCAGAAGGCAGGCAAGCAGCCTTTCAGATGCAAACGGTAAGCTTGGTTTGTTGGACAAAGAACCTTGATTGGAACAAATGGAAGTTCTGCCACTGACCAGAATTGCCTAGGTGTCCAGTTAGAGGCCAGTAATGGACAGATCTCTCTGCTTAGTGGAACTGTAAGTGTTGAGAGTCTTTGGGAATGTGTTAATATACAAAGATCCTTTTTTATGTGACAAGAATAATTATAATCAACGTTTATCACTCAGTTTAGAAATAAAATATCACAAGTAGAAATGAAATACCCTGAGTACCACTTGCTAATGCCTTTCCTTGTCTTCTCCAGAGCGAGCCACTGTCCTTCATTTACTGCTGATCATTCATGTTCATGTATTCATGCTTTCTCCTACAGGTGTAGGTATTATTTTTTAAAAACTCTTCTGATTTTTTCCTTTGTTTGTTTTCTTTGGGGGGGGCCAGAACCGGGGATTGAACTCAGGCTCTTGTGCTTGCCAGGGAAGCGCTTATTCTACTGAACCATCTCCCCAGTCCCATGATTTTTCCTTTGGAGTGAAACTCCTTGTTTTCTTTCTTGGTAGATTAGAAAGTTCTAAACCTCAAATGTCAGTGTCTTATTGGTCCAAGATAATGCATTTCAATTTTCTAATATAATTGATCAGATATACATAAAATGCTCAGAGTAGACAAATTTGTAGAGACAGAAAATATATTAATGATTGCCCAGTACTCGGAGTTGTGGGTGCAGGGAGGGAAGAACTACAAACAGGTATAGAATTTATTGAGATGATGAATATGTTCAAAATTTAGATTATGGTAATGGTTACTCAGCTTTGTTTGTTGTTGTTGTGTTTTTGTTTTTTGTTTTTTTTTTAAATTTCCCAGCCCCATCCAAGAGCTGGGGTTACAGGCGTGCACCACCACACCCAGTCTCAATTGCCATCTCAGTGTGCCCCGGGGTGGGCCCCGCCCAGCAGGCCTGGGGATTGAACCCCTGACCCTGCGCTTTCAAGTGCTTTAATCCGCTGAGCTTTTTGGCTAGCTCAGCTTTGAAAATACATTTTAAAAATACTGAATTGTATTCTTCAAATGAGTGAACCTGATGTATAAATTATATCCTGATTAAGTTGTTAAAAATGGTACTTTATGGGACCCTCTAATAGAATTTAAAACAAATTAGCTGGCCGTACTGGGTTACACTCTGGAGTGGATGTTTTACTCTGCTGTCCATCAGAGTGAGAGTTGCCCACTAGTACCAATATTATGTTTATTAATAAAATGAGTCAGGTAATGGAGAAAACAAAGGCATTTTGATATCTAATATGTTAGCCAGATAATAATAATAATGATAATAATAATAATAAGCTTATAATAATAATAAGCTAGCTTTTATTTATGATTTTATTTTTTTTTTCTAAAGGCTTTCTATAGCTGGGTCTTGGTCTTGGTTTGAAAGTTCACAGTTACCTTCAGAAAACAAAACAAAAATCCATAGATTATGCCGAGTGCTGTGGCTCTTGCCTTGTAGTTGCAGCTACTCTGGAGGATGAGCTGGGAGTGTGCAGAGACCCTGATTCCAAAGAAATGGTCAAATACAAGTGCTGGTGGGAATAGTTTGGTTGTATGACTCCAGCACTCACATTGTTGTCTGTGCTCTTGGAGGTTGCATTGTATGTTTACTTACTCTCTTCTAAAGTTAGCCAGGTGTGGTGGTGCCTATAGTTCCAGCACTTGGGAGGCCTAAGAAGGAGAATGGCTGCAGATTTGAGGTTAACTGAGGTTATCTGACAAGACTACATCTTAAAAAAAAAAAACCAAAAGAAAAAAAAAGATCGGTCATTGACTGATCTGAAAGCATTTTTTGAATACCTACTTGTCAGTTTGTGTTAAATACATGGCAAGGCACAGAATCCCTACCGCCATAGAGTGTGCTTTCTATTTGCATGTGCAAACATTAACGTGTCAAAATATATGCCAGGTAGTGAAAAATGGTGTGGAGGAGGGTAAAGCAGGACAAGGAGCACTGGACTGCACAGGTGAGGCAAATCAGGGCTGGGCATGCGAAGAAGGTGCGGTCTGACTGCGCCCAGAGGAAATGAAGAGCTGAGCCCTGTGCATAGCCAAGGGGCGGCTTCCAGCTAGAGGGTGCAGCAGGGGCTACCTGAAGGCCCTCTGTGGCTTTGGATTGAGAGACTAGAAAGGCATCCATTGTGTCGTTGGGAAGGGAGAAGGGTATGAAGTCGGTGCTCCTGTAGCTCAGCGGTACTGCTCCTGCTTCACACCAGTTGACACAGGGTTTCATTGCAGATTTTCACAAAGCAGCAGATTTCATGTTTTCATTGCGCTTTTCTGGCAGCTGTGTGTAGTGGTCTAAGAAATATGTGGGACACCTTGAGTAAACCATTTGCAGATTAAGGGACAGAATGGAGAAATGGTAAAAACGGTTTAGCTCAGGATGCTTAGTGAAGGCAGAGGTGTAGGATTTATTAATACAAAATAGATACAGGTGTGAGAGAGAGGAAGTGGGCTCGCACCAAGGTTTGTGCCCAAAGGAGTAGAAGCCCCAGATTGTGATGGAAAAGGCACTAGAGACCTTTTTTCTTCTGGTTTGTGGAATGCAGCATGTTTTCATCCTCATTCGTTCTTGCTAGCTATTTCTGTGGCACTCCCATGTTCACCTTCTTCCCTTCTTCATATTTTGAGCCAGGGTATTGCTAAGATAACAACACTGGTCTTGAACTTGTGATTCTCTTGCCTCAGCCTCCCAAAGTGCTGAGATTACTGGTGTGTACTGCCACGCCCAGCTCTCCCATCTTTATACTCTTGTTTCTTATTAAGCTTAAACAATAATGGCACCAAACTATTCTGTTAAATTTAAGTGAACAGAGCATTTATTCCTTATATAATTACCCCTTTCTTAGCTCAGAAGGTTTATTTTTTGTTGTCTGTTTTGAGATGCAGTTCAGGCATGGCTTTGAGCTCACTTTGGTTTTTTATTTTGTTTTGTTTTTTTGCGGAACTGGGAATTGAACTCAGACCCTTGCACTTGCTAGGGAAGCGCTTATTCCACTGAGCTATCTCCCTGGCCCCTAAGCTCACTTTGTATCTCAGGTTGGTCTCGAACTTGCAGTGATCCTCCTGCCTCAGCCTCCCAAGTGCTGGGATTACAGGAGTGTGCCACCACACCTGGTTGCCCAGTATATTTAATCCCTGGATCTGTAGGTCTTTTATGCCAAAGAAGGATTTTTGTAAGAGTTCCTGAGGATTCTCTTAGGAAATTGATTTTCTAGATGGGTTCAGATTCATTAAAAAGGTGTATATTTAATGATTGAGGTTTGTTTGATTCTGGGCCACTGAAGGTCTCCCAAATAATATTAGTATTCTTTCTCTGTTTAGCACGAGTCTGCTTTACCCTGGGATGACTGTAGAGCACAAGTCACCTGGCGTGGCGATGGACAGTTTTTTGCTGTGAGTGTTGTTTGTCCAGAAACAGGTATGGAAATAAATGGCAATTACAATTTTTTGTGTTAAACCAGGTTAAGGTTATGAAAAGTTTTGTGTGTTGTTTGTTTGGTTGGTTAGTGTTTTGCTCTGAGTAGAGTATTAATTACACAGAGGAGGTAAAGATGTGCTACTTTAGATGATAAGTGAGTTTAGAATACAGAATTACAAGTCTTTACTGTCTCTCTTGTCTTCCCTCTTACTTGGTGAATACAAATTTTTAAGGTTAATTTGATTGACTTTGTAAATTCATGACACTATTATTTATAGAGAAAGTACTTGAAAAACTATAATTTCCCAATATATGTCATAAGTACATTTGATTTGCCTCCTGCACAGGGGCTCGCAAGGTCAGAGTATGGAGCCGGGAGTTCGCTTTGCATTCGACCAGTGAGCCGGTGCCAGGACTAGGACCAGCCCTGGCCTGGAAGTAAGTGCGAGAGGAAACCTTGGGGGTCGGGGGCAGCAGTGGTGCCGTGGAATTTGGACCTTTATATAACGCAGGCTATTTACTTTACTTCATTTGGCTGTCTCTTTTTCTCTCCTTTCCTTCCTTCTCTGGAATATGACTTCAATTTGAATTGTAGCTTCTGGTGTTCTTTACAGATCTCATCACTGTAAGGTCTCACACCTTTTGCGTTACTAATTCCTTGGGGATTAGAAGTATAAGCAGGGCTTCTGAAGCCATTGTGGAAAACAGTAAAATGTGCTTACATAGGAAGTCCTAGTCTTCATGGCTCTGTAGGACAAATTGAATTTATGTGAAAACTAGGGTAAGAGCTTTTTTCCTCTGTACAGATTCACACTGTAGAACATCTGCCTCCTGAGGAATTTAGGAGATTTGGGATCTCTTTCCTTTCAGCTCTTGGCCTAGTCCTCCTGTAGTACATCACAACTTTCTGTCGTGTGGATGCACAGATAAAGAAATACCTCCTGTCTTAGCATCTGGTACACGCAAAGCGAAATTACTAGGTTCTTGGGTTTTAGGCATCTTATTGTCTACTAGTATTTCAGTGGCATCAGATGATAGAGGAAAAGGAAAAATGTGTTTGAATTAAAATTCTAAACACAAGCTAAATGTGGTGGCACATGCCTGTAGTCCCAGCATTTGGTATGCTGAGGCAGGAGGTTTACTATGAGTTTTAGACCATCCTGGGCTACAAAGTGAGTTGAAGGCAGGCTGAACTGCATAGCAAAACCCTACCTCAAAAAGACACCTGCCTGAATGTAGAATTTTTGCTGAAGTTATATAATAATTGAATACTAATTGAAGAAATCATGATTTTTAGTGTATTATACTTGGGATTATTTTTAAAAATTAACTGATTTTAAAACATAACATCCAAGTGCAGTTTAAACCAATAAGGTTTTGTTGGCAAGTGGCACTTCTGCACAAATTAGGAAGAGGCACTCTGTTCTCTGAGCAAGTACAGCCCCAGCCTAGACAAGCTGGGCGTGGTGGCGCATGCCTGTCATCTCAGCTCCTGGGAGGTGGAGGCAGGAGGATCATTGCAAATTCAAGACCAGCCTAGGCCACAGAGTGAGCCCAAGGCCAGCCTGAATTGCATAGCAACACCTTGTCTCAAAAAACAGAAAAAGAAAAAAAAAAAGAGGCAAAAACTGCCCCCTAGCTTGCCAGGAGAAAAGAGACACCTGGGACTTGAAACTTCTTTGGTTAAATATTTTTTCTTTTTAATTTTTTTTCCATAATTTTATTGAGAAACAAATAGCAATGAGACAGTTTCAAGCCAAATTGGTAGGACAGTTTCAATAATTAACACATTGCATACATTCTTCCTAGTGGTTAATTGCTATAAAAGATGCAGACATGATATCCTATTTACAAACACTATTACAACAAATCTCTCTATTCATTAAGAGAATGTACCTATATATCTATCCTAACCATTTTGAATACACAGATACAAAATGAACATTCATTTATATATCCCTTTTTTGTTTAGTTTGGTCATTTGAATATTATAGGTGTATTAACTCAGCAAAATATTCTAAAAGAGTCCAGTAATCCATAATAGTATTGAGTCTTCTGCTTCACTGGCAGTGTCAGAAATTGTTGACCTGAGTCCCCTACAGCTCATCATAACAACAAGGCTTTACTTCTTATACTTTGTTTTTATACTTTTCTGCTGGATGGTTAAGACCAAGATAAAGGAAGACCTATGCAAAAAGAACTGTAGCTTTTGGATCTGATAAGGTCAGTGAAATCCCCTCAGGATTTATTCTGAGACCCTGTACTGCAGTTTGTAGATCCTTTGTCAGTGTCAGCCATGTGGATGAGTCATGGCCATTGCTTGGCCAATGTGCTCTCTGTGAAAGCCTAAGAGAATGTTTTCTCTCTAGGTGACTCTCCTTAGGCACACTGTACATCATCGATCACTTTCCTCTTTGGCCCCATAATCTCCTTGATCAGAAAATTTGGGACACTACCGAGTTACCTGATGTCACAGTACAAGTTCTCATATGTCCTGAGTCTTAAGTCACCTTGGAATATTTTTAATTTTAAAGAAAACAAAAAACCAGATTGGTCATTTGAGAAATGCAGATTAAATCAACACTGAGATTTCATCTCACCCAAGGAAGAATGTCTGTCATTAAGAAATCAACCAGTAACAAATGCTGGAGGGGTTATAGGGAAAAAGGAACCTTTCTCCACTGTTAGTGAAAGTGCAGACTGGTACAATCACTGTGGAAGTCAGTGTGGAGATTCCTCAAAAGATTAGGTTTATTTGTTGTTGCAGAAAAAAATTTTTTCTGAAGCTTTTGGATGTTTTAACACTTGAGTTTGCTTTCAGACCCTCGGGGAGTTTGATTGCATCTACACAAGAGAAACCCAATGGGCAGGATGTTGTGTTTTTTGAGAAAAACGGACTTCTTCATGGTCACTTTATGCTTCCCTTCTTCAAGGATGAGGTTAAGGTAGGAATCTGAGTTGTTTGCCGTCCGAAGACTGCCTCAGCTGTAGAGGTTTATATTTGATAGAGGTATATAAATACACGTTCCTGCCAGAGTAGATAGTAATAAAATGGTGGACTTTGTAACTGCCTTTTTTTTCTTAAATAAAGGAGAAATTGGGTTTTTTTTTTTTTTTTTTTTGTAGATAAGTTTCATTTCTTCACCATCATAGGTAGAGGAAATAGAAATACTAGTTTTTACTGTTTATTTTGACAGTCATTTTTTTTCAATGATCAGGACATTTTTCTTTTTGAACATTTAAACTTGAAGCAGCTGTGAGAGCAGAAAATTTAACTATATTGAAGATTTTCAAGTAATTGCGAGGCTTAAGGTCAAGGGCATTTTCCCCAAATGACTTGCTTTTTTCCCTGTTAGGTAAATGACTTGCTGTGGAATGCAGATTCCTCTGTGCTTGCTGTTTGGCTGGAAGACCTTCAGAGGGAAGAAGATTTTGCTTTGAAAACCTATGGTAAAATAGCTATAATATCTTGACTTGTACTTCATAAAATGTTTTTGGAAAAAGAATAGTGTAGGATTCCCTTTGTCCTTTCTATTTAGTCCCTTAGTTGATTCAAAGAAGCTGAAATGGCTAGATACAGATGGGGAATGGAGAGGTTTGGTCATTTGGATTCGGCCATGTGTCAGTCAGGGTTCTCTAGAAATACAGAGCCAGTAGGATATTTGTGAGTGCTGGTCAGAAAGATGTGGATGCATTTGAGGCAGGTATCAAATTTGAAATTCATAGGTCAGGCTACCAGGCTGGAAACGAAGGTGTGGTTTTTGTTACAGTCTTAAAGCAGAATCCCTTCTTGTAAAGTAAACTATGTTAATCACATCTATGAAATACCTTTACAGCAACATCTGCACCTAGTGTTTGACCAAGGCACCATAGCCTAGCCAAATTAACCACTGCAGTCATTAGTGCTCTATCTTGGGTGGTGTTGCCACAGACACTCAGAATGCTATACGAAGGAATGCTGTGGAAGTGAAGGGATTTAGATTGGACTAAGAATCTTTCTTAAAGCTTTTTAAATGTATAAATATGTTTTAAGTATTAAATAATGTCTAAGAACATCAGAAAGTAAAAAGAAGGAAAATTTCCTGCAATTGAGTATTCAGTTGTCTTAGTTACTTTTCTCATCCAGACATCTGAATCCGAAGTTAATGGAGAAGTTTATTGTAGCTCATCGTTTGTAGAGGTTTCAGTTGATAGTTAGCTGGCTTCAAGTCAAGGTGGCATGGCAGAGGGGCATCACAGGGGAGAAACAGTTCATGGCAGGTGGAAGAAGGCGAGCAGTGAAGCTGTGAAGCAGCAGCAGCTTGTCTCTTTTACTCTTCCAGGCTGCCCAGATTTTGGGTGGTGCCACCTACACCCTGTGTAGCCTTTCTATTACCTATACCCAGAACTATGCCAAGCCAAATCAATGGATTAATGTAGTTATCATACACCCATAATTCCATCATCAGACACCTAGATCCAGCCACCTCCGAAAGCCCCACCTATAACTACGTGAGGCTTTGAGAGGACATGTAGACATAATCCATAGCGTATAATGTTAATCACTTTTTTTAATCACTATAAAAACATTCCCGTTTTCTAGATTTATGTGTATCTCATTGTAGCTATAATCTTATTTTTGTTAAAAATATAGGTAATAGGGCCAGAGATACAGCTCAGTGGTACAAGCACCTACCTAGCAAGTGCAAGCTCCTGAGTTCCATTCCCAGTATCAGGAAAAAATATGTATAGGTAATGATACATGCTCATTCATGACTTGCTTTTTAATTTTTAACAAAAATTTTATTAGTTATGTCTATATTGCAAAATGATTGCATTCATCATGAGAGTTCATATGTGTATGTAACAGCTCATTTTACAGTATGTCACATGCATATTTTCATTTCAGTTGTACATCTTCATTTTAAATCTGTTACTATTTAAGTGGCTTTCAAAATCTAATTAATTAAATAATTGATTAGTTCTTTTTGACAGCATTGAGAATTGAACCCAGGGATTTGGAAAATTAAAAATAAAAACTCCCTGGTGATTTAAACCTAGACCTACAGTTAAGAATCACTGAGTATCTAGTGTGTCAAGGGATGACACTGTGTTGTACTAGGATAAGATATTGTATAATAGGTATAACTTATTCTTTTTTTTTTTTGGTGTTGGAACTTGAACTCAGAACCCCATGCTTGCCAGGCAGGTGCTTGTACTGCTGGGCTATGTGCCTAACCCTAGGCACCACCTCTGCCTTCATGGAGTACGAGCCTGTATTTAATTTACTAACTCATGACTACAGAGAAGTATTGTTACAGCTTGATTTATTTGTTGTGATCATGAAGTTAGAATCACTGAGCAGGGATATTGCTGAATTTTAATTTGTGTGTGTCATCTGTTTTAATAAAACTTGGTTTTAAAATATAAGATTTTATTCTTTCCATACATGTTAAAAAGGGTACTTGCCTGTATGCTAATCTTCTTTGAGCAGCTGAGTCATGGTTAATACCAGGTAGCCTGGTATCTTGAAGAAAAGCAAGTGGAAGATTAATTCAGCATGGCAGTGCTAATCCAGATCTTACTTTGAGTTTGTAGCAGTTGCGTGCTGCGCAGTGATGTTTTAGTCAAGCACAGGCCATATATTCAGTAGTTGTGCCATAAGATTACCCAGGACATCATTGGTATGAGTGTACTTGAGCAGGAGAGATTATTTGAAATAGACAGAATTGCTACTTTGTCCATTAGCGAGTGGTATAAAGTTGGCCTGCCCTCTGAAGACTTTGCTTTTGTTTTTCTTATAGTTCAGCTCTGGACTGTTGGAAACTATCACTGGTATCTCAAACAAAACCTGTCCTTCAATACCAGTGTGAAGAGCAGGATTGTGTCTCTGATGTGGGACCCAGTGATCCCATACCGGCTGCATGTCCTCTGTCAAGGCTGGCATTACCTCTGCTATGACTGGAACTGGACAACTGACCGGAGCTCAGGAGATAATTCAAGTGACTTGGCAAACGTGGCTGTCATTGATGGAAGTAAGCTGCTGGGGAATGTACGCATGAGTTTTAGGGGTCCTGAAAGTGTGGTATTTGACATGAATGTTTTAATTGTTTGGTGTAGTTTTCCTTATTTGTTTTGTTTCTGACTGGGAATGCCAGGTGAGACATATGTTCTCCTGAAAATATAGTGATCCCCATTTCCTTGTTGCACTACATACATAGCCTTCATATATTTACTCCTCTGGCCTCTGACGACTGAAAATTTTGACCTTTTGATATGAAGCCAGCAATATCATCTTATGAGTTGGGCTGTGTTAGCTTCGTCTCTGTTGACTCTTGTGCCCCTCCACTTACATTGCTTTGTTTCCTGATAGAAACAGTCGCAAATTACATCTCTAGGATGTTCAGTTTATTTCACAGAAATCTGCATAGGTTGGTGTGCTAAGATTGGGTGAGGATTTTTTTCGGAGGGGGGGCTGGATTGGTGAGTCAGGTAGTCACCCAAATCGTTTACTTATGCTGACAGCAAGTAGGATCCTTGTTTCTAAGTTCACAGGTAGTTATTACTAATTCCTGTGTTATTATTTGTGCTGCTGAAGTGAGCACAGTGACTCCTGTCTTATAGAGTGGTTTTTTGGGGGGGATGGGCTTTAGGACCTTGGGCTTGTCGGGCAGGTGCTTATGCTGCTGAGCTATCTCCCCTGCCCCATAGTGATTGTAATACTGATTTTGCAGTCATATGTTCTGTATAGTGAACTTAATTCTGTCTTGTTACCAAATCCACATGTAGGAAAGTCCTTTAAGAATTTTCTAAGTATCAGCTGGACATGAGAGTATATGCCTGTGATCCCAGCACTTGCAAGGCTAAGGAAGGAGGATCACTTCAAGTTCAAGAACAGCTTGACCAGCCTGGGAGGCTACAGAGCAAGTTTAAGGCCAGCCTGAATTACAGAGCAAGACCCTGTCTTAAAAAGAATTTTCAAAGTGTTGATTCCATTGCTTTAGTTTATCTTGGCCACAGGGCAAAGTTTAAAACCAGAGCTCTGATCTCTTGGCCTTTTTGCACCTCAAACTTCCAAGTTTATAGATAGAGCACCGTAAGCCTGGCAGTAACAATAAGCAGACAAGAAAGTATCTGTGGCACTTCTTTCCCTCTTCATGCTGTTTTTAAGCTTATTCCTGAGAAAATTTCCAGAATTCACTTTCAAGAATTGGTTTATGTTCTCTGCCATCATTACTACTCCAAAGTACAGTGCCACTTACAGTAAGTCCCCAACTTTACTCAAGTTGCAGTCATTCACAGACACAAATAGACCTCACGTTAAGAACATTTATAAAACAGATTCTCAACATACCTCATGTGTCTGCTGTGTATTGTCACAGCTGTACCACTGTGTGCTCACTGCAAAGTGTGATAGTGTACAATATAGTACAGTATAGTCAGGGACTTAGTGAATCTTTGTGTGCTTTGTTTTTTATGCTTTACCTTTTACTGTGTGAAGGTATATAGGATTTACTTTTTCAGACTTAAGAATAAATCCAGCTTGCCTTGCATTTGCCAGGCAGGCGCTTATGCTGCTGAGCTATCTCCTTGTCCCCAGGGGAACAGATTTTAGAGGGCCTTGAAGGCTTTTACTCTGAATGAGCCAGCTTAAGAACATTCTCCCAGAATGGAACTTGTTAAGGATTTACTGTACCTATTTGACACATTGGATGTCTAATTTTTTGTTTCACCTGTAGATAAGGTGCTGGTGACAGTCTTCCGGCAGACTGTGATCCCGCCCCCCATGTGCACGTACTGCCTGCTGCTTCCACATCCAGTGAATCAAGTCACATTCTTTGCACACTCTAAAAAAAGTAACGACCTTGCTGTTCTAGATGACAGTAACCAGATTTCTGTGTATAAATGCGGTATGTTAAAGCACTTTTTAATATGTTCTGAATTAGTTTTGTTTTACTTCTACTCAAAGCAAGTTGTAGTTTGATTTTTAAGTATTTCAAAAATTCTGAAGTTTAGAATTGTTCTCAGTATTATAACATTTAGTTGGCTGCATTTTTTTTTTTTTTTTTTTCTGAATCCTACTCTAGTTTATAAGCATTTCTGTTTGCTGTACTGAATTTGAAGAGGCAGCTACTTCAGAGTAACATTAAGCCCTGGAAATAAATAGGATCTTATTACTTCTTTTCACATCTATTTTTGTTTCTTTACAAGATTTTGGGTGGTCTGATATCTCTGCTGAAACCATGTCAGTCAGAGATGGCTTTTCCTGCTTTGTGGGTGAGGGCACAGTGTCCCGGGCATTGCTCTGTGCTTGAGCAAGAACGAGTAAGAACCTAACATAGGAGCTCCAGTTACTACTACTGTAGTTGTCTTTTCATGGTCCTATTGCTTAGTTCCTGTTATTTTCTGATGTACTGGAATACCTGAAGTTCCTTATTTGTGAGGTTTGTAGACATGTCATAAAGTAAATTGGTATATGGAAATGATAATCTTGTTTGAAATGTCCTTTGAAGTTTTAATCAGAAAAAGCATAGGTAACTGTTGAGGGAAAATAAAATAATTCATTTGTACTAACATTCCTTGCTTTTACATCACCTTTTCTGCTAAGTCAAAAGTCTTCTGTACATGAATCCTATTTAGATATAGTACCAGTTTCTCTGAGTGTAGTTTGCTATTATAATTCCTAAACTTTTAAAAATAGTTTTTTTAGAAATACTGATATGTTCATTATCAAGGCAGTATAATGCATCATTTGCTAAGTGCTGTGGAGAAAAATTAAGTAAGATGGGCTACAGGGAGAGCCTGAGGGTGAGGACCTACTAGGGGGACCTGGCTTTTCTGTCTAGGGTGATCAGGGAGGGCCTCTCTGTGAAGATGTTTAAGCAGAGACCTAGTGAGAATCTGGTCTGAGCCATGTGAGCATGTAGGGAGGGCATTCAGAACAGAGTGAAGAGTAACTGTAAAGTTGTCTGTTGTGTTTAGAAAGCAGCAAGAAATTCCTGGTGTCTGCAGCAGAGAAATTGCTGGGAAGTTGGTAGGTAGAGTCTTGAGGATGTTGGAGAACAACTATTGTTTTTTGTTTTGTTTTGTTTTTGTAATGGGGATCGAATTCAGGGCCTTGCATTTGCCAGGCAGGCGCTTATGCTGCTGAGCTATCTCCCTGTCCCCAGGGAAACAGATTTTAGAGGGCCTTGAAGGCTTTTACTCTGAATGAGCCAGAAAGTCTCTTAAGAGGGTTTGGAACAGAGAAGTGTGGTGTCCTAATTTTTGTTTGTTTTTGTTTTGGTACTGAAGATTGTACCAAGAGTTTGTGTATGCTAGACAAGTACTATGCCACTGAATAAATCCTCAGCCCATTTTATTTTTTATTTTGAGATAAGATCTGAGTTCTCACTAAATGTCCCAACCTCACCTCAAATTTGACATCTCCAGCCTCAGGACCCCTGGGTAGCTGGAAGTATAGCTGTGTATTCTTTTTTTTTTTTTTTTTGCCATGCACAGAGGTGACATTTACTGACTGGAAAAGGCCACGTCCAAGACCAACCAAGGGCCCCTGTCAGAGGCAGTGCCTTGCAGCATTCGGGATCATGGAGTCAGCTCTGCCGTCTTGCAAGTGTGGGTGGGATCCTTATTGTCACCAACTTCTGGGTCCACAGGGGACTTGGAGGGCCCTGCGGTCTCCAAAATCAGTTCCAGAGCCCCTTTGTCAGCCAGCCAGCACACCTTCTCTCCTCTGGCCTCCAGGATCTCTTCAGTGTTCCTCTTCCTGTCCAGGTCGGAGAACCAGCCCAGGTTGTCTGCAATGATGTGATGGTTCTGGCAGCCAGGGCAGATCACAATGACCACGCCCTGGTGATAGGCCAGCTTGGACATGCGCTTGGAAGACCAAGTCCCACAGACCTAGCTTGCAAGTGTAGATGAGCTGGTAGTGCGCCGCCTCCACACACCCCAGCCCAGTCGCGGGCTCCACCCCGGAGCTCATGAGCCGCCAGCCCTGGCTCCAGACCCAGGCCGGCCATCTCCCTGAGAGCTCCGGGTGGGGCCGGGGGGTGGGACCGGGCGACCCCCAACCGCCTCAGGCCGGATCCCCTGGGATGCACGCAGCCTTGCAGTTGCGAGCACGCGGCCCACTGCAGTCCGCAGCATTCCGCCAGCCCTAGCTGTGTATTCTTGTACCCTACATGACTAAATTCTTTTTTTTTCTAAATTCTTGAAAGAATTGCCTTGTCCACTGTGAATACACTGGATCAGAAGTGGAGAGAGAAATGTCTTGAAGGAGTATGAAGGATTTCAGAGTGTTGAGATAACGAGAGATGGTTGTAGAACAGTGGAACAAATAGCATTGAATAAGGGAGGCCCTTCACCTGGGCTTGCTGGTATGGCTTTATTGGTAAAGGTTGTGTGATCTGGTGGTAACAGGACACAGGTTTGTCTTAAGCCTTGAAGATAATACAGATTTAAGCAAGAGGTTGACGTATGGCTATTTTCTATATTTCTGTATTTACCTTCTAGAACTCACTAATTTCAGAATCTCCATCCTCTTAGTATCAGGAAAATGAGTTACAGTTTGTAATATCCCCCTTCTTATTTTTTAGGTGATAGCCCAAGTGTGGACCCCACAGTGACACTGGGAGCTGTGGGTGGAAGTGGATTTAAAGTTCCTCTTAGAACACCTCATCTGGAAAAGAGATACATGTAGGTCCTTCGTTGTTTTGGGCCTCTGGGAACAGAACAGCCTTTTTTTATTTTAGGGAAGGGTCTGCAGGGTGTTCAGTGTCTCACTACTAGATCGGACTCTAAGTGATCCACCTTTTTACAGCCTCCCAAGAGCTGGGATTACAGGCTCGTGCCACCATGCCCCAGTCTCAGTTGCCATCTCAGCGTGCCCTGAGGGCGGATTAAACCCCTGCCCCTATACCTGCTTGCAGATCCTGCTTGCAAATCCTGCTGAGCTATTTGGCTGGCCCTAGAACAGACCTTTTTTTTTTTTTAAGGCAACTACCTGATGTTCTTTGCCTGTTGCTCAGTGGAATAAAGTAGATATAGCAGCCAGGTTCTGTGTTTTTCTCCAGGTTGAGGTGGCTACTTGATTTATCTGAGTGCTCGGTATTCAAGTGGGTGGCAAGGAAGTGGGAGTCATAAACTAGTCAGGACCCACTCCACAGCTCCAGTCACTGGCTCGGCAGAGAAAATCACATAGGAAAGTTAGAGGTAAAGATTATAGGCAGAGTTGCATCCTCTTATATAAATATGGATGCTAATATATGGATGACTTAGTTCAACTTTGAACTTGTATTTTGAAGTTCTCAGATCAGAGTGCATGTTTTTCATTGAAACAGTATTACAAGCTACTGGGTATTTGCAAAGTGATCCATAAGCCATTGAGTGTTTACAATTAAAAAACAAAAGTTAGAGGATAGGTAACTTGACCAAGGTCATGAGCCTAATAATTATAGAGTCCAAAATTTGATTCTGTTCTGTTTGTTAAGTCTGTGTTCTTAATTACTGAACCATACCTGCTGAGAGTATCTGTTGGTAAATTAATAGAAATAATGTAGTATAGCAAAATAACAGAATTGAATAAATATGTAAGTACATAGTCTGTGTGATATAGGGGCTTATATAATTTTTAATACTTTTTAAAACTACTTGCCTATTTCTTATAGTTTGTTAGCTTTCCATTGCTCTAACATGCCTGACATAAGTCAACTTACAGAGAAGGGTTTATTTTGGCTCACAGTAGTAGAGGTGAATTTCAGTCCATAGTGAGTTGGTCCCATTACTTTGGCCATGACAGCGTAGTACATCATGGCAGCAGTCCACAGTGGAGGAGTTGTGTTCACCTTGTTCTCAGGTGGGGAAGAGGAAGAGACCAGGGTGCCAAAGTCCTTTTCAGGGGCATTATCCCAGTGGCCTACGATCACCTGATAAGCTTGACCTCTTAAGGGATCCACTGCCTCCTATGGGCTGGGCTCGTGGGCCCTTGTGGAACATTCTAGATCCAAATTGTAGCTCACAGACTTAAGATTACTAGAGGATAAAATATAAGACAAATTAGAAAATATGAACCTTAGAAAATAGGGGTTTTTTTTTTCTTTTTTTTTTTTTCAGAACTGAGGATTGAACTCAGGCCCTTGCGCTTGCCAGGGAAGCGCTTATTCCACTGAGCCATCTCCCCAGCCCCTATTTTTTTTTCTTTTTTTTTTTAAAGAGGAGTAACTCCAAGTCATTCAGAGAAGATTTCATGAATAACATGAATGCTTGATCTTTGCAGAAAGGATTAGTTTGGGTTTGGGAAGCACTGGAGAGTATTGTTAACAACAGAGGTGGACTGATTCTGTTTAGAGAGCAGTCTGTAGAGAGACCAAGTTTGGGATGAGCTGGTTGAGTAGGAAGACTACGGTATGACGTGCTTCTTCTGTGGGAGCTGAGGGTTTGTTGTTGGATATAAAAGGCAGGAAGTAGACTGCATGGTGAGGCGGGAAAAACAGTACCCTAGTAGATAGGTGCTCCCTGAAGAAGTCAGCGGATGTACCGACACCATCTCCCAAAGTAGCCTCTTGGATGTTAGGACCTTAGGAAAGGGCCTGTTCTACTGAGAGCCAAGTATCTGCTGGCATCTGGTTTGAATGTGGGTAAGTGGTGATGGTGGGAAGCATGGGATGAGCAAACAGTAGGTGGGTCATTCTTTATTCAGGGAAGATTTTAAATGTTAAGTGATTTTAAAGTTTTAGTCATATCTTGGGTTTTGTTTTTTAAATATTTAACACAGAATTCAGTGTGTGAATGCTGAAGATGAAGAAGTAAATCCACTGAAACTCACCTTTCTCACCTGGATTGAGGAAGACAGTTTCCTGGCTGTCAGCCACAGTCAGTTAAGCCCCCAGTCTGCTGTTCACCGGCTGACAGTAGCCCCTTCTGAGCTGGGTGAGGAGCAAGAACAGCTCCTCGTCAGGTAATGCAGTCTTCTTCAGTCCATGTCTGTGGTGAACTCATGTTCTAGTCCATTATGAGCTTAAGGGTTTTTACAGCTGTATTTTTGAGAGCAAAGTTGAGCAGTGACTTTCTCATTAGACACCCTGGGCAAGAGGTTCAAATCTGTCAAGTCATATCAAAATGACAGACCATAATTATGTCAAGAAGTAGTGAAAATGGGATGAATGTCAATAGATGAGGCAAAATATATTTAGGATGTATGAAATGCCTTATTTTTCCTTTTTTTTTTTTTTTTTTTTTTTAGTTTTTTTATTAGTATCGTACATGTTTCAGTACATTATAATTGCATTCATTGTGGGGAGTTATTGTATGTTCATGTGTCCCCTCCTCAGCTTCTCTGCTCCTTCTGTTTCTCAGTTCCCTTTGCATTTGCAAAAATTCTAGCTCCTTTTTTTTTTTTTTTTTTTTTTGGTGGAACCTGTGATTGAACTCAGACCCTTGTGCTTACCAGGCAAGCGCTTATTCTACTGAGCCATCTCCCCAGCCCCCTACTAGCTACATTTTTAAAATCTTCTCTCCCTTCCTTCCCCTTTTGTCTGTCTCTTATTCCCCTTCCCTTTTGAAAAAGATCTCTTTATTTTGTATTAACTTTTAATTTTGCTCTTTATTTATATCTTGGGCTTCACTTATAGCTGAAGCTATGTAATACTTAAGCTTGTTTATCTGATTCATTTCACCAACTTTTGTTATTCTTTGACTTCTTGATGAGAGCTGTTCTTTCTGGAATAAAGTGGAATCTCAGTATTGTTTTAGTTTGCATTTCTCTACTGACCAATGATTTTGAACATTTTTCATGTATTTATTGACCACTTGTGCTTTTTCTGAGAAATGTGTATTCATTTCACTTGCCCAGTTTTTGATTTGGTCTTCTATTTTGGTGGGTCTCATCTTTTTTTAATTCCTTATGTATGCTGGATATTAGTGCTCTGACTGAGGAATAACTGACAAAGATATTTGACTAATTTTTAGGTGATCTTTTCACACTGTTGGTTTTCTTTGTTCTGCAGAAGCTTTTTAATTTGATATAATCACATTTGTTGACATTTGGTGCTATTTCTTATGCCATTTGTGTTCTGTTCAGAAAGTCCTTACCTATGTCTGTGTCTTCAAGGATCTGCCCAAGCAGGCACTTTAATCTGCTGAACTATTTGACTGGGTCCTGTTTTAACAGTTAGATCTTTGCTCAGTATGTGATGAGATACATGGGTCTAAACTCGATCTTCTGCATGTGGCTATCCAATTTTTTCAACATCATTTATTAAAGAGTCTTTCCTTCAATTTTGGCCTCTTTGTCAAAGATCAAATAGCTGGATGTGCCTGCTATTATTTCTGGTGCTCTGTTCTGTTCCATTGGTCCACATGTCTGTTTGATTAAGTACTTTACCATATATCCGCATAGAGCAGGTAGTGTGCTTTATCTGGCCTCTTTTTCTGTATATCCTGTTTGGTGCTTGCCTGCATTTGCTGCTAAGAAGAGCTCCTCTATTTGTCTTTGTTGAAGTCTTGCTGTTCCTTTGACCTGAAATTGTCCTGATTGTGTCTTCATCATATAACTTGTGTCATGTCATAAATGCTCTTCTGTGTCTTCCCAACCTGGTAGTGCAGTCGATAGCATCTTCTGGCTAATTCTCCAAACACCTCTGGATTCCAGAGTCAAGATGTGGCAACTTCATCCTGTACATAATTCCCAGATCCATTTGTAATTAAAGCTTTACTGGTTCAGTTTATATTTTGGTAGCCCTTATTGACAAAATTAGGGATCTTTACTTATTATATGCATAATGCACAATGTAATGCAGTATTAGTTATCTTTGACTCGTAATGTTTCATTTTTATGTAAACGCTCAAAATTGACCACAGTTTTGAAAAGCAGAGCAGTTTATATTAGAAATGTCTAAATTATCTAAGTTTTTAGTCTTTATATGTGCTTGGGTTTCCTCCCTATGTTTCTGTAGTTGCTTCTTCACTTCAGATGCTATGAGTTCTGAGAATTCTTTTTTTATTTCAGAAAAGACTTGCACTCTGATTTCCTCTATATCTTTCTGCTGTTGCTTATTTACTATCGACACTATTAATTCATGCATTTGAGCCGAGCTAGTGGCCTCCACACTTGTTCTGGGTGGGCACGGGGTTTCCTCCATATGTTTCTGCATTTGATTCTTTACTGCAGATGTTATTAATTCAGGGATTTCTTTTTTTATTTCCAATCTGAGTTCCTCTATATCTTTCTGCAGCTGTTTCTTTATTTCAGAAGCCGTTGATTCATTGCTTTTAGCTGTGTGATTCCCAATTT